>NC_068945.1:70697405-70992405 GCF_026419915.1 Harpia harpyja | reverse complement strand
CTGCAAAATCTAAGTTAAGCACAGCAGTACTGCAAAATCTAAGTTAAGCACAGCAGTACTGCAAAATCTAAGTTAAGCACAGCAGTACTGCAAATTTTAAAGTTAAGTGCAACAGTACTGCAAAATCTAAGTTAAGCACAGCAGTACTGCAAATTTTAAAGCACTGCAGGACTGCAAAATCTAAGTTTTACAACAGCAACTTTAAAGTTTTACAACAGCAACTTTAAAGTTTTACAACAGCAACTTTAAAGTTTTACAACAGCAACTTTAAAGTTTTACAACAGCAACTTTAAAGTTTTACAACAGCAACTTTAAAGTTTTACAACAGCAACTTTAAAGTTTTACAACAGCATTTCACAACAGCAACTTCAAAGTTTCACAATACAGCTTTACAATAGCAACTTCAAAGTTTCACAATAGCAACTTCAAAGTTTCACAACAGCATTTCACAATAGCAACCTTAAAACTTTACAATACAGTTTCACAATAACAACTTTAAAGTTTTACAATACCAACTTTACAGTTTCACAATAGCAACTTTAGTTTCACAATAGCAACTTTAGTTTCACAATAGCAACTTTACAGTTTCACAACACCAACTTAAGTTTTACAACAGCATTTCACAATAGCAACCTTAAAATTTTACAATACAGTTTCACAACACCAACTTTAAAGTTTTACAATAGCAACTTTACAGTTTCACAACACAGTTTTACAATAGCAACTTTACAGTTTCACAACACCAACTTTAAAGTTTTACAACAGCATTTCACAATAGCAACCTTAAAATTTTACAATACAGTTTCACAACACAGTTTTACAACAGCATTTCACAATAGCAACCTTAAAATTTTACAATACAGTTTCACAACACAGTTTTACAACAGCATTTCACAATAGCAACCTTAAAATTTTACAATACAGTTTCACAACACAGTTTTACAATAGCAACTAGACAGTTTCACAACACAGTTTTACAACAGCATTTCACAATAGCAACCTTAAAATTTTACAATACAGTTTCACAACACAGTTTTACAATAGCAACTAGACAGTTTCACAACACAGTTTTACAACAGCATTTCACAATAGCAACCTTAAAATTTTACAATACAGTTTCACAACACAGTTTTACAATAGCAACTATACAGTTTCACAACACAGTTTTACAATAGCAACTTCAAAAATTGCAATACAAAATGACTTCCACCATAGTAGTAAATTTTTTATTTGTTTCACATTGCATTAAATTACAAAGTTTACAGAGCATTTTCCAAGTTTACAGAGCATTTTCCAAACTTATCAGTCTTTTCCACATTCCTCACTGCCATTACGTCCGTCGCTGCACGTCCAGAAGTTTTCCTCCCCGAGGCAACGTTACCTCCACGATCCCTGTTCTCAAGCAGAAAACGAGTAAGCTCTGCTCCTCTTCACACACTGTCCGCTTCCGCACCTAGACACAAAAATAAAAATTGAAAAATATAATTACATCACAAACTACAAAGAGCACCCCAATATTTTACAAACACAACACAGAATAATACAGTTACATTCACACACTTCACAACCCTGGCCTACACAATGCTGGCCATCTAGTCCAACTCCCCCCACACCCTTCGCCAACAAAATCCTCTACTGTCTTCCAAAGACCATCCGCTAAACAACATAATTCCCTGTGCTAAGTGGCAATTACCACGTTCCAGGGGAGCGCGCTCCACGGGAACGCCATTCCCCGGAGCATTGAAAAATTCACCCTGCCTGCCAAAACCCCGGCCCGAGCCTGACCCCCGTCCGAACATTGGCGATGAACATCGCCTCACAGAGCGGCCGGGACCGGGGAAAAAAAAACCCAGCCGGGGGGGAAAAAAAAAAAACCCCCCGGCTGGGGTTTTTTTATTCTACTTGTATTTTTTTTAATTCCCTGAAAAACATCTCAACTGTACAACCTGAAGGGAAAAAAAACCATTAAAAACCTAAACCACTTAACCCTACAAGGTGACAACACATTCACAACACACTACGCATTAACATCACATTCACACCAGCCCTCGCGCTCAACTCATTCATCCAACTGCCTGCCACCCTCAAGGGGCCATCGCCCCGTACCTGCGGCACCGGGGGCCTCAAAAATCACCCTGCCTGCCAAAACCCCGGCCCGAGCCTGACCCCCGTCCGAACATTGGCGATGAACATCGCCTCACAGAGCAGCCGGGACCGGGGAAAAAAAAACCCAGCCAGGGGGAAAAAAAAAAAAAAACCCCGGCTGGGGTTTTTTTTTATTCTACTTGTATTTTTTTAAAATTCTAATTGCCTGAAAAACATCTCAACTGTACAACCTGAAAGGAAAAAACATTAAAAAGCTAAACCACATAACCCTACAAGGTAACACACATTCACAACACACCACTCATTCAGATCACAGGCACACTAGCCCTCACACGCAACTAACCCATCCTGCCGCCAAAGGGCATCAAGGGGCCATCGCCCCTTACCCACAGCACCCGGGGTCTCAAGAATCAACCCCCAGCCCCAGCCCAACCTCCTTCCAAACTCCCCACAAACTATACTTCCATTACAGCAACGCTTCAACACACACCATGGGCACCATACATAGATTTTTCAACCCGATACTTAGCTTTCATAGTGGCACAAGTCACAGTCCAACCTCCGTAGGAGCCGCATCGCCTAAATGCGAGGTTCCTTCAATCGCCTCGTGCCCCGTGATCACCTGCAAAACCAACACACAAAACTGTTGAATAGACACTTCACCCTCAGCATAAAAAAATCCTGCACAGCTCCAAACTCCTACTTCCCACCTATTCCAAAAGCAAAAACCTCAGTGCCTTAACCATTTCTAGAACCTTACCACAAAGTGTCGACCTGCACAATATTAACACCCATGCCCACTTACTGCCTTACTATATTCTACCCCACAAACCACTTGCAATCCACTCCACTACTCACATGCAATGACTGAAAAATCATTTAACCCTCATTGCTAACAATCTAGACATATCAGGATATCACCCATAGACTCCTACTGCTATTCCACCTACCCCTGACTCTACATCCCCGGGCAGAGCAGCTCCAAGCCAAACACACCCATGCACACAACACACACAACACAGAACACTAACAACAAGGGGATTCAAAGCAAAGAGAAAACTCTCAGCAAGAAGAAGGACTCCCGGACGGGAGGTGCCATCCGGCAAGATGACCTACGGCGTCCAAAACCACGAAGCGAGGAGGCTCTACGACAGCCCCAGAGAAGAAGGGGCAAAACTAACGGCCCCTTACAAGATGGTACTGTCTAAACCAAAGTGATAGATGCGTAAGAAGCCCGTCATCAAGACCTAGGAACATCAAGATGCAGGGAAGAACTCCCAGTCCAAGACGACAGGCGGCTAGGCAGCAGAGCCGCCAAAGCAGCCTGGAAGAGCGCCGCAGAGGAGAACCGGCTGGTTCCTTCCAAAACCGATCCACGCTTTAGAGCTCCGAGCGCAAGACAAGAAGCGCCCGATTGGCACCGGGCCGATGAGTACGGGCATTCGAGACCCTAGGGATGGCGCCCGAAGCGCCTGCCGCGCTCACTGAGCGCAAAGACTGATGACGGCATTGAGAGCCAACGAAGGTCTAAGGCACAGAAGACAGACTACACAAACCACACACCACCACAGACACAGGCTGGAACTGCCCTGCCCGGCACACGCTGCTCTCGTGCTGAAAAGCAACCCGCTCCCTTTGCCTGCCCGAACGGGACTGCTCCTGGACAGCCCTGCCCTCCTACCCTAACTTTCAAACCCCTCCCTGCAATTCCCAGCTGTGTCCCTCCCTCCCAGCCTCTCCCCAGCCCGGGTCCCTCAACTTAACTTTCAGAGGGCCAAGGGTACGAATCCATCCTCCACCAAAAGTCACACGGCCTAACTGGGATGATCCGGCAGTCGCCAGGTTCCTCTTCATCACCTGCAATGAAGACAAAAAAAAAAAAAAGCCAACAAAGTCAGAAGAGGCGGTAAGTAACCCATCGGCCAACACCAACTACTTTCCCAACCCCCCACTTAATCACACACACCACAGGGTTACGCCTACCTGCTCATTCCAGCGTCAGACCCTGCAGCCATCATCACTCATGGTACCTGAGACAGCAAGACACACCAAATTAGCATAGCAGTCATGAGAAGTCACCAGCCCCATGCTCCTCCTCCCTCATCCACAGCTCACCTCAAACGCTCATCCCATTCCAAAGGTGGCCCGCACAGCACCTGCAAAACAAAAGGCAAATGCTTAACTGAGCAACCACATAATACTTTGATATTCAACAGCAACCCGGCCCACAACCACCTCACCTTCTCAAACTCCTCATCGGCCTGCGACTTCGCCCCTCCGAGGCTGCGTGCTCCACCTGCAAAAGACAAATGACAAGGGATGCTTCCAACTTTGCCAACAACATGACACCTCCAAAGGAACAGTTCCTTTAACCCAGTAGTCACGACTCACCTTGCCCGGGACACCTCTGGTACCAATACCCCGCTTTGCCCCTTGCTTCGTACCTTCAAAATAAAAAGAAAAAAAGAACCCTATCAGCTACTCATAGAGCCACCGGCCACATCTTCCCTCTGATTCCACTCACGGACCCACCTTCTTGTGCTGCTTCGCTCCCCTCCTCCGTCGCTCTGTGGCACACAACTTGTCCCTCTGCATCTGAAAAAAAACCATATTCGTGTCACCTCGATGCACAGCAAGAGCTTCACAATTCCAGAGGTCTTGATGCCATCTGGGAAGACCATCTGGAGTCCAACTACAGCCTGCCATCTTAAAAAAAAAAAAAAAAAAAAGGGCCAAACTTTAAGCCCATCATATGCAAGCCTCAACACTTCAGAGGCTCAAATCTGCTTCAGTGCCCCTCAACAGCCCATGCCACACAGCTCCAATCATCTCCATAAAACACTATTGGCATGGCTGTCCGCAAAGCCCGCCCACGGCTACTAGACCCAAGATAACTGTACAACCCTCACCTAAAGAATTAAGGCAAATCAACATTTCACCCATAGACTCCTACTGCTGTTCCACCTACCCCTGACTCTACAACCCCGGGCAGAGCAGCTCCAAGCCAAACACACCCATGCACACAACACAGAACACTAACAACAAGGTGATTCAAAGAGAGAAAACTCTCAGCAAGAAGAAGGACTCCCGGACGGGAGGTGCCATCCGGCAAGATGACCTACGGCGTCCAAAACCACAAAGCGAGGAGGCTCTACGACAGCCCCAAAGAAGAAGAGGCAAAACTAACGGCCCCTTACAAGATGGTACTGTCTAAACCAAGGTGATGGATGTGTAAGAAGCCCGTCATCAAGACCTAGGAACATCAAGATGCAGGGAAGAACTCCCAGTCCAAGACGACAGGCGGCTAGGCAGCAGAGCCGCCAAAGCAGCCTGGAAGAACGCCGCAGAGGAGAACCGGCTGGTTCCTTCCAAAACCGATCCACGCTTTAGAGCTCCGAGCGCAAGACAAGAAGCGCCCGATTGGCACCGGGCCGATGAGTACGGGCATTCGAGACCCTAGGGATGGCGCCCGAAGCGCCTGCCGCGCTCACTGAGCGCAAAGACTGATGACGGCATTGAGAGCCAACGAAGGTCTAAGGCACAGAAGACAGACTACACAAACCACACACCACCACAGACACAGGCTGGAACTGCCCTGCCCGGCACACGCTGCTCTCGTGCTGAAAAGCAACCCGCTCCCTTTGCCTGCCTAAAGGGGACTGCTCCTGGACAGCCCTGCCCTCCTACGCTAACTTTCAAACCCCTCCCTGCAATTCCCAGCTGTGTCCCTCCCTCCCAGCCTCTCCCCAGCCCGGGTCCCTCAACTTAACTTTCAGAGGGCCAAGGGTACGAATCCATCCTCCCCAAAAATCACACGGCCTAACTGGGATGATCCGGCAGTCGCCAGGTTCCTCTTCATCACCTGCAGTGAAGACAAAAAAAAAAAAAGCCAACAAAGTCAGAAGAGGCAGTAAGTAACCCATCAGCCAACACCAACTACTTTCCCAACCCCCCACTTAATCACACACACCACAGGGTTACGCCTACCTGCTCATTCCAGCGTCAGACCCTGCAGCCATCATCACTCATGGTACCTGAGACAGCAAGACACACCAAATTAGCATAGCAGTCATGAGAAGTCACCAGCCCCATTCTCTCCTCCCTAAGCCACAGCTCACCTCAAATGCTCATCCCATTCCAAAGGTGGCCCGCACAGCGCCTGCAAAACAAAAGGTAAATCCTTAACCGAGCAGCCACCTAATACTTTGATATTCAACAGCAACCCAGCCCACAACCACCTCACCTTCTCAAACTCCTCATCGGCCTGCGGCTTGGCTCCTCCAAGGCTGCGTGCACCACCTGCAAAAACCAAAGCACAAGACACATGCTGAGACACCGCCCGAAACCTCAGCCCGCCCGCACCGATTCCCAACTTGCTCTCCTTTACCTTGGGCGCTCGACCACCCCGCTCTGTCATCAAGAGCTTGCCACGTCAAGGCCTGCATACCACCTGCAAAAGACAAATGACAAGGGATGTTTCCAACTTTGCCAACAATACGACACCTCCAAAGGAACAGTTCCTTTAACCCAGTAGTCACGACTCACCTTGCCCGGGACACCTCTGGTACCAATACCCCGCTTTGCTCCTTGCTTCATACCTTCAAAATAAAAGAAAAAAAGAACCCTATCAGCTACTCATAGAGCCACCGGCCACACCTTCCCTCTGATTCCACTCACAGACCCACCTTCTTACAGGGCTCCGCTCCCCTCCTCCATCGCTCTGTGGCACACAACTTGTCCCTCTGCATCTGAAAAAAAACCCCCAGATATATTCAACAACAAGTCACCTGGATGCAGAGCAAGAGCTTCACAATTCCAGAGGTCTTGATTCCATCTAGGAAGACCATCTGGAGTCCAACTACAGTCTGCCATCTTAAAAAAAAAAAAAAAAAGGCCAAACTTTAAGCCCATCACATGCAAGCCTCAACACCTTACAGACTCAAATCTGCTTCACTGCCCCTCAACAGCCCATGCCACATGGCTCCAATTATCTCCATAAAACACCATCAATGTGGCTGTCCACAGAGCCCACCAATGGCTACACAATCTCAGATGACTTTACAACCCTTGCCTAAACAATTAAGGCAAATCAACATTTCACCCATAGACTCCTACTGCTGTTCCACCTACCCCTGACTCTACATCCCCGGGCAGAGCAGCTCCAAGCCAAACACACCCATGCACACAACACACACCACTAACAACAAGGTGATTCAAAGTGAGAGAAAACTCTCAGCAAGAAGGACACCCGGACGGGAGATGCCATCCGGCAAGATGACCTACGGCGTCCAAAACCACGAAGCGAGGAGGCTCTACGACAGCCCCAAAGAAGAAGAGGCAAAACTAACGGCCCCTTACAAGATGGTACTGTCTAAACCAAGGTGATGGATGTGTAAGAAGCCCGTCATCAAGACCTAGGAACATCAAGATGCAGGGAAGAACTCCCAGTCCAAGATGACACGCGGCTAGGCAGCAGAGCCGCCAAAGCAGCCTGGAAGAGCGCCGCAGAGGAGAACCAGCTGGTTCCTTCCAAAACCGATCCACGCTTTAGAGCTCCAAGTGCAAGAAAAAAAGCACCCGATTGGCACTGGGCCGATGAGTACGGGCATTCGAGACCCTAGGGATGGCGCCCGAAGCGCCTGCCGCGCTCACTGAGCGCAAAGACTGATGACGGCATTGAGAGCCAACGAAGGTCTAAGGCACAGAAGACAGACTACACAAACCACACACCACCACAGACACAGGCTGGAACTGCCCTGCCCGGCACACGCTGCTCTCGTGCTGAAAAGCAACCCGCTCCCTTCGTCTGCCCGAACGGGACTGCTCCTGGACAGCCCTGCCCTCCTACGCTAACTTTCAAACCCCTCCCTGCAATTCCCAGCTGTGTCCCTCCCTCCCAGCCTCTCCCCAGCCCGGGTCCCTCAACTTAACTTTCAGAGGGCCAAGGGTACGAATCCATCCTCCCCAAAAATCACACGGCCTAACTGGGATGATCGGGCAGTCGCCAGGTTCCTCTTCATCACCTGCAGTGAAGACAAAAAAAAAAAAAGCCAAAGTCAGGAGAGGCAATAAGTAACCCATCAGCCAACACCAACTACTTTCCCAACCCCCCACTTAATCACACACACCACAGGGTTACGCCTACCTGCTCATTCCAGAGTCAGACCCTGCAGCCATCATCACTCATGGTACCTGAGACGGCAAGACACACCAAATTAGCATAGCAGTCATGAGAAGTCACCAGCCCCATGCTCCTCCTCCCTCATCCACAACTCACCTCAAATGCTCATCCCATTCCAAAGGTAGCCCACACAGCACCTGCAAAAGAAAAAGGTAAATGTTTAATTAACCACCCAATTAGCTAATCAAGACCTACCCAGCCAACAACCACCTCACCTTCTCAAACTCCTCATCGGCCTGCGGCTTGGCTCCTCCGAGGCTGCGTGCACCACCTGCAAAAACCAAAGCACAAGACACATGCTGAGACACCGCCCGAAACCTCAGCCCGCCCGCACCGATTCCCAACTTGCTCTCCTTTACCTCAGCCGCTCACATGCCCCACCTGTGCCGTCAACAGCTTGCCACATCGAGGCCTGTGTACCACCTGCAAAACACAAATGACAAGGGATGCTTCCAACTCTGCTAACAATACAACGCTACCAAGGAAATGATTGCTTCAACCCATTAGTCACAGCTCACCTTGCCCGAGTCGCCTCCGCTGCTGATAGCCCACTTCGCTCCTTGCTTTGCACCTTCAGAATAAAAGAAAAAAAAGAACCCTTATGAACTAGTCATAGAGCCACCAGCTGCATCTTCCCTCTGACTCCACTCACAGACCCACCTCCTCACGGCGCTCCGCTCCCCTCCTCCGTAGCTCTGGTGCACGCATCTTGTCTCTCCGCATCTGAAAGAGAAACCCATATTGAACGAGTCAGCCTGGATGCAGAGCAAGAGCTTAACAACTCCAGCTACAGCAAGCCATTTTAAAAAAACAAAACAAAAAAAAAAAAGAGCCAAACTTTAAGCCCATCACATGCAAGCCTCAACACCTTACAGACTCAAATCCGCTTCGCCACCCCTCAAGAGCCTCTGCCACATGGCTACAATCAATTCCATAAAAAACTCTCAACATTGCTGTCCACACAGCCCACCAATGCCTACTCAATCCCAGATGACCGTACAACCCTTGCCTAAACAATTAAGGCAAATCAACATTTTACCCTTAGACTCTTATTGCTGTTCCACCTACCCCTGACTCTACATCCCCGGGCAGAGCAGCTCCAAGCCAAACACACCTGTGCACAGACCAACACAACACAGAACGGTACAGACAAGGTGATTCAAAGAGAGAGAAAACTCTCAGCAAGAAGGACTCCCGGACGGGAGGTGCCATCCGGCAAGATGACCTACGGCGTCCAAAACACTGAGGCAAGGAGGCTCTACGGCAGACCCCGAGGAGTCCAACGTAACGGCCTGTTAAAAGACAGCACTGTCAAAACCAAGAGGATGGATGTACAAGAAGCCTGTCATCAAGACCTAGGAACATCAAGATGCGGGGAAGAACTCCCAGTCCAAGAAAATGGATGGCTAGAGAGCGGAGCTGCCGACGCAGCCCGGAAGAATGCCGCGAGAGAGGACCGACCGGAATCTGCCGAGACCGATCCGTGCTTTAGAGCTGCAAATGCAAAAAAAGAAACGCTCCAATGGCACTGTGCCGATGAGTTCGGGCATTCGACACCCTAGGGACGGCACCTAAAGCACATGCCACGCTCCCCCGGCGCAAAGCGCAATGAGGACATTGAGACCCGCAAAAGGTCTAAGGGACAGAAGACAGACTACACAAACTGCACACCACCGCAGACAAAGGCTGGAACTGCCCTGCCCGGCACACGCTGGTCTCGTGCTGAAAAGCAACCCGCTCCCTTCGCCTGCCCAAACGGCACTGCTCCTGGACGGGCCTCTCTCCTGCGCTACCTTTAAAACCCCTCCCTGCAATTCTCAGCTTCGTTCCTCCCTCCCAGCCTCTGCCCAGCCCTGGTCCCTCAACTTAACTTTCAGAGGGCCGTGGGTCTCAAACCATCCTCCACAAAAACCACACAGGCTAACTGGGATGTTCCTCAAGGTGACACATTGGTCTTCAACATCTGCAATGAAACAAACAAACAAAAAAATCAGAAAAGGGAGTAAGCATCCCGCCGGCCAACGCCAACTACTTGCCCAACTCCCCCCTCCTCATAAGCACCACCGTGTTTGCTTCCCTGCTCGTTCCAGCTCCGCTACTTGCCCACAAAATAAAGTCAAGCCCCAAGGCTTGTAATCTACGAGGGGCCTGCCACAAGCTGCAAAGGTTCTAGGGACAACACGGCGTTCTGTGGGCAATGAGGAAAGGTGATGAGGCATCCCAGAGCCTGAAAGGCGCTGTGCCTCCTGGCCCTTCTGCTTTCTTCAGAAGTACTAAAACTCCATATATGGATGCATACAAGATGTTCACTCTAACCCCTGCTAAACAACGTCATCATTGGTCCCGTTAAGAGAGATATCAGCAACTTACACAGCATACAGCAGAACTGGTGAAATAAAACAAGGTTCCGTTTTCAATAAAGTTGGGGATTCCAGGAAAACACAATGCATGAAGAATTAAAAAAAACCCAAACAAACAATGCATACTATTAAACCAACTTTCTACCCCTGAACACTCAAAACAAAATTACTGACCTGAAAAAAAGAAAGGAAAAAAAGAAAAAAAAGCTGCACACAAGTGTTACTTTCTACTACACATGCTGCCAAACCTTAACCGGTCCTGAAGGTCTTACCTCGAGCAGACACCTCTTCCCAAAGAGCTGAGCCAGCTCAAAAGCTGCAAAGGACTCAAGGATGAGCTGAGCACCAACACCAGAGAAACCCAGGAGCACAATGAGCTCCCTCAGCAGAGGCTGTGGCTCAAATACCCCGAGCCTCCGCCCACCACCCTTCCCACAATCCCCTGGGAAAGGGGAAGGGCAAACCACCAGAAGGTATAAAGTCAGCTGGAGGAGCAGCAGGAGTGTTCTTACCTGCCTTAAATTTACAGTAAGCGAGACCCTGAACAGAGAAAGCGACCTTTACTGGCAATGACGCTACCTGCTCCTGTACTACAGCTACAACTATTGCATCGGCAATGTGACCGGGTAAGGAGTTAAACTTAATTTTTCTGAGGCGTAGACAGAAAAAGATAGATGTGCCTCTAAACTAGGTAGGAAACTAGCTCATTAAATGCAATAACAATGTAGTTATTAAAATCACATCAGTCAGCGGCGAGGCCAGCAGACGCAATGGTAAGTCGGCGGCTAAGCGCTACGTTGAGGCGGACCGGGAGGTTCCCGAGGCCCGGGAGCCCCGGGGAAGAGCAGAGGGACGGTGCAGAGCTGGCAGCTCTCGTAAGAGAGGCTGACGCGGCATGGGCGTTGCCAGGGGCGACTGCGGGAGATTTAAATGGCCCTGAGGAGCGCCAGCGACCAAGAGCGTGGCAAACAGGGCGTGGCGTGTCAGGGTGTGGTGCGGCAGTTTGCGCGGCAGTTCGGGCAGGTAGGGCGCAGCCCCCCCCTTCCCAGCTCGAGAAGGCTACTGAAGCGGTGGACGTCGGCCTCAGAAGGAGACCCCGATATGGCTGCCGCTCGGGTGAAAGCCATTGCTAGGAAAAACGTGGCGATGCAGACAGAGCTCCCGTGTAAATGTGCAGCTGTCCAGGTCTCTGGCTGCAGGGAGTGCCTGAGTCTATCAGAAATGATGGAGGTCAGTGGGGACGCCTCTTGTGTGAGCTGTGACCAGGTGAGTGATTTGCTCAGCCTGGTGGTAGAACTGAAGGAAGAAGTGGAAAGGTTGAGGAGTATCAGGGAGTGTGAGAGGGAGATAGATTGGTGGACCCACACCCTACCGTCCCTGAGGCAGACGCAGCAGACGGAGGCTCCGCGAGAAGCGGAGGTTCCCCTGCCCCCTTGCCACCAGGCAGTAGGGGACCTAAGAGTTGGAGGGGAATGGATACAGGTCCCTGCTCGGGGAGGCAGGCGAGTCCCCTCCCGGTCTCCCTCACCTTCCCGGTTGCCCCTACGCAACAGGTATGGGGCTCTGGAACTTGAGGACCGGGTCTGTGAAGATCAGGGTGTAGGTGAAGCCCTATCCAGGGAGGTGCCTAGGCTCAGTCGGGCAGCCCCACGCATTCTCGCAGCCTGTGAAAAAAGAAAAAGGAGGGTAATTGTCATAGGCGACTCCCTTCTGAGGGAGACAGAGGGCCCAATATGCAGTCCTGACCCGTCCCACAGGGAAGTCTGCTGCCTCCCTGGGGCCCGGGTAAAAGACATTACCAGGGAACTCCCGGGTCTGGTTAGGACCTCTGATTATTACCCATTGCTGGTTGTGCAGGTTGGCAGTGATGAGATTGCAGGGAGAAATCCAAAGGCAATCGAAAGGGACTTCGGGGCACTGGGGCGATTGGTGGGAGGAGCACAGGGAGTGTTTTCCTCAATCCCTTAGTGGCAGGGAAATATACTGAAAGGAACAGGAAAACACACCTGGTTAATATGTGGCTCAGAGGCTGGTGCCGTCGGTGGTGTTTTGGGTTTTTTGATCGTGGGGAGTTTTACGTGGCACCGGGCTTGCTAGTGACAGATGGTATCCAGCTATCTCAAAGGGGTAAAAGAATCCTCGCTCGTGAGATGGCGGGGCTCATAGAGAGGGCTTTAAACTAGGTTTGAAGGGGGTAAGGGATAAGGCTAGGTGCACCAGAGATGAGCCTGGGGGCAGCGTGCCAATATTAGGGGTGGATTCAATAGGCCAGCTCAAATGCATCTATGCCGATGCACGCGGCACGGGCGATAAACAGGAGGAGCTGGAAGCCATCGTGCGGCCGGATAGATACGACTTAGTCGCCATCACGGAAACACGGTGGGACGACTCCCGTGACCGGAGCGCTGCGATGGATGGCTATAAGCTCTTCAGAAGGGATAGGCGAGGTAGAAACGGTGGTGGGGTGGCTCTCTCTGTTAGGGAGGGTTTGGACTGCACGGAGCTACACGATTGTGATGACAAGGTGGAGTGCTTATGGGTGAGGATGAGAGGGAAGGCCGATAAGGCAGATATCGTGCTGGGAGTCTGTTATAGACCGCCCGACCACGTTGAAGAGACGGATGAATCGTTCTACAAGCGGCTGGCGGTAGTCTTAGAATCGTGTGCCCTTGTTCTCGTGGGGGACTTCAACTTTCCAGACGTCCGCTGGAAATACGCCACAGCAGAGAGTAAACAGTCTAGGAGGTTCCTGGAGTGCGTGGAAGATAACTTCCCGACGCAGCCGGTACGTGAGCCCACCAGGGAGGAGCCTTGCTAGATCTATTGTTTACGAACAGGGAAGGACTGGTGGGAGGTGCGATGGTCGGAGGCCGTCTTGGGCTTAGCGACTGTGAAATGATAGAATTCTCAATTCTTGGTGAGGCAAGGAAGGGGGTCAGCAAAACCACCGCTATGGACTTCCGGAGGGCAAACTTTGGCCTCTTTGAGGCACCGGTTGAGAGAGTCCCTTGGGAGACGGTCCTGAAGGGCAAAAGGGGTCCAGGAGGGATGGATGTTCTTTAAGAAGGAAATCTTAACGGCTCAGGACCAGGCTATTCCCCCGTGCCGCGAGTCAAACCGCCGAGGAAAACGACCGGCCTGGCTGAACGGGGAGCTTTTGCTAGGAGTCAGGACAAAAAGGAGAGTTTATCAACTCTGGAAGAAAGGGCGAGCAACTTGGGAGTACAGGGATCTTGTTAGGTCATGCGCAGAGGAAATTAGAAAGGCAAAAGCTCAGCTAGTTACAAATACGGTAACAGTAAAAAAAATCCCAAGGAGAATATCTATCCTTTAATGGATACAGAAGGGAACGTTGCCACCAGAGATGAGGAAAAGGCTGAGGTACTTAATGCCTTCTTGGCCTCAGTCTTTAATAGGGAGACCAGTTATCCTCAGGGTACTCTGCCTCCTGAGCTGGAAGATGAGGATGAAGAGCAGAATATAACCCCCCTTAATCCAAGAGGAAATAGTTAGTGACCTACTACGCCCTCTGGACGCTCACAAATCTGTGGGACCAGATGGAATCCATCCAAGAGTACTGAGGGAACTGGCGGAGGTGCTTGCCAAGCCGCTCTCCATCATCTATGGGCGATCCTGGTCAACGGGGGAGGTCCCAGAGGACTGGAGGCTTGCCAGCGTGACGCCCATTTACAAGAAGGGTCGGAGGGAGGATCCGGGGAACTACGGGCCTGTCAGCCCGACCTCGGTACCGGGGAAGATTATGGAATGGCTTGTCCTGAGAGCGCTCGCGTGGCAAGTCCGGGACGAGCAGGGGATCGGGCCCGGTCAGCGTGGGTTTACGAAAGGCAGGTCCTGCTTGACCAACACGATCTCCTTCTATGACCAGGCGACCCGCCTAGCGGATGAGGGAAAGGCTGTGGATGTTACCTACCTTGACTTCAGCAAGGCCTTTGACGCTGTCTCTCATGGCATACTCCTTGAGAAGCTGGCGTCTCGTGGCTTGGACAAGTGTACTCTTTGCTGGGTGAAAAAGTGTCTGGATGGACGAGCCCAGAGGGTTGCGGTGAATGGGATTAAATCCGGTTGGCGGCGGGTCGCTAGTGGTGTTCCCCAGGGCTCGGTGTTGGGCCCGGTTCTGTTTAATATCTTTATCGATGATTTGGATGAGGAGATCGAGTGCACCCTCAGCAAGTTTGCAGACGACACCAAGTTGGGAGGCAGGGTCGATCTGCTTGAGGGTAGGAAGGCTCTATAGAGAGATCTGGACAGGCTGGATCGATGGGCCGAGGCCAATTGTATGAGGTTCAACGAGGCCGAGTGCCGGGTCCTCCGCTTCGGTCACGGCGACCCCGTGCGGCGCTACGGGCTTGGGGAAGAGCGGCTGGAAAGCTGCCTGGCAGAGAAAGACCCGGGTGTGCTGGTTGACAGCCGGCTGAATATGAGCCAGCAGTGTGCCCAGGTGGCCGGGAAGGCCAACGGCATCCTGGCCTGTACCAGAAATAGTGTGGCCGGCGGGAGCAGGGAGGTAATTGTTCCCCTGTATTCGGCACTGGTGAGGCCGCACCTCGAGTACTGCGTTCAGTTTTGGGCCCCTTGCTACGGGAAAGACGTTGAGGTGCTGGAACGTGTCCAGAAAAGGGCAACCGAGTCGGTGAGGGGCCTGGAGCGTAAGTCTTATGAGGAGCGGCTAAGGGAGCTGGGGCGGTTTCATCTGGAGAAGAGGAGGCTGAGGGGAGACCTTATCGCTCTCTACAACTACCTAAAGGGGGGTTGTAGCGAGGTGGGTGCTGGTCTCCTCTAGCAGGTGGCTGGAGATAGGACGAGAGGAAATGGAGGTCCCTGGAAGTATTAAAAAAGTGTGTAGACGAGGTACTCCAGAACATGGTTTAGTGGGCATGGATGATGGTGGGACTCGATGATCTTGAAGGTCTTTTCCAACCTCAATGATTCTATGATTCTACATGCCGAGGAGACCCTCTAAAGCCAGGGGATGAACTAAGAGAAGGGAAAAAAAAAAAAGACATAAAGAAAATTTAAAAAGCATCAAGGTATGTGACAAACAAGAAAGAATTAAAAACAAGGGATAGACAGCTTGATAAAAGTAGACACGCAAAGAAAATTTTAAAAGCGACCAGATAGAATACAGGAAAAAAGTAAATAATAGAGACAAAAGCATGTAGAAGTGAACACAAACAAAAATTCAAAAGTGAAAACAGGAAAAAATGAAAAAATAGCAAAACCCCCTAAATAGACAGAGACAGAGAGAGAAAATTTTAAAAGCAATGGGATACAGGACAGACTAGAAGGAATTCAAAAATAAAGACGGCGAACTGGCTACAAGCAGATGAGGAAAGAAAATTTAAAAGGGACAGAGCACAGGACAGACGGGAAATAATTAATAAACAGGGAGAGAGATCATGATTAAAGTAGACATAGACTGAAAAATGTATAAGCGAGAGGATACAGGAAACGGGAAAAAAATTAGGAAATAGGGAGAGAAAACGTGATAAAAGTACACCTAGAAACAAAATTTCACAACAAAAAGAATTATGAGAGTACAAAATTGAAAATTAGGGACAGCTAACTAGATAAAAGTAGACATAGAAACAAAATTTAGAAAGCAACGTAATTCATGACAGACAGGAAAGAACTGAAAACCAGGAACAGGGATCAGAGTAGAAGGAAACATTGAAAGACAATTTTAAAAGTGACGGGGTATATGGAAGCAAGGGAGGAATTAAAATCTAGGGAAAGGGAGCGAGATAAAGGGAATTGTTGAAAGATAAATTAAATAGCAAAGGGGTATAAGAAATATAGGGAAGAAATAAAAAATCAAGAAAGGGAGCCAGATAGAGGGAGACATAGAAGGAATTTTAAAAAGCAGCTGAGTACAAGAAACACAGACAAGAATAAAAACACAAGGACGAGGAGATGGATAGAGGACAATGTAGACAGGAAACTTAAACGGCGATTGGGTACAAGAAGCAAAAGATGGATAATAATTTAAAAATAGGGACAGGGAGATGGATAGAAGGAACCATAAAAAGCAAAAAGTGATGGGGTACAGGAGAGAGAGAGGAATTTTAAAAAGGGTTGGGGCATCAGAGGGAGGGAAACATAGAAAGAGAAATTAAAATGCAACTGGGTACAAGAAACATGGGAAAGCAGTAAAAAATAGGAGCCACAGAGAGGGAAACGTAGGAAAAAAAATGTATAGATGAAGTGGTACAGGGCAGAGTTGGCAGAAGAGTAACAAGTTTTGGAGAGCCAGGCAGGCAGGTGGGCTGGTGGAGGGAGAGGCGGAAGGAGGGACAGGCAGGGAGGCGGACAGAGATCTGGGGAAGGGCGGCAGAGACGGAGCGGGATGCACGCGACAGAATGCGTGACTCTCCGCAGCTCCCGACGCCGGTGGGAGACATTCACCGCCCCGATGCTTTTCTCTCCGCCTCGGCGGCAGGTGCCTCGACGCTCCTCTCCCGTGAGGCTTCCCGGTGGCTTGTGCTCGCGGCTGACGGAGGCGCCGTGTGCTGCTGGCGCGCTCTGCCGGGGATGGCTCGGAGGGATACTTCCTCGCCGCGGGGGCTGGCTGTTCCTTGCTGGACGTGGCTGCCTGCGGGACCCCCTTGGATTCCCTCCTCGGATGGTTCACTTTCGTCAGCTCCCTCAGGTGGGTGTGCCTGGGCAGACCCTTCCCCAGCTAAAGGGAGGGATTCAAAAATAGGGACAGTGAGCTGGATCGAGGGGGACATAAAAATAAAACTTAAAAAGCAATAGGGTATGAGGCAGATAGGAAAACATTAAGAAATAAAGGCAGGGAGACGGACTGGGGGATACATAGAAACAAACAAGAAAGCAGCAGGGTACAGGAAACAAGAAACAATTTAAAACCAGGGACAGGGAGGAAGAGAGAGGGAGAAATAGAAAAAAATTCAAAAAGCGACGGGGTACGATTCACATGGGTGCAAATTAAAAAATAAGGCCGGGGAGCTGGGGAGAGACATACGTATAAAGAAAATTTTAAAACTGACAGGGTAAAGGAAAGAGTGAGAAGAAATAAAGAGGAGGAAGAGGGAGCTAGATAGAGGGAGGCATAGAAAGAAAGTTTGACAAGAAATGAGGTAAAGAGCAGAGGGAGTTTCCTGGTTTTGGCTAGAATAGAGATAATTTTCTTCCTAGTACCTGGTATAGTGCTGTAGTTTGCATTTAGCATGACAATAATGTTGATAAAACAGCGATGTTTTAGTTGTCACGAGGCAGTGTTTATACTAAGTCGAGGACGTTTCAGCTTCTCATACTGCCCTGCCAGTGGAGGCTGGGAGTCCACACAGCTGGGACAGCTGACCCAAACGAGCCAAAAGGGTATTCCATAGCATATGATGTCCTGCCCAGTATATCAACTGGGGAAGCTGGCCAGGGGATGCCGCAGCCAGGGGATTGGCTGGGCACCGGTCGGTGGGTGGTGAGAAAATGTTTATTTGTTAGTGCGTTTAAGTCCTGGGAGTGAGTCTGCTCCGGGGCTCGGTGCCCGTACGCTCGCCCTTCCCCTGGGACAACTTGGCAGTTGTTACTGCGGCAGCAGATACAGAGAATGAAAATACAGCGTTGGGGAGCAAGAGAGAGGAACAGAAAGAGAAAAATAAAATGAGGGAGAAAGGCTAAGGAGCAGAGAAGGAAAAGTACAGGGAAAAGGACAGTGAGATGGAGAAATCAATAAAAAAGGAATGAGGAGCCCTGCAGGGACGTGGCAGAAGAAACACAGAGTCGGGGAGCATCACGCAGCCCCGCTCGCCTTCTCCCTCGGCGCAGTCGCAGCCCGGCAGAGCTCAGCAACTGCTCCGCTCCTCGCTTGGCCTCTCTGCAGCCAGCCAGGGCAGGGCAGTGCTGGCCCCTCTGCAGGCAGCCACCCCGTTAGAGGGAGGGGCTGTCACCATCATCCTCACTGCCTGCACCTGAGGCTCCTCCAGCCCTGGCCCACAGCTGGAGCCCAGCAGGACCACCAGGGGGCCATCACCCGACCCCCACAATGCATCACCTCCTCCCCTGGACTCCCTCACAGCCCCTCGCTCTGTGCAAAGGGAGCACAAAGGAGACGGCAAGTGTTTATGCAGTCCTGCGTGTAATAAGTTCTGGGAGCAAGTCTGCTCAGGGCCGCCAAAGCTCCCCCTGCCCCTGGGACTCCTTGGCAGTCAGTTGGTTGGCTTCTGGGCTGATGAGCTGGTGGGCAGAGGTGGAGGCTGCCAAAAATGACCAGGGTGCTGCACGCTAGAAGAGAGGATAAAAGTGGCAGCCTGCTGGAGAGTGGGGGTGTAATCAGAAAGCATGAGGCAGAGAACGGGACAGCGAGCCCGACAGGGATGGAGAAAGTCGCAGCAGGGAGAGGAGGAAGAGATAACGAGACAGTGACTGACAAGGAAGGATGGGGAGCAGGATGGAGATGCAGAAAAAAACTGGTGTAGGCAGCATGACAGAGAGGGAGTTAAAAAGAACAAGGGTGCGCAGCTGGACTGAGAGAGATGAGGAAAGAAAAATTGACAAGAAACAGGGCACAGACAGAGGAATGAAACAACAGGGACTCAGGACAGCAAATGATGGAGGGAAGGGGCAGGGGGGTGGGAAACAACACAAAACAAACAACATAGCTACACACACTACAGGGAAGAATTAAGAAGGGGTAACAGGGAGGAATTAAGGAAGAGGGACAGAGAGCTTGCCAGAGAGAGGTGAAGAAAGGCAAAAGATCGTACGTGAGACAGGGCAGACAGGGAGGAATTGAGAAACCAGGGACAGGGAGCTGGACAGAAAGAGAGGAAGAAATAAAATGGGAAAAAGCAACAGGCCACAGGGCAGAGAGAGAGGAGTTGATAAATAAAGGACAGGGGACCAGACAGAGCATGATAGAGAACAGAAAAAACCAGCAGTGGGCTACAGGGAGGAGGAAGGAATTAAAGAACAGGGAGTGGGAGCCGGACAGAGACATAGAGAAAGCAGAGGGGGAAGCAATGGGCTAAAAGACACGTAGGGAGGAAGTAAAAACTAGTGTCAGGGAGCCAGGCAAGAGAGATGGGAAAAGACAAATACTGTGGGGCTACGAGACAGAGACTGTGGAGTTAAAATGCAGAGAGGGAGCCCAACAGAGAGAGGGGGAGCCCAACGGGGGGGGGGGGGCAACAGAGAAGAGGGGACCAACAGGAGGCGGGGGGCAACGGGGAGGGGGGCAGCAGAGAGAGGGGGAGCCCAGCCGAGACAGGGGGAGCCAGGGGGAAGTCCAGACATGCTATGGGGGCCAGAGGAAGGAATTAAGAACTGGGGACAGGGAGCCAGACAGAGAGAGATGGAAATCGCGGGGAATAGCTCTGGGCGCAGGAAGGAGGAGGAATTAATAAATAGGGACAGGGAGCTGGACAGAGAGGGTTGGAGAAAGGCAAAAATATCGGCATGGTACGGGGCAGAAAGGAAGAATTTAAAAATGGGGGCAGTGAGACTGACGTAGAGAGATGGAGAAAAGAAAAAAGCAACGAGCTATGTGGAAGAGAGGGAGGAATTAAAAAACAGGGCCGGGAAGCAAGAAAGAGCAAGGTGGAGAGCACGGTGGAGAAAGGCGAGGGGGAACCCGAGGGTCAACAGGACAGAGCGGGAGGAATTAAAAGTGAGGGACTGGGAAAGGAGAGTCAACGAAAGAAACAGAATCACAACGTGCTGCAGAACCGAGAAGGAAGAAACTGAACAACGGGGACGGGGAGCCAGAGAAAGAAAGAATAGCGATGGGCTACAGGACAGAGAGGGAGGAATGAAAAAATAGAGATCGGGGGTTGGACAGAGAGAGATGGAGAAAGAGAAAATAGCCAGGGGCAACAGGGCAGAGAGAGGGGAGGGAGGAAGGAAAAAACAGGGATCCAGAGCCAAACACAGAGAGAGACAGAACAAGAAAGTTATAGCGACGGGCTACAGGGAGGAGAGAGGAATGAAAAGATAGGGACAGGGGGCCAGATGCAGGGCGACACACACGGGATGTATAGCAACAGCCAGAGGGTGGAGAGGGAGGAATTAAAATGGCGACAGGGAAGCAGAGGTGGTGGTGGTGGGACAAATAAGGGGCAGGGGGAAGAAAGACAGGCTGCGGGGAAGAGAAGGAGGAATTAAAAAAATTGGTATCCAAAGCTGGACAGAGAGACAGAGAAAGAAAAAAATTGAAAAATAGTAAGAGGGAGCCAGCTAGAGATACGGAGAAAGGACAAAAACGCGATGAGCACCAAGACAGAGAGGGAGGGATTTCAAAACGGAAGGGACCGGGAGCCATGCAGAGAGAGACAGAGAAAGGGAAGATAGCGGCAGGCTGCAGGGCAGCGAGGGAAGAATTAAAAAGTAGGTACAGGGAGCTGGACAGAGAGCAACGGAGAAAGAAAGAAAAAAACCCCAAACCACCCTGCAACAGGCTACAGGGCAGAGAGGGAGCGATTAAAGACTCAAGCCAGGGAGCAGGATAGAGAATGCAAAAATAGCAACGGGCCGCAGGGCAGAGAGGGAGGAATTACAAAACAGGGGCAGGGAGCTGCACAAGAGAGAAATGAGGAAAGATCAATAACAACATTGTGCTACAAGCCGAGAGGGAGAAACTGAAAAATAGGGACCGAGAGCCAGAAAAATGAGAGGCAGAGAAAGAACAAATCACAGTAGGCCACAGGGCAGAGAAGGAGAACTTTAAAGAGCGATGTGTACAGGGCAAAGGAGGAGGGAATTTTTTTTTTTTAAGTAAAAACAGGGAGCTGGACAGAGAGACACAGAGAAAGAAAAAACAGCAATGGGCTACAAGACAGACAGGGAGGAATTAAAAAATCCTGGTAGTGAGCCAGAGAGAGAGAGAGCGCGCGCAAAAGAAATGAAATTGCAATGTGGCACAAGGCAAAGAAAGAGAAAATTGAAAAACAGGGCCTGGGAACTGGAAAGAGAGAGCCGGGGGGGGGGGGAAGCTGCTCTAGGGCAGAGAGGGAGGAATGAAAAAACAGGGGCAGGGAGCCAGAGAGAAAGAGAGACGAAGAAAGACAACTTGAAAAGCGGTGCTCTGCAGGGCAGAGGGGGAGGAATTTTAAAAAAGAAATCAGGATCTTGAGCTGGACCGAGAGAGACAGAGAAAATTAAAATGTTGATGGGTACCAGGGCAGAGGTGGAGGAAACAAAAAACAGGGGCAGGGAGGCAGATGGAGAGACTGAAAGGGGCAAAAGTCCTGACAGGCTTCTAGAGAGAGAGAGAGGGGTGAAATAAAAATGAAAAAGAGGAGAGTTGGACAGAGAGAGACAGAGAAAGAAAAAAGGCTACAGCGAGCTATCAGGCGTGTACCAGGCAGAGGAGAAGAGTTTAGAAATGGGGACAGTAAGATGGACAGAAAGGAAAGAAGCGACGGGCGATGTGGCAGATAGGGCGGAATGAAGAAAGAGGAATGGGGAGCCAGACAAACCGAGATGGGGATAGAAAAATATAGTGATGGTCTAGGGGGCAGAAAGAGAAGACTTAGAAAAACAGGAACAGGAAGCAAGAGAGAGTGACATGGAGAAAGGAAAAAATACTGATGGGCAACAAGACAAAGAGGAGGGAATTCAAAATGAGGGGCTGGGAGCAGGATAAAGACAGATGGAGAAAGAACAAGATGCGTGATGTGCTACAGAGCCAAGAAGGGAGACCTTGAACGACAGGGAGCCAGACAGAGTGAGCCAGAAACAGCAAAAATACCGATGAGCTGCAGGACAGAGAGGGAGGAATGCAAAAATAGTGGCTAGGAGCAAGACAGAGAAGGAAAGAGTTAGCTATGGGCTACAGGTCAGAGACAGAGAAGACCTAAAACATGGGGACAGGGAACTGCTCAGAGAAAAACGGAAAAAGGAGGTACAGGGGAGGAAAAAATGGGGTAAGGGAGGGCCCGGGACGCCCAAGAGGAGTGACAGGGCCCTGAGGGCCCAGGGCTCACCGCAGCTTTCGCTCTTGACGCTGCCGGGAGAATTTGCCAGTTCAGCTGCTTCTTTCTCCTCCTCTCCTCCCTTCCTCTTCTGTTAACTCCGGTCGCTTGGCTATCCTCCACCTAAGAGAATACGCGGGTGTCTCACAGCTGTTACGAGACAAAGCTTCCTAGACGCGTAGTCTCGCTCCCTCGTGCGGTACGCGCAGGAGTAGGACGGAGGGAGAGAGAGAAAGAAGGCAGGAAACAAGCCAGAAAGATTGAGGAAAAACGAGACGGCAATCATGACAAAGGGATGGAGAGATAAAAACCAGTTCCGGGATGAGAAAAAAAGCCAGGGAGCGGGACAGAAGGATATAATGCAACAGCGAGCTGGGCAGGGGCATATAGTGAGAAACGATGGAACAGGCAGTATGGGCATGTGCAGACAAAAAGTTAGGGGGAGGATGGAAGACAGAGAGAATAAGAGAAAAGGGACAGGGCATAGATGGAGAAAGGAATATTAGAGACAGGGAGAGGCAGAGACCGAGGCAGAGAGATGGAGAAAGAAAAAAATTGGTGATGGGCAGCAGGCCAGAGGGACAAGGAAAGACAGGAGGAAGGACAGCTGGATATAGAAAATAGGTAAGAGACAGAGAGCCAGAAAGTGGGATACTGCAAAAGAGAGCGGGATGGGGATTGGGACGCTGGCATAGGGAGGCAACGAGAGCAACAGAGAAAATGGGGACGGAGAGTGGGACGGAAAGCGAAGCAACAAATAATAGGGCCGGGGAGCAGGATAGAGGGCGAGAGACAGTGAGGGGGGGACAGGTAAGACAACAGATCATTAGAGAAAGAAAATGAAAGGAACAGCACAGAGGGTCACAGAGAAAAAGAGAGGGAGAGCAAAAAGGAAAAAATAAGATGAGGGAGAAGGACTGAGCAGCAGAGAGAAAAAGGACAGAGACAGAGAAAACAAAGACTGGAGGCAGAACAAAGGGAAAGATTGACAAGGACAGGGAAGCGGGATAAAGGGATGGAAAATGAAGAAATAGCGATGGGCAGCAGGATAGAGGAAGAGAGAGGAAAAGAGCAAGAAGAGCAAAATAAGGACTATGACAGAAAGATGTAGAGAGAAAGACCAGGGCACGTCATAAGGGTAGAAAGAAAAAAAGAGGGATGGGGAGCAAGACAGCGTGATAGGGAGGGAGAGGGATGCAAGGATACAGCACAACACAGGCACGGGGAAGAAGAAAGAATGACACGAGAGAAAGTGGGGGATAGGGAGCAGGAGAGATGGAGAACGAAAAAATGGCAACTTGCAGAAGAACAGAAATATAAAAAATTAAAAAATGCTTATAGGGAGCAGGACAAAAGGACAAAGCAAGAGGAAAAATCAACGGGCAGAAGGTTGAATAACACACAGCAAGATACTGGGGGAGTGAGAGCAAGGGAACACGCAGCAGGACACAGGGATGAAGAAAGAAAAAATAGGGAGAGGAAGAAAAGCTGAGTAATCAACAGAGAAGGGGGAAAAAGGGAACTGGACAGACTTGGGCAGCAGGACAGAGACATGGAGAAAGAAAAAACAGAGACAAGGACAGAGGGATAGAGAGGCAAAGAGAGGGAGGGGACGGAGACAGCGGGGTGTAAACAGAGAGGAACGGCATGTGGTACGCAAGATAGCAGAGCGAGAGGTACAAGGAAGCAGAAAGAATGACAGAGAAGAAACAAGGGGGATGGGGACCAGGTCAGAGAGCTGGAGAAAGACAAAATACTGATGGGGAGCAGGATGGGAGAATGGAGCCCAAAGAGATGAATGGGAAACAGGGCAGTGGGATGCAGACAGCAAAAATAATGATACGTACCAGGACAGAGAAATGAGGGACAGGGAACAGGATAGAGGAATGGAAAGAAAAAATACTAATGAGCAACAGGACAAAGGATATAGAGCAAAAGGAGGAAAAAAGGAAGGGGGAAGGGAGAAAGTAATGGGGATAGAAAGCGCGATACACAGAGAGACAAAAAGCAGGACAAGCAACGGGACTGGCGGCAGTGGAGGGAACCAGATGCAGATTAAGAAAGAGATGGAGGGGGGAAAAAAACAGACAGAGATAGAGGAAGAAAAAGTAGGGGCAGAGTAGGGAAAAGAGAAAAGAAAAAAGGGACACCTAGCTGGACAGGCAGCTATAACTAGAAACAAGGAGACAGGCAGCGGGACAGAGGGATAAAGGCAGAAAAAACTGTGAGAGGAAGCAGGACGGACAGTGAAACAAAAAAAGGGGCAGGGAGCGGCACTGAGAAATGGAGAAGGAAGCATTAGGGGCAGAGGGAGGAAAAGGCAGGTTGGAGGAAGGACAGAGAGCAAAAGAGAACGACAGAACTTGGACAAAGAGTGGGAGAAAGAAATACTAGTGACGAGCAGCAGGCCAGAGGCAGAGGTGGCACAGGGAAGGAAGGACAAGAGGAAGGAGATAGGGATACCGAAAACAAGCGAGGGACAGACAAGCGAGGGACAGGGTGCAAGAAAATGGATACAGAGAAAAAGAGAGGGATGGGGAGAAGGACACTGGGATAGAGAGAGAACGACAGGAAGAATGATGGGGAGATGGAGCCAGAGGAAAAACAGGGACCAAAATCAGGACAGAGAAATGGAAACATAAAATGAGGAAAATTAGGGTTGGGGAGCAGGACAGAGGGGTGGAGAGACAACAAAGGACTCGAGGATAACAACAGAGAAAGAGGGAGGGAGAGAGGGAAGGAGGGACGGGCAGCAGCACGGTGGGATGGAGAAAGAGAGGCAGGGGGAGTGGGGCAGAGAAATGGAGAAAGAAAATACAGTGATGGGGAGCGAGACAGAGGAGTAGAAAGAGAAAAATAAGACAAGGGAGAAGACCGAGGAGCAAAGAGAGAGGAAAGGTCAAAAGAAAAGGTCAGAGAGGTAGAGAAATCAAGAAAGAGAGAGATGGAACAAGAAGATGTAGGGTCGGTAAACAGGACAGAGATGGGGGTAGAAAGAGAGAACAAACAAAGGAGGAATGACAACTATGACAGAGCACAGGGCATACAGACAGAGACAGAAAAAGGACAGGGAATGGGAAACAAAGAAAGGTTCAGATCTGTACAAAGAGATCAAGAAGTGGGGGGGGGGGGGAGCAATGGGCTAGAGCAGAGAGAGGTTAAGAGGAGAAAAAAAGGGCCAGGGAGCGGGACAGAGGAGGAGAGAAAGGAGAAAAGGGAGAACCAGGTGGACAGGGAGATATAGCAAGAAACAACTGGGCAGGCAGCAGGATAGAGAAATAAAGATGGAAAAAGATGGGGACAGGAAGCGGGACAGAGGAACAGTGAGAGGAAACAAGGGGCAGGCAGCAGGACAGCGGTGGAGAAAGCAGCATTGGGGCAGAAGGCTAGAAAGAGAAAAAAGAAAGACAGAAAGCAGAATGCGGGATGGGGTGAGGGGGAAAGAAGGACAAGGAGCAGGACACAGTATCAGACAGGAACAGTGAGCGAGACAAGGTGATACAGAGAGGAAAAAAGGGCCAGGGAAACAGGACAAAGTGAAAGACAGGCAAAATTAAAAGACATGGAGCAGGACAGAGACAGAGTGAGAAAAGATAGCGACAAGGAACAGGACAGAGCATCAAAGAATAAGAAAAACTGCAGAGGGAATAAGATAGAGAAATGGAGAGGGGAGACAAGGAGAAGGACACAGAAAAGGGCCAGGGTGGGTAGGATCCAGGGAACTACAGGCCTGTCAGCCTGACCTCAGTACCGGGGAAGATTATGGAGCGGTTCGTCTTGAGTGCGCTCACATGGCACGTGCGGGACAACCAGGGAATCGGGCCCAGCCGGCGTGGGTTCATGAAAAGCGGGTCCTGCTTGACCAACCTGATCTCTTCTATGACCAGGCGACGCGCCTAGTGGATGAGGGAAAGGTTGTGGATGTTACCTACCTTGCAAGGCCTTTGACGCTGTCTCTCGTGGCATACTCCTTGAGAGGCTGGCAGCTCATGGCTTAGACAGGTGTACTCTTCGCTGGGTAAAAAAAACTAGCTGGATGACTGAGCCTAGACAGTTGTGGTGAACAGGGTTAAATCTGGTTGACTAACGGTCACAAGTGGTGTTCCCCAGGGCTCGGTGTTGGGCCAGTTCTCTTTAGTATCTTTATCATCAATGATCTAGATAAGGGGCTTGAGTGTACCCTCAGTAAGTTTGCAGATGACACCAAGTTGGGAGGGAGGGCTGCTCTACTTGAGTGTAGGAAGGCTCTACAGAGGGATCTGGACAGGCTGGATCGATGGGCCAAGGCTAATCGCATGACGTTCAGCGACGCCAAGTACCCGTTCCCATGCTTCAGTCGCAACGACCCCGTGCAGCGCTACGGGCTTGGGGAAGAGCGGCTGGAAAGCTGCCCGGCGGAAAAAGACCTGGGGGTGCTGGTTAATAGCTGGCAGAATATGAGCCAGAAACAGTGTGGCCAGCAGGAGCAGAAAAGCGATTGTTCCCCTGTGTTCGGCACTGGTGAGGCCGCACCTCGAGTACTGCGTTCGGTTTTGGGGCCCTCGCTATGGGAAAGACATTGAGGTGCTGGAACGTGTCCAGAGAAGGGCAACTGAGTTGGTGAGGGGCCTGGAGCATAAGTCTTATGAGGAGCGGCTAAGGGAACTGGGATGGTTTAGTCTGCAGAAAAAGAGGCTGAAGGGAAACCTTATTGCTCTCTACAACTACCTAAAGGGGGGTTGAAGTGAGGCGGTGCTGGTCTTTTCTATCAAGTAACTAGAGATAGGACGAGAGAAAATGGGCTGAAGTTGCGCTGGGGAGGTTTAGATTGGATATCAGAAAAAATTTCTTTACTGAGATGGTTGTCAGGCATTAGAACAGGCTGCCTAGGGTAGTGATGGAGTCACTATCCCTGGAGGTATTCAAAAAACAGGTAGACGTGGCATTTTGGGACATGATTGGTGGGCGTGGTCATGTTGGGTTGATGGTTGGACTTAATGATCTTAGAGGTCTTTTCCAAATTTCGTGATTTGATTCGATTTGATTCTATTCTAGGGAGCAGAACAGAGATGTAGCAAGAAAGGAAAAAAGGAAGGGAAGGAGAACAAAGGGAGAGAGAGACAAGGACTGGAAGAAGGACAAAGGGATGGAAGAGGAAAAAAATAGTGATAGGCTGCAGGACAGAGATGGAGAAGTTAAAAAAAAGACACAGGGAACATGACAGAACGAGAGTGAGAAAAAAGGGACAGAGAGCAGGACAGCACTGGAGGAAAAAACAACTGTGTTTGATAGGCAGTGAGAGAGAGAGATAGAGGAAGAGAGAAAAGAGAGAAGGGACAGCTAGCAAGGATGTAAGAGGAAATAAAACAGAGAAATACAGAAAAGATAGCAAGAGGAAGCAGGGCAGAGGGACAGCAGTAGAAGAAAAAAGGGACAGGGATCTGGACAGATGGAGAGAAAAAAGCAGGAGGAACAGATACAACATGATATGATGGGACAGGAAGTAAGACAGAGTGACAGATGAGATTAATGACAAGAGATAGAGAGAGACTGTGAGAAACACAGGAGGTCGGAGAAAGAGAGGTATTAGGACCCCTGCAGAGAAATAGAAGACGTAAATAGAAAGAGTAGGGAGCACCACAAAGGGTCAGAGAAAGAGAAGAGCAGGAAGAAGAACGGGGACAGGGAGATACAGAATGAAAAAAAACCCCAGATATTATACACATATTATCCAGTAACCAAGCCCATTTCAGAGTTACACGCTATCTGAGCCCATTTCAGTGCCGCGCCCGAGCCCATTTCAAAGTTACACACTGCCCGAGCCCATTTCGGCGCCGCACACTACCCGAGCCCATTTCGGCGCCGCGCCCGAGCCCATTTCAAAGTTACACTGTAGCCGAGCCCATTTCGGCGCCGCACCGCGCCCGAGCCCATTTCGGCACCGCACCACGCCGCGCCCGAGCCCATTTCGGCGTCGCACACTACCCGAGCCCATTTCAAAGTTACACTGTAGCCGAGCCCATTTCGGCAGCGCACCGCACCCGAGCCCATTTCGGCGCCGCACACTACCCGAGCCCATTTCGGCGCCGCGCCGCGCCCGAGCCCATTTCAAAGTTACACTGTAGCCGAGCCCATTTCGGTGCCGCACCGCGCCCGAGCCCGTTTCGGCGCCGCACCGCACCGCGCCCGAGCCCATTTCGGCAGCGCACCGCACCCGAGCGCATTTCGGCGACGCACCGCGCCCGAGCCCATTTCAAAGTTACACTGTAGCCGAGCCCATTTCGGTGCCGCACCGCGCCCGAGCCCGTTTCGGCGCCGCACCGCGCCGCGCCCGAGCCCATTTCGGCGCCGCACACTACCCGAGCCCATTTCGGCGCCGCACCGCACCGCGCCCGGGCGCATTTCGGCGCCGCACCGCACCGCGCCCGAGCCCATTTCGGCGCCGCACACTACCCGAGCGCATTTCGGCGCCGCACCGCGCCCGAGCCCATTTCGGCGACGCACCGCGCCCGAGCCCATTTCGGCGACGCACCGCACCGCGCCCGAGCCCATTTCGGCGACGCACACTACCCGAGCCCATTTCAAAGTTACACTGTAGCCGAGCCCAT
Organism: Harpia harpyja; assembly: GCF_026419915.1. Lineage (NCBI taxonomy): Eukaryota > Metazoa > Chordata > Aves > Accipitriformes > Accipitridae > Harpia > Harpia harpyja. Next base: position 70,963,223 of record NC_068945.1, on the reverse strand, counting down.
TTCGACGCCGCACACTACCCGAGCCCATTTCAAAGTTACACTGTAGCCGAGCCCATTTCGGCAGCGCACCGCACCCGAGCCCGAGCCCATTTCGGCGTCGCACACTACCCGAGCCCATTTCAAAGTTACACTGTAGCCGAGCCCATTTCAGCAGCACACCATGCACTAGCAAATTTCAAAGTTACACAGTACCCGAGCCCATTTCACAGTTACGTAGCTACAGCACCAATTTCAAAGTTGTGCAATTACTAGAGCCAGTAATGCGCACCCTTTCTATTAACCCATCCGCAGCTACATTTACCTCGAGGTATCTACAACTCTCCCTTGGATGCCTAATTCTAATGAACACTTTCACTTACTTAAACAGCTAAGTTGACCTATGGGCACTAAACACACATGCTTCGCTCTGCACTTGCCTTTGTGATTGCCATTAGTACTGTGACTCTAACAAGGAGACCTAATTACCTGCCTTTTTTTCATTTTATTTTTGTTTCATTTGGTCCATTACTGACTCCACGTACATTCAGCTGTGTCAGTATTTACAGTCCAATTCTACAATGTACTTTTACTACAATGTATAGAAAAGAGTTATGGCCGCATTGGTCAAATATTTGCCACTGTTAGTTTCACTCCTCTTTTAATCATTATTTTTACAAATACATTTAAACTCCAAAACTTTAGCATTACCTTAACAAGAATTGCCACTATATAGTGCCTGCAATTCTCTACGGAGTGGTCTTTTCCACATTCCTCGCTCCCATTACGTCTGTCGCTTCACGTCCAGGGGTCTTCCTCCCCGAGGTGACGTTACCTCCACGATCCCTGTTCCCAAGCTGAAAACGAGTGAGCTCTGCTCATCTTGACAGACTGTCCACTTCCACACCTAGGCACAAAAATAAAAATTGAAAAATATCATTACATCACAAACTACAAAGACCACCCAAAGATTTGAGAAACCCACCACGGAAAAATACAGTTACACTCACCCACTTCACAACCCTGGCCTACTCGATGCTGGCTATCTACTCCAACTCCACCCCCCCCCCCCCCGCAAAATCCTCAACTGTGTTCCAAAGACCATCCGCTGAACAAAATAATTCCCTGTGCTAAGTGGCAATTACCACATTCCAGGGCAGCGCTCCATGGGAACACTATTCCCGGGAGCCTTGAAAAAAATCGCCCTGCCTGTGAAAACCCTGGCCCGAGCCGGACCCCGGTCCGAACATTGGCGATCAGCATCGCCTCATGGAGCGGCTAGGACCAGGGGGAAAAAAAAGTGGGAGGGGGGGGCTGGAACGGGATGGGACGACACCAAAAACCAACCTATATCGCAGCTGGGTTTTTTTAATTCTAATTTTTTTTTTTCTCTAATTCCCTGAAAAACATCTCAACTCTACATCCAACCTGAAAGGAAAAAACATAAAAAGGCTAAACCACATAACCCTACAAGGTTACACATGTTCGCAACACACCACTCATTCAGATCGCATATATGCCAGCCCTCAACTCTCAAATCATCCATGCAACTGCCCACCACCATCAAAGGGCCATCACCCCGTGCCTGCGGCACCGGGGGACTCAAAAATCGCCCTACCTGCAAAAACCCTGGGCCGAGCCCACTCCCCTTCCAAACTACCCTTCCGTTACACCAATGTTTCAACACACACCATCATCTCCACCATCCGTGCATTTTCAACCCGATACTTAGCTTTCACAGTGCCACGTCACAGTCCAACCTCCGTAGCAGCCATGTCACCTAAACACAAGGTTCCTTCAAGCACCTCGTGCCCTGTCATCGCCTGCAAAAACAACACACAAAGCTTTTTATTAAGACACTTCATCCTTGAGAGAGAAGTCCTCCACCGCTCCCCTCCCCTGCTTCCCACCTATTCCAAAAATAACACATTCTCACAGTCAGTGTCCTCCATGGCACTTGAAAAAACAGAGCATCACAAACACAGAGCTGTCCCAAAGTTACCGATCGCTCCGAGGCCCGTCACGCTGCTACTCGGACCTCGAGGCCTTGACTGTTTCTAGAGGCTTGCCACAAAGCATCCGCATAAACAATATGAACCATTGCCCAGTTACTGCCTTACTCTATGCTAGTTCACAGTCCAATTGCGATCCACTCAACTCCTTGCTTGCAAAGAACCCAAAGTCATTAAGCTTTCTATGCTGTCTCTACAATGACATACGATACACACACAAACATAGAGCCATGCAATTCGCGTGCAACTATAACGCCATACAAGGCAGTACTCTTATCTCAGTGTCCTGGTTTCAGCTGGGATAGAGTTAACTGTCTTCCTAGTAGCTGGTACAGTGCTATGTTTTGAGTTCAGAGCGAAGAATGTTGATAACACTGATGTTTTCAGTTGTTGCTCAGTAGTGTTTAGACTAATGTCAAGGATTTTTCAGCTTCTCATGCCCAGCCAGTGAGAAAGCTGGAGGGGCACAAGAAGTTGTCACAGGACACAGCCAGGGCACCTGACCCAAACTGGCCAACGGTGTATTCCATACCATGTGACGTCCCATCCAGTACAGAAACGGGGAAGTGGGGGGCAGGGATTCGCCGCTCGGGGGACTGGCTGGGTGTCGGTCGGCGGGTGGTGAGCAATTGCACTGCGTATCATTTGTACATTCCAATCCTTTCATTATTGCTGTTGTCATTTTATTAGTGTTATCATTATCATTATTAGTTTCTTCTTTTCTGTTCTATTAAACCGTTCTTATCTCAACCCACGGGTTTTGCTTCTTCTCCCGATTTTCTCCCCCATCCCACTGGGTGGGGGGGAGTGAGTGAGCGGCTGCGTGGTGTTTAGTTGCTGGCTGGGGTTAAACCACGACACTCAGTCAAGACAAAAAAACTCAGAGCACTGCCATACCAGACAAAACAGGACAGGGCCAATGCAAGAGACTCTCAGATGACAGTCAATACGAGTGCAGACCAAAACAATACAAAACCAATACAGACCCATAGAATGCAAGGCAGTCTCAGATGGCGCTCAATACAAGTACGGAGCACTGCAATACAAAACACAATGCAGGGCCATGCAAAGCGAGACAGTCTCAGATGGCAAACAATGCAAGTACAGAACACTACAACGCAAACCAATATCGAGCAATACAATGCAAGATAGTCTCAGATGACAGTCAATACAAGCACAGAGCACTACAATGTCAGAAAAAAACACAATAAAGGTCATACAATGCGAGACAAGTCTCACGTGACAGTCAATACAAATACAGAGCAAAACAACGCAAGACAAAGGCAAATACAGATCAATGCAAAGCAAAAAAACCCGCAAAGCACAGCAAAGCAAAGCAATCTCATAGAGCCACCGGCCGCATCTTCCCTCCGACTCCACTCCCGGACCCACCTCCTTACGGTGCTCCGCTGCCTTCCCCCGTTGCTCTGTGGCACACATCTTGTCCCTCCGCATCTGAAAAAAAACCCCATATTGAACAAGTCACCTGGATGCAGAGCAAGAGCTTCACCACTCCAGAGGTCTTGATTCCATCTACGAAGACCATCTGGAGTCCAACTACAGCCTGCCATTTAAAAAAAAAAAAAAAAAAAAAGAAACCCAACCAAAAAAAGACCAGCGCCAAACTTTAAGCCCATCACGTGCAAGACTTAACACCTTAGAGATTCAAATCCGCTTCACTGCCCCTCAACAGCCCCTGCCACACGGCTCCAATCGTCTCGGTAAAACACTATCGGCACGGCTGCCCACACAGCCCGCCAACGGCTACTCGAGCTGAGATGACTGTACAACCCTCACCTGGACGGTCTAGGCACATCAACATTTCACCCATAGACTCTTATCGCTGTTCCACCTACCCCTGACTCTACATCCCCAGGCAGAGCAGCTCCAAGCCAAACACGCCTGTGCGCAGAACCTCGCCACGTGGAACGCTACCAACGAGGCGATTCAAAGAGAGAGAAAACTCTCAGCAAGAAGAATGACCTCTGGACGGGAGGCGCCGTCGGGCAAGACGACCTATGGGGCCCGCAACCGTGAGGCCGGGAAGCAATACGGCAGACCCCGAGGAGTAAAACGTAACGGCCCTTACAACATGGCACTATCAAAACCCAGACGATGGATGCGCCAGAAGCCAGGCGTTTTAGACGTAAGGACGTCAGGATGCGGGGAAGAAGTCCCAGTCCGAGAAAATGGACGGCAAGAGAGCGGAGCTGCCGACGCAGCCCGGAAGAACGCCGCAAGAGAGGACCGACCGGAAGCTGCCGAGACCAATCCACGCTTTAGAGCTCCGAACGCAAGAAAAGAAGCACCTGATTGGCACCGGGCTGATGAGTACGAGCATTCGAGACCCCAGGGACGGCGCCCAAAGCGCATGCCGCGCTCCTCCGGCGCCAAGCGTGACGAGGACATCGAGACCCGAGGAAGGTCTAAGCACAGAAGACAGACTACACAAACTACACGCCACCGCGGACACAGGCCGGAACTGCCCTGCCCGGCACACGCAGGTCTCACACTGAAAAGCAACCCGCTCCCTTCGCCTGCTCAAAGGGGACTGCTTTGGGACAGCCCTCTCTCCTGCACTAACTTTAAAACCCCTCCCTGCAATTCCCAGCTTCGTCCCTTCCTCCCAGCCTCTCCCCAGCCCTGGTCCCTCAACTTAGCTTGCAGAGGGCTGACGGTCTGAATCCATTATCCAGAAAAACCACACGGGCTAACTGGGATATTCCTGCAGTCGCCAGGCTCCGCTTCGTCATCTGCAGGTAAAAAAAAAAAAAAACAAACCACCAAACCAACCAACCAACCCACCCAAACCAAACCAGAAAAGGGAGTAAGCATCCCATCGGCCAACGCCAACTGCTTCCCCGACTTCCCGCTCCTCACAAGTGCCACCGCGTTACGCTTACTCGCTCATTGCGGAGTCGGACCCTGCGGCCGTCGTCGCTCGTGGTACCAAAGATACAGAGAGACACGAACGTGAAGAGTCGCCAGCCCCACGCTCCTCCTCGCTAATCCACAGCTCACCTCAAACGCTCATCCCATTGCAAAGGTGGCCTGCACAGCGCCTCCAAAACAAAAAGGAAAGGCTTAACCGAGGGGCCACGTAATACTTTGCTATTCAACACCGACCCGGCCGACGACCGCCTCACCTTCTCGGACCGCTCGTCGGCCTGCGCCTTCGCCCCTCCGAGGCTGCGTGCGCCACCTGCAAAAACCAAAGCAGAAGACGCATGCCGAGACACTGCCCGAAACCTCAGCCCGCCTGCACCGATTCCCATCTCCCTCTCCTTTCCCTCGCCCGCCCCGCCTCTGCCATCGACAGCTTGCCACGTCGAGGCCTGCGTACCGCCTGCAAAAGGCAAACGACAAGGGACTCTTCCAACTCTGCCAACGATACCACACCTCAAAAGGAACTGTTGCTTCACCCCTTTAGTCATGGCTCAGCTTGTCCAAGTCACCTCTGGTGCCGAGATCCCGCTTCGCACCTTCAAAATAAAAGAAAAAACCCCAAACCTATAAACTAGCCATAGAGCCACCGGCCACATCTTCCCTGCAACTCCACTCACAGACCCACCTTCTTGCGGTGCTCTACTTCCCTCCTCTGTCACTCTTCGGCACGCATCTTGTCCCTCCTCATCTGAAAAAGAAAATTACTGAACAAGTCACCTGGATGCAAAGCAAGAGCTTAACAATTCCAGAGGTCTTGATTCCATCTAGGAATACCATCTGGAATCCAACTACAGCCTACCATAAAAAAAAAAAAAAAAAAAAGGCCAAACTTTAAGCCCATCACGTGCAAGACTTAACACCTTTAGAGATTCAAATCCCCTTCACTACTCCTCAACAACCCCTGCCACACGGCTCCAATCGTCTCCGTAAAACACTATCGACGTGGCTGTCCACACAGCCCGCCGACGGCTACTCGAGCCGAGATGACTGTACAATCCGTGCCTAAACGGTCTAGGCACATCAACATTTCACCCGTAGACACTTATTTCTATTCCACCTACACGACTCTACATCCCCAGGCAGAGCAACTCCAAGCCAAACACACTTGCCTACTCACACGCAGGGGGCAGGGAAGAATGGCCAGCGCTCGCCAAACAGGGGTTCAGGGAGGAAATGCCCACACCCACCGACTTGGGGGGGGTATGGGTGAATATAAACCACTGCAGACAGGCAGGAGGAGCAGAAGAGAGGAGACACCGACCGACGGACACGCCGGAGCACGGTGGGGGGACATATGGACCAAGGGACAGGCGAGGCAGGGGGAGACACCGACTGACGGACAAGCAAGGGGGGGGGGAAGTTAACAACTGACGGACGCAAAAAGAGAGAGGAGAGACACTGACTGATGGAAACACAAGGAATGGGGAGACACAGACCGACAGACAGGCGGGACGGGGCAAGACACTGATGGACAAGCAAGGCAGGGCAAAACGCTCACCGATGGACACACGAGGTGGGGTGAGACACCGACTGACGGACACACGGAGTGGGGATCGAGAGAAAACCACTGACAGAAACACCGGGGGAGAGGAAAGACACTCACCCACAGATGCATGGGGGAGGAAAGACACCAACCCACGGACAAGTGATACCGAAAAGCCGGTCAAAGAAACTCTCCAAGACTCGTTTTGGACTGCTAGAAAGCAGGCATTCTTTATTGCAGCGCTGGATACACGGGGGATAATTCCACCTAGCGTGCATACCACAGCTTTAGCACAAACAGGTTATATAGAATAACTAATTGCATATTAACCAGATTAGTATACATATTCATAGAAATGATTATAATTGATTATCATAGCACTGCCTACATCCGATCACGCGTAATGAAGGATCGATTTGAGTCGAAGGGCTGCTTTTACAACCACCGACCCATTTGAACTTCTCGTTGGCTGTCCTCCAAGTCTTTATTCTTGTCCTTGTTCTTTCATCTTGAAGCTTAACGCAGTTTCAATCGCATGCGGTCTGTTTCAACATTGTTCTCATCTAGCACACAGGAACATCTACTCCTAAGCGCAAAGAACGGCGAAACTTAGCAGTAACTACTTCTACTAGTTAATTGCTCAGCTATACTTTTGTCTATTGTTTCAATCATAGTGTTAGTAGAAGATTTCCAATCATTATTTACCAAATCTCACTTTTACAGTCACCTAGCAGCAAACCAGTCTCCATGGGTGGTACAAAATATTAAAACCATCAAAATATTTAGACATACCATACAGAACGTACGGAAATATGCTACCAATTCCCCCCCCCTTCCCGCTTGAGGCTACTAATTCTTTTAGTAGTCTCGCTTGAACAGAGATCGTGCCGCAGCTCGTTTAAGACAGCTAAAAGCGACACAGATTATAACAATGATGATAACTACTTCTCTTGCTTCGTTGGGGCGACAAGGGAAAGCTTCAGGCTACCCGGTAAAGGTATCGACTAGAACTGGGATATATCAGTATCCCTCTTTTTGAAGCAATTCTGTAAAATCAATTTGCTAATATTTTCCTGGAGACTTTCCTCGCTTAGTCATTCCAAAAAGGATTTTATTATTGGTTTGGGGATTATTACATATACAAACCTACTTGTAATTATTCGGATACTTTTTATCATATCTCTATTCAAAATACACGTTTGTAAATGTTTAACAAGGTTTTCTGTTCCCCAGTGTACTTTGCTATGTTCAGCCGGGGCAATTTCTCTCATTGTTGCGGGTGGGACGCTTATTTAACCTGTTGGTGTTAACGGCCCATCCTGTTTCATTTTTGTTAGCCTGCAATTTAAGAATTAGTTCTTCACCTTTTTCATTATAACTTGGAGCACCTTTAGGTAAATTTACACTTGCTCTGGAACTAGTGCTAGGATGCCTTTTTCTGCAGCTTCTTTAGCAGCTCTAGCAGTCAACTGGTTACCTGTTTCAGAGACGGTCCTACCCGACTGATGTGCTTTACGGTGCATTATCACGACTGCTGTTGGCTTTGGAATGACTTCAAACAATTTCAGCATTTGTTCTGCATGCTGAATGGTGATTCCTTGTGGAGATAACAGTCCTCTTTCTTTCCATATTGCTCCACGTGCATGTACTACTCCAAAAGCATACTTTGAGTCTGTCCAAATGTTGACTTGCTTTCCTTGACTTAGTTCCAGTGCTCGAGTAAGAGCTATCAATTCAGCCTTTTGGGCAGATGCATTTGAAGGCAAAGCTCGCGATTCAATTACCTTCTCGGTAGCAGTTACCGCGTATCCTGATAAACGTTTTCCTTCACGGATGAAACCGCTTCCGTCGGTATATACTTCCCAATCCGTTTCTTCAGGTGGCGCATCTCGGAGATCCGGTCGGCCGGAGTAGACTTCTTCAATTGTCTGCAGGCAGTCATGTTCCAGTTCTCCTTCAACCTGATCGGTTGTTAAAAACACAGCAGGGTCAACGATAGGAGTACTTTTTAAGGAAACATCATCTTGCTCCAGCAACACCACTTGGTATTTCGGCATTCTACTAGGGGATAACCAACGCCCCCCTTTCTGTTCGAGCACAGCGATCAGCATGTGGGGAACATACGCTGCAATTCTGTCCTAGGGTGAACTTACGAGCTTCTTGGATCAATAGCGCAGTTGTAGCGACGGCACTCGGACGACCGGGCCATCCCAGACTCACGTTGTCTAATTGCTTTGAGAAGTAGGCCACAGCTCGCCGACTTGGTCCCAGATGTTGGGCCGGCACACCCAGAGCTATACCTTTTCTTTCATGAGTAAAAAGTTCAAATGTCTTTGTGAGATCTGGCAGGCCTTGGGCTGGCGCCTCCATTAAAGCCCGTTTTAGTTGTTTGAAAGCAGCTTTCCTGGCACCAGTCCAATCTATAAATCCGTTGTTTGAGGTTTTGAGCTGCTCCTATAAAGGTCGGACCAGCAAGCTGTAATTTGCAATCCACAGGCGACACCACCCGACCGTTCCCAGAAACGCTCGCAATTCTTTCAGAGTCTTGGCCTCGGGGACATGACATATTGTCTCCTTTCTCTCGGTTCCTAATTGTCTCTGTCCTTTCAGGATTTCCAAACCCAAATAAGTTACTTCTCTCTGGGTTATTTGGGCTTTTTCTTTTGACACTCGATAGCCACCGATTCCCAAAAACTTCAAAAGGCTAAGAGTTAACTTGGTGCATGGTTCTTCTGTCTCGGCTGCAATTATTAGATCACCCGCATATTGCAACAAGATTCCTTGATTATTTTCTTTCTTCCAAATCTCTAATTCTCATGCCAATTGACTTCCAAAAATGGTAGGGCTGTTCTTAAAGCCTTGAGGCAAGACTGTCCACATATACTGGGGTGCTTCCTGACACCTCCTGCCCTCCATTTGCACCCCTGAACCCCCTTCAGTGGCTGCTCCTCAGGAGCCGCTCTTCTGAGCCACATCCCAAATTCTGGGGACACCTCCTAACTCACAACTTCCCAGAGACTCTGAGCTCTGCTACGTGCCCACAAAGTCAAGTCCCGAGGCTTATAACCTACGAGGGGCCTGCCACAAGCTGCAAAGTTTCTAGGGACAACATGGCATTCTGTGGGCAATGAGGAAAGGCAATGAGGCATCCCAGACCCTAAAAGACACTATGCCTTATGGCCCTGCTGCCTTCTTGAGAACTACTAAAGCTCCATAGACACATGCATACAAGACGCTCGCCCTAACCCCTACTAAATAATGTCACCATCGGTCCTATTAAGAGAGATAGTATCAGCAACTTACACAGAATACAGCAAAGCTGGTGAAAAAAACAAGGTTCCATTTTCAATAAAGTCGGGAATTCCAGGAAAACACAATGCATCGAGAACTAAAAAAAAAACCAAAACAATGCATACTATTAAACCATCTCACCACCCCTGAACGCTCAAAACAAAATTACTGACCTGAAAAAAAAAGAAATAAAAGCTACATACAAGTGTTACTTTCTACCACACATGCTGCTGGACCTTGACTGGTCCTGAAGCTCTTACCTCAGGCAGACACCTCTTCCCAGAGAGCTGAGCCAGCTCAAAAGCTGCAAAGGACTCAAGAGCTGAGCACCAACACCACAAAAACCCAGGAGCACAATGAACTCCCTCAGCAGAGGCTGTGGTTCATATACCCCGTGGCCCTGCCCACCACCCTTCCCACATTCACCTGGGAAAGGGGAAGGGCAAACCACCAGAACTTACAATGTCAGCTGGAGGAGCAGCAGCAGTGTTCTCACCTGCCTTAAATTTAGAGCAAGCAAAGCCCTGAACAGAGAATGCGATCCTTACTAGCAAAAACGATACCTGCTTTTGTACTACAGCTACAACTATAGCATCGGCAACGTGACCGGGTAGGGAATTAAACTTAATTTTTCTGGGGCGTAGATAGAAAAAGATAGATGTCCTTCTAAACGATGTAAGAAACTAGCTCATTAAATGCAATAACAAAGCTGTTACCAAAATTGAAGTGCTTGAGTTTCCTATAAAAAAAGCCAAAATGCTGTAGGGTTACGCTTCATTTCTAGCAAGGCTGTGCATACCAATTTCTAGCAAGGCTGCACGCACCGCCTAACTTCTACCAGAACTACCTTGTGGATAGGACTGAATCACAAACCAGAATTACATTCCTTAAGAATCCCTTCTCAAAAATATCTCTGGTTGCAAAGTAAGTTATTTACGGTAAATCGCTGACATTTCAGGGTCGCTATGATCGTCTCTCTGACTGACTCCCTTAAGAGAACTAGATGATTCCCAAAGGACAGAAACCACCAAAAAACCATGGAAATACAAGATACGTACCAGGAACTGTATGAAGCAGCCTAATTAATACCTTACTAGCTAAAGCAAAACTAAACTGCAAAACACAATAAACACCACCACGGGAGATGTGTCGATAAAAATAGATGAAGGCTATTGCCTCCTCTGAAAAACTCAAGAGAAGATCTAAGCTGACGATAGACATCTTTGGGGTACCAGACACCAAACAGAAACATACTGTAAGGTGGGAAAAAAAAAAAGACTGCTTTGGACCACAAAGATGGCTTTGGAAAAGGCTCCAGTAGAGCAAGAGGCATCGTCGCAGGGATTAGAGAGATCCAGAAGGGGCCAGAGAGACCAAAGAAGCCTTGGGGGTGCAAGGAGCTCAAAAGGGAATTGAACAAAGAACAGGTGTCCTCAGGGGATCGGGGACCAAATGGAGGTGCACCAAACGGATGACGGGACAGAAAGACCCACCGGGGTACCGGATATGGACTCAGCAAGGGTTTTTTACAACACGTTTTTTTACAACACGGTTTTTTTACAACACTGTTTTACAACAGTTTTTTACAACAGTTTTTCACGTTTTTTTACAACAGGTTTTCACAACATGTTTTTTTCACAACACAGTTTTACAACAGCAACTTCCAGGTTAAACAATAGGTTTACAATACAGTTTTACAACTCAGTTTTACAGTAGCTACCCTAAAGCTTCACAACACGTTTCTACAACGCAGTTGTTTCCAACACATTTGTTTCTACAACGCAGTTGTTTCCAACACATTTGTTTCTACAACGCAGTTGTTTCCAACACATTTGTTTCTACAACGCAGTTGTTTCCAACACATTTGTTTCTACAACGCAGTTATTTCCAACACATTTGTTTCTACAACGCAGTTATTTCCAACACTGTTTTCACAAAAGTTATTTCCAACACTGTTTTTTCAACACGTTTTTTACAACACAGTTTTACAACAGCAACCCTAAAGTTTCATAACACGTTTTCCACAACACAGTTTTTTTACAACACAGTTTTACAACAGCAACTTCAAAGTTTTACAATACTTTTACAGCACAGTTTTACAGTAGCAACCCTAAAGTTTCACAACACGTTTTTACGCCGCCATTTTTCCGACACGTTTTTTACGCCGCTGTTTGTTTACAATTTTTTTCACCACACACTTTTTTTCCAACACGTGCTTTACCACACACTTTTTCCAACACCTGTTTTACACACAGGTTTTCCAACACGTTTTTTACAACACGTTTTTTACAACACGTTTTTTACAACACGTTTTTTACAACACGTTTTTTACAACACGTTTTTTACAACACGTTTTTTACAACACGTTTTTTACAACACGTTTTTTACAACACGTTTTTTACAACACGTTTTTTACAACACGTTTTTTACAACACGTTTTTTACAACACGTTTTTTACAACAGCAACTTCAAAGTTTTACAATAGTTTTACAATACAGTTTTACAGTAGCAACCTTAAAGTTTTACAATACCATTTTTCAATACAGTTTTAGAGTAGCAACCCTAAAGTTTCATATGTTTTTTTACACCACGTGTTTTTCCAACATGTTTTTTACAACACAGTTTTTTTACAATTTTTTTTACCACACAGTTTTTCCAACACGTTTTTTACCACACAGTTTTTCCAACAAAAGATAGCAAGAAGAAGCAGTGCAGAGGGACAGCAGCAGAAGAAAAAAGGAACAGGGATCTGGACAGATGGAGAGAAAAAAGCAGGAGGAACAGATACAACATGATACAATGGGACAGGAAGTAAGACAGAGTGACAGATGAGATTAATGACAAGAGATAGAGAGGGACTGTGAGAAACACAGGAGGTTGCATAGAGAGAGGTATTAGGACCCCTGCAGAGAAATAGAATACATGAATAAAAAGAGTAGGGAGCACCACAAAGGGTCAGAGAAAGAGAAGAACAGGAAGAAGAACGGGAACAGTGAGATACAGAATGAAAAAAACCCCAGATATTATACCCATATTATCCAGTAACCAAGCCCATTTCAGAGTTACACACTACCCGAGCCCATTTCAGCTCCGCTCCCGAGCCAATTTTGGCGCCGCACAGTGCCGAGCCCATTTCAAAGTTACACTGTAGCCGAGCCCATTTCAGCAGCACACCACGCACTAGCAAATTTCAAAGTTACACAGTACCCGAGCCCATTTCACAGTTACGTAGCTACAGCACCAATTTCAAAGTTGTGCAATTACTAGAGCCAGTAATGCGCACCCTTTCTATTAACCCATCCGCAGCTACATTTACCTCGAGGTATCTACAACTCTCCCTTGGATGCCTAATTCTAATGAACACTTTCACTTACTTAAACAGCTAAGTTGACCTATGGGCACTAAACACACATGCTTCGCTCTGCACTTGCCTGTGATTGCCATTAGTACTGTGACTCTCACAAGGAGACCTAATTACCTGCCTTTTTTTCATTTTATTTTTGTTTCATTTGGTCCATTACTGACTCCACGTACATTCAGCTGTGTCAGTATTTACAGTCCAATTCTACAATGTACTTTTACTACAATGTATAGAAAAGAGTTGTGGCCGCATTGGTCAAATATTTGCCACTGTTAGTTTCATTCCTCTTTTAATCATTATTTTTACAAATACATTTAAACTCCAAAACTTTAGCATTACCTTAACAAGAATTGCCACTATATAGTGCCTGCAATTCTCTACGGAGTGGTCTTTTCCACATTCCTCGCTCCCGTTACGTCTGTCGCTTCACGTCCAGGGGTTTTCCTCCCCGAGGTGACGTTACCTCCACGATCCCTGTTCCCAAGCTGAAAACGAGTGAGCTCTGCTCATCTTGACAGACTGTCCACTTCCACACCTAGGCACAAAAATAAAAATTGAAAAATATCATTACATCACAAACTACGAAGACCACCCAAAGATTTGAGAAACCCACCACGGAAAAATACAGTTACACTCACCCGCTTCACAACCCTGGCCTACTCAATGCTGGCTATCTACTCCAACCCCCGCCCCCCCGCAAAATCCTCAACTGTCTTCCAAAGACCATCCGCTGAACAAAATAATTCCCTGTGCTAAGTGGCAATTACCACATTCCAGGGCAGCGCTCCATGGGAACACCATTCCCGGGAGCCTTGAAAAAAATCGCCCTGCCTGTGAAAACCCTGGCCCGAGCCGGACCCCGGTCCGAACATTGGGGATCAGCATCGCCTCATGGAGCGGCTAGGACCAGGGGATAAAAAAAAAAAAAGGGGGGGGGGGGGGGCACGGAACGAGATGGGACGACACCAAAAACCAACCTATATCGCAGCTGGGGTTTTTTTATTCTAATTTTTTTTTCTCTCTAATTCCCTGAAAAACATCTCAACTCTACATCCAACCTGAAAGGAAAAAACATAAAAAGGCTAAACCACATAACCCTACAAGGTTACACATGTTTGCAACACACCACTCATTCAGATCGCATACATGCCAGCCCTCACTCTCAAATCATCCATGCAACTGCCCACCACCATCAAAGGGCCATCACCCCGTGCCTGCGGCACCGGGGGACTCAAAAATCGCCCTACCTGCAAAAACCCTGGCCCGAGCCCACTCCCCTTCCAAACTACCCTTCCGTTACACCAATGTTTCAACACACACCATCATCTCCACCATCCGTGCATTTTCAACCCGATACTTAGCTTTCACAGTGCCACATGTCACAGTCCAATCTCCGTAGCAGCCATGTCACCTAAACACAAGGTTCCTTCAAGCACCTCGTGCCCTGTCATCGCCTGCAAAAACAACACACAAAGCTTTTTATTAGACACTTCATCCTTGAGAGAGAAGTCCTCCACCGCTCCCCTCCCCTGCTTCCCACCTATTCCAAAAATAACACATTCTCACAGTCAGTGTCCTCCATGGCACTTGAAAAAACAGAGCATCACAAACACAGAGCTGTCCCAAAGTTACCGATCGCTCCGAGGCCCGTCACGCTGCTACTCGGACCTCGAGGCCTTGACCATTTCTAGAGGCTTGCCACAAAGCATCCGCATAAACAACACCATTGCCCAGTTACTACCTTACTCTATGCTAGTTCACAGTCCAATTGCGATCCACTCAACTCCTTGCATGCAAAGAACCCAAAGTCATTAAGCTTTCTATGCTGTCTCTACAATGACATACAATACACACACAAACATAGAGCCATGCAATTCGCATGCAAATATAATGCCATACAAGGCAGTACTCTTATCTCAGTCAAGACAAAAATCTCAGAGCACTGCCATACCAGACAAAACAGGACAGGGCCAATGCAAGAGACTCTCAGATGACAGTCAATACGAGTGCAGACCAAAACAATACAAAACCAATACAGACCCATAGAATGCAAGGCAGTCTCAGATGGCACTCAATACAAGTACAGAGCACTGCAATACAAAACACAATGCAGGGCCATGCAAAGCGAGACAGTCTCAGATGGCAAACAATGCAAGTACAAAACACTACAACGCAAACCAATATCGAGCAATACAATGCAAGATAGTCTCAGATGACAGTCAATACAAGCACAGAGCACTACAATGTCAGAAAAAAACACAATAAAGGTCATACAAACCGAGACAGTCTCACGTGGCAGTCAATACAAATACAGAGCAAAACAACGCAAGACAAAGGCAAATACAGATCAATGCAAAGCAAAAAAACCCGCAAAGCACAGCAATCTCATAGAGCCACCGGCCGCATCTTCCCTCCGACTCCACTCCCGGACCCACCTCCTTACGGCACTCCGCTGCCTTCCCCCGTTGCTCTGTGGCACACATCTTGTTCCTCCGCATCTAAAAAAAAAAAAAACATATTCAACGAGTCACCTGGATGCAGAGCAAGACCTTAACAACTCCAGAGGTCTTGATTCCATCTACGAAGACCATCTGGAGTCCAACTACAGCCTGCCATTTAAAAAGAAAACAAACAAACAAACAAAAACCCAAAACACCAACCAAAAAAAAACCAGGGCGAAACATTAAGCCCATCACATGCGAGACTTAACACCTTAGAGATTCAAATCCGCTTCACTACCCCTCAACAACCCCTGCCACACGGCTCCAATCGTCTCCGTAAAACACTATCGGCACGGCTGCCCACACAGCCTGCCAACGGCTACTCGAGCCGAGATGACTGTACAACCCTCACCTGGACGGTCTAGGCACATCAACATTTCACCCATAGACTCTTATCGCTGTTCCACCTACCCCTGACTCTACATCCCTGGGCAGAGCAGCTCCAAGCCAAACACGCCTGTGCGCAGAACCTTGCCACGTGGAACGCTACCAACGAGGCGATTCAAAGAGAGAGAAAACTCTCAGCAAGAAGAATGACCTCTGGACGGGAGGCGCCGTCGGGCAAGACGACCTATGGGGCCCGCAACCGTGAGGCTGGGAAGCAATACGGCAGACCCCGAGGAGTTGAACGTAACGGCCCTTACAACATAGCACTGTCAAAACCCAGATGACGGATGCGCCAGAAGCCTGGCGTCTGAGACCTAAGGACGTCAGGATGCGGGGAAGAAGTCCCAGTCCGAGAAAACGGACGGCAAGAGAGCGGAGCTGCCGACGCAGCCCGGAAGAACGCCGCAAGAGAGGACCGACCGGAAGCTGCCGAGACCAATCCACGCTTTAGAGCTCCGAACGCAAGAAAAGAAGCACCTGATTGGCACCGGGCTGATGAGTACGAGCATTCGAGACCCCAGGGACGGCGCCCGAAGCGCATGCCACGCTCCTCCGGCGCCAAGCGTGACGAGGACATCGAGACCCGAGGAAGGTCTAAGCACAGAAGACAGACTACACAAACTACACGCCACCGCGGACACAGGCCGGAACTGCCCTGCCCGGCACACGCAGGTCTCACACTGAAAAGCAACCCGCTCCCTTCGCCTGCGCAAAGGGGACTGCTTTGGGACAGCCCTCTCTCCTGCACTAACTTTAAAACCCCTCCCTGCAATTCCCAGCTTCGTCCCTTCCTCCCAGCCTCTCCCCAGCCCTGGTCCCTCAACTTAGCTTGCAGAGGGCCGACGGTCTGAATCCATTATCCAGAAAAACCACACGGGCTAACTGGGATATTCCTGCAGTCGCCAGGCTCCTCTTCGTCATCTGCAGGTAAAAAAAAAAACCAAACAAACAAACCAACCAACCCACCCACCCAAACCAAACCAGAAAATGTAGTAAGCATCCCATCGGCCAACGCCAACTGCTTCCCCGACTTCCCGCTCCTCACAAGTGCCACTGCGTTACGCTTACTCGCTCATTGCGGAGTCGGACCCTGCGGCCGTCGTCGCTCGTGGTACCAAAGATACAGAGAGACGCGAACGTGAAGAGTCACCAGCCCCACGCTCCTCCTCGCTAATCCACAGCTCACCTCAAACGCTCATCCCATTGCAAAGGCGGCCTGCACAGCGCCTCCAAAACAAAAAGGAAAGGCTTAACCGAGGGGCCACATAATACTTTGCTATTCAACACCGACCCGGCCGACGACCGCCTCACCTTCTCGGACCGCTCGTCGGCCTGCGCCTTCGCCCCTCCGAGGCTGCGTGCGCCACCTGCAAAAACCAAAGCAGAAGACGCATGCCGAGACACCGCCCGAAACCTCAGCCCGCCCGCACCGATTCCCATCTCCCTCTCCTTTCCCTCGCCTGCCCCGCCTCTGCCATCGACAGCTTGCCACGTCGAGGCCTGCGTACCGCCTGCAAAAGGCAAACGACAAGGGACTCTTCCAACTCTGCCAACGATACCACACCTCAAAAGGAACTGTTGCTTCACCCCTTCAGTCATGGCTCAGCTTGTCCAAGTCACCTCTGGTGCCGAGATCCCGCTTCGCACCTTCAAAATAAAAGAAAAAAACCCCAAACCTATAAACTAGTCATAGAGCCACCGGCCACATCTTCCCTGCAACTCCACTCACAGACCCACCTTCTTGCAGTGCTCTGCTTCCCTCCTCTGTCACTCTTTGGCACGCATCTTGTCCCTCCTCATCTGAAAAAGAAAATTACTGAACAAGTCACCTAGATGCAAAGCAAGAGCTTAACGATTCCAGAGGTCTTGATTCCATCTAGGAATACCACCTGGAATCCAACTACAGCCTACCATAAAAAAAAAAAGGCCAAACTTTAAGCCCACCACATGCAAGACTTAACACCTTTAGAGATTCAAATCCGCTTCACTGCTCCTCAACAACCCCTGCCACATGGCTCCAATCGTCTCCGTAAAACACTATCGACGTGGCTGTCCACACAGCCCGCCGACGGCTACTCGAGCCGAGATGACTGTACAATCCGTGCCTAAACGGTCTAGGCACATCAACATTTCACCCGTAAACACTTGTTTCTATTCCACCTACATGACTCTACATCCCTGGGCAGAGCAACTCCAAGCCAAACACACATGCCTACTCACACGCAGGGGGCAGGGAAGAATGGCCAGCGCTCGCCAAGCAGGGGTTCAGGGAGGAAATGCCCACACCCACTGACTTGGGGGGGTATGGGTGAATATAAACCACTGCAGACAGGCAGGAGGAGCAGAAGAGAGGAGACACCAACCGATGGACACAACAGAGCGGGGATCAGACACCGACCGACGAACACGCCGGAGCGGGGTGGGGGGGCGTATGGACCAAGGGACAGGCGAGGCAGGGGGAGACACCGACTGATGGACAAGCAAGGGGGGGGGGGGGGGGGGAAGTTAACAACTGACAGACAAGCAAGGGGGGGTGGGGGGGAGTTAACAACTGACGGACACAAAAAGAGAGAGGAGAGACACTGACTGACGGAGACACAAGGAATACGGAGACACAGACCAACAGACAGGCAGGACGGGACGAGACACTGACCGATGGACAAGCAAGGCAGGGCAAAACGCTCACCGATGGACACGCAAGGTTTGGTGAGACACCGACTGACAGACACACGGAGCAGGGATCGAGAGAAAACCACCGACAGAAACACCGGGAGAGAGGAAAGACACTCACGCACAGACGCATGGGGGAGGAAAGACACCAACCCACGGACAAGTGATACCGAAAAGCCGGTCAAAGAAACTCTCCAAGACTCGTTTTGGACTGCTAGAAAGCAGGCATTCTTTATTGCAGCGCTGGATACACGGGGGATAATTCCACCTAGCGTGCATACCACAGCTTTAGCACAAACAGGTTATATGGAATAACTAATTGCATATTAACCAGATTAGTATACATATTCATAGAAATGATTGTAAGTGATTATCATAGCGCTGCCTACATCCGATCACACGTAACGAAGGATCGATTTGAGTCGAAGGGCTGCTTTTACAACCACCGACCCATTTGAAGTTCTCGTTGGCTGTCCTCCAAGTCTTTATTCTTGTTCTTGTTCTTTCATCTTGAAGCTTAACGCAGTTTCAATCACATGCGGTCTGTTTCAACATTGTTCTCATCTAGTGTGCAGGATCGTCTAGTCCTAAGAGCAAAGAACGGCAAAACTTAGGAGTAACTACTTCTACTAGTTAATTGCTCAGCTATACTTTTGTCTATTGTTTCAATCATAGTGTTAGTAGAAGATTTCCAATCATTATTTACCAAATCTCACTTTTACAGTCACCTAGCAGCAAACCAGTCTCCATGGCTGGTACAAAATATTAAAACCATCAAAATATTTAGACATACCATACAGAAGGTACGGAAATATGCTACCAATTCCCCCCCCCTTCCCGCTTGAGGCTGCTAATTCTTTTAGTAGTCTCGCTTGAACAGAGATCGTGCCGCAGCTCGTTTAAGACAGCTAAAAGCGACACAGATTATAACAATGATGATAACTACTTCTCTTGCTTCGTTGGGGCGAC
The DNA here is from genome assembly GCF_026419915.1 of Harpia harpyja. Classification (NCBI taxonomy): domain Eukaryota; kingdom Metazoa; phylum Chordata; class Aves; order Accipitriformes; family Accipitridae; genus Harpia; species Harpia harpyja. The sequence goes on along the minus strand of NC_068945.1, from coordinate 70,943,627 downwards.
AAGGGAAAGCTTCAGGCTACCCGGTAAAGGTATCGACTAGAAATGGGATATATCAGTATCCCTCTTTTTGAAGGAATTCTGTGAAATCAATTTGCCAATATTGTCCTGGAGAATTTCCTCGCTTAGTCATTCCAAAAAGGATTTTATTATTGGTTTGGGGATTATTGCATATACAAACCTACTTGTAATTATTCGGATACTTTTTATCATATCTCTATTCAAAATACACGTTTGTAAATGTTTAACAAGGTTTTCTGTTCCCCAGTGTACTTTGCTATGTTCAGCCCGGGCAATTTCTCTCATTGTTGCGGGTGGGACGCTTATTTAACCTGTTGGTGTTAACGGCCCATCCTGTTTCATTTTTGTTAGCCTGCAATTTAAGAATTAGTTCTTCATCTTTTTCATTATAACTTGGAGCATCTTTAGGTAAATTTATGCTTGCTCTGGAACTAGTGCTAGGATGCCTTTTTCTGCAGCCTCTTTAGCAGCTCTAGCAGTCAACTGGTTACCTGTCACAGGGACAGTCCTACCCGACTGACGTGCTTTACAGAGCATTATCACGACGGCTGTTGGCTTTGGAATGGCTTCGAACAATTTCAGCATTTGTTCTGCATGCTGAATGGTGATTCCTTGTGCAGATAGCAGTCCTCTTTCTTTCCACGCTGCTCCACACGCACGTACTACTCCAGAAGCATACTTTGAGTCTGTCCCAATGTTGATTTGCTTTCCTTGACTGAGTTCCAGTGCTCGAGTAAGAGCTATCAATTCAGCCTTTTAGGCAGATACATTTGAAGGCAAAGCTTGCGATTTAACTACCTTCTCAGTAGCGGTTACCGCGTATCCTGATAAACGTTTTCCTTCACGGATGAAACCGCTTCCGTCGGTATATACTTCCCAATCCGTTTCTTCAGGTGGTGCATCTCGGAGATCCGGTCGGCCGGAGTAGACTTCTTCAATTGTCTGCAGGCAGTCATGTTCCGGTTCTCCTTCAACCTGATCGGTTGTTAAAAACACAGCAGGGTCAACGATAGGAGTACTTTTTAAGGAAACATCATCTTGCTCCAGCAACACCACTTGGTATTTCGGCATTCTACTAGGGGATAACCAACGCCCCCCTTTCTGTTTGAGCACAGCGATCACTATGTGGGGAACATACACTGCAATTCTCTGTCCTGGGGTGAACTTACGAGTTTCTTGGATCAATAGCGCAGTTGCAGCGACGGCTCTCAGACGACCGGGCCATCCCAGACTCACGTTGTCTAATTGCTTTGAGAAGTAGGCCACAGCTCGCCGACTTGGTCCCAGATGTTGGGCCGGCACACCCAGAGCTATACCTTTTCTTTCATGAGTAAAAAGTTCAAATGTCTTTGTGAGATCTGGCAGGCCTTGGGCTGGCGCCTCCATTAAAGCCCGTTTTAGTTGTTTGAAAGCAGCTTTCCTGGCACCAGTCCAATCTATAAATCCGTTGTTTGAGGTTTTGAGCTGCTCCTATAAAGGTCGGACCAGCAAGCTGTAATTTGCAATCCACAGGCGACACCACCCGACCGTTCCCAGAAACGCTCGCAACTCTTTCAGAGTCTTGGCCTCGGGGACATGACAAATTGTCTCCTTTCTCTCGGTTCCTAATTGTCTCTGTCCTTTCAGGATTTCCAAACCCAAATAAGTTACTTCTCTCTGGGTTATCTGGGCTTTTTCTTTTGACACTCGATAGCCACCGATTCCCAAACACTTCAAAAGGCTAAGAGTTAACTTGGTGCATGGTTCTTCTGTCTCGGCTGCAAGTAATAGATCACCCACATATTGCAACAAGATTCCCTGATTCTTTTCTTTCTTCCAAATCTCTAATTCTCATGCCAATTGACTTCCAAAAATGGTAGGGCTGTTCTTAAAGCCTTGAGGCAAGACTGTCCACATATACTGGGGTGCTTCCTGACACCTCCTGCCCTCCATTTGCACCCCGGAACCCCCTTCAGTGGCTGCTCCTCAGGAGCCGCTCTTCTGAGCCACATGCCAAATTCTGGGGACACTCCTAACTCACAACTTCCCAGAGACTCTGAGCTCTGCTACGTGCCCACAAAGTCAAGTCCCAAGGCTTATAACCTACGAGGGGCCTGCCACAAGCTGCAAAGTTTCTAGGGACAACATGGCATACTGTGGGCAATGAGGAAAGGCGACAAGGCATCCCAGACCCTAAAAGACACTGCTGCCTTCTTAAGAACTACTAAAACTCCATAGACACACGCATACAAGATGTTCACCCTAACCCCTACGAAATAATGTCACCATCAGTCCTGTTAAGAAAGATAGTATCAGCAACTTACACAGAATACAGCAAGACTGGTGAAAAAAATGAGGTTCCATTTTCAATAAAGTCAGGAATTCCAGGAAAACACAATGCATCGAGAATTAAAAAAAGAAACAAAACAATGCATACTATTAAACCATCTCACCACCCCTGAACACTCAAAACAAAATTACTGACCTGAAAAAAAAAGAAAAAAAAGCTACATACAAGTGTTACTTTCTACCACACATGCTGCTGGACCTCGACTGGTCCTCAAGCTCTTACCTCAGGCAGACACCTCTTCCCAAAGAGCTGAGCCAGCTCAAAAGCTGCAAAGGACTCAAGAGCTGAGCACCAACACCACAAAAACCCAGGAGCACAATGAACTCCCCCAGCAGAGGCTGTGGCTCATATACCCCGTGGCCCTGCCCACCACCCTTCCCACAATCACCTGGGAAAGGGGAAGGGCAAACCACCAGAACTTACAATGTCAGCTGGAGGAGCAGCAGCAGTGTTCTCGCCTGCCTTAAATTTAGAGCAAGCAAAGCCCTGAACAGAGAAAGCAATCCTTACTAGCAAAAACGATACCTGCTTTTGTACTACAGCTACAACTATGGCATCGGCAACGTGACCGGGTAGGGAATTAAACTTAATTTTTCTGGGGCGTAGATAGAAAAAGATAGATGTCCCTCTAAACTATATAAGAAACTAGCTCATTAAATGCAATAACAATGCTGTTATCGAAATTGAAGTGCTTGAGTTTCCTATAAAAAAAGCCAAAATGCTGTAGGGTTACGCTTCATTTCTAGCAAGGCTGTGCATACCAATTTCTAGCAAGGCTGCACGCACCGCCTAACTTCTACCAGAACTACCTTGTGGATAGGACTGAATCACAAAGCAGAATTAGATTCCTTAAGAATCCCTTCTCAAAAATATCCCTGGTTGCAAAGTAAGTTATTTACGGTAAATCGCTGATATTTCAGAGTCGCTATGATTGTCTCTCTGACTGACTCCCTTAAGAGACCTAGATGATTCCCAAAGGACAGAAACCACCAAAAAACCATGGAAATACAAGATACGTACCAGGAGCTGTATGAAGCCGCCTAATTAACACCTAACTAGCTAAAGCAAAACTAAACTGCAAAACACAATAAACACCACCACGGGAGATGTGTCGATAAAAATAGATGAAGGCTATTGCCTCCTCTGAAAAACTCAAGAGCAGATCTAAGCTGACGATAGACATCTTTGGGGTACCAGACACCAAACAGAAACATACTGTAAGGTGGAAAAAAAAAAAAGACTGCTTTGGACCACAAAGATGGCTTTGGAAAAGGCTCCAGTAGAGCAAGAGGCATTGTCGCAGGGATTAGAGAGATCCAGAAGGGGCCAGAGACACTGAAGAAGCCTTGGGGGTGCAAGGAGCTCAAAAGGGAATTGAACAAAGAACAGGCATCCTCAGGGGATCGGGGACCAAATGAAGGTGCACCAAACGGATGACAGGACAGAAAGACCCACCGGGTAACAGATATGGACTCAGCAAGGGTTCCAAGGACAAAAGAGGGGTGCAGAGCACCCTCCCCATCTAAAATGGGGCTCTAGGGCATAGGGGATGTTTTGTGAGAGCTTGGCAAAGGGAGAGGAGGAGTCCCGAGGGGCCCTGAGAGACCAGAGCAGCCTCATAGGAAACAATGAGGAACCCCAAAGGGGATTTCAACAAAGAAAGAAGGGAGGCTCCGATGGAACGAGAGAGATACAAAGGGAGATCAAGTGCTACGAAGTGCCGGGGAGATCAAGGAAGGTCTCGGGAGGCATCGTAACTGCGAGGCGAGGAGCGTCGAGGAGGGCTGCCTGTCGCACTAGTGGTATGAGTCTGATGCGTGGCTGGGGGGGCCGTCCCGTTGAGTCACGAGGTTCAGAAAGGACGTGCTTGCTTTCTAAACTCCTTCTCAGAGAGGAGTCTAGGTGCAGCTAGGTTCAGTCTTAGCCTCAGACTTGGTAAACAGTTCGTGTCTAAAGGATCGTGTGTATAGGCACTTACCAGAGTCAACGTTTGCCTGTCAGAGCCTTCTCAGAGTCTTTCACTGAAACAGCTTTGCAAAGTTGAAAAGATAGAGAAGTTATTAAGGTGACAGATATAACAAGTTCAGAATCGCTGTTGAGAAAAACACTTACTGCAAAAATCAAGCTCGAGTTAATAGTTCAGTGCTGTTGCTAGAGACGCTTTCGCAGGTAACTTCCGACATAGCTGAAGGCTCAAATCTTACCAAAGAGGTGTTCCTGCCTGGGGAGGAGAGAGGTCCGGGCCTGTCGACCTGGCCGGTAGTTGAAGTTCTCATCCTTCAAATGAAGGATTCTAAAGGCCAAATTTATGCTCTCGTGAGGTGCGACTAAGTCAATTATCATGTGCCGATTGGCCCTCAGCGAGGCTCGCAGCTTGCAAGGTCGGTGGGGCGTGGTGAGTCGCTATGGGAGCCGAGGAATTCTGTGCCTATTTACGAGAGTCTTTCTAGCTTTACCAAAGCTAGAGTTTCGCCTCACCTCAGGTGTCGCTCGGCAGCTTTAGACCACGCCATCTTATCTCACCAGGTAAGCAAACCCCGCTACTCCCCGTCGGCTCACGGCGATCTCTGCATTCGGCACCGACGACTCCGGGATCACACGCCAATGGACAAAAGAAGGCTTAGGGACGACAAGGAGGAACTCGGGGGATCATCTGAGCAGAGTACAGATGGTCTCGGGCGGCCGGGGACCGAACACGGGGATTCTAGACGGCGCAGAGGAACAAATGAGTGCTCTAGGGCTCAAAGATGGCCTCACCTAAAGTGCTACGAGATGGACGTGGAGCACGACAAAGGTCTCGGGAGGCATCGTGACTCGGAGAAGAAATGTCCCGAGGGAGCCAGAGAGACAGAAAAAGGATTGGGGACACAACAATTAAATCCAGAGGGGATCCAAACCCAGTAAACATATCATCAGAAGACCAGGGAACGAATAGAGGCATGGCTAGAGGGAAGAGAGGACAGTGTGTCTGGACCAGGTCACAGATACGGACTCAGGAGGTCCTCTGAAGGAACGAGAGGGACGTGACGTCCGCTACAACACTAAAAGTGTGCTAAGGCAACCTCAAAGGCATCAATAGGCATCGTGACACCGTTACGGGGGCCGTGATTGGGCGAAAGACGCCAAAGGCAGCTCAGGGACACGAGGAGGAAGCGCAGAGGAGATGCGAACAGAGTACAGGCGTCCTCGGGAGGCTGGGGACCAAATGGAGGCACCCTAGAGAGCAGAGATGATGATAAGAGCGCTCTGAGGCACAAACAAACCCACAGACGGGTTTCTGAGGGAATGAGAGAGGATCAAAGTCCGCTACAGAGCTAAAACAAGGCTGTGGTACACCAAGACGGTCTCGGGATGCACGGTGACTGGGAGCAGAGTGCGGCGACCGAATCAAGCGCTCGAGCTCTCTGTGCAAGATTCCCTTTATTTCACTAAAAGATCAAACTTATATATGTTTCAACAAAGATCTAGGAAGAACTAACGGCATACAGCCAATACTACCGACACAGGAGGGCATATCTGGCCCAGCTGGGATGTTTGCCAGTCCTCAGAACAGTTAAAGATAAAAACATTCCATACACATACTCGTGACTGTCTTCAGCCACATCTTCCCAGACCTACACAAGGCCATCCTCCAACCTGACCTTGTAAAACTAGTTCTTCAAAGGCTTGGCAAACATGCAGCACAACAAATTCTAACGGTCACTCTTGAAAACAAATGCCGGGTGTTCCGAGCTGCCCCCACACAGGGGGGTTGGGAAGGGCTCAAAGGGGTAAGAGAGATTGAAAGGGAAGTGCTACCAAAATGCTGTGCAGCATAAGGAAGGTCTCAGGAGGCATCCTAGATGACATAGAGAAGAAAAAGAACGCTCTTTCTTGGAAAGGGAGATCTTAGGACAGGGGCGGTTGCGACAAAACTAGTCCAAAGGGGGACTTCCTCGGCTAAAAGTGTGCCACAGGGAACATCTAAGACCTTGGGAGACATCGTGACAGTAGCAGAGGGCTTCCGAGAGGAACAGGCAAAAGAAGGCTCGAGGACACAATGAGATGTCCAGAGGGGATTTGAACAGACTACGGAGGTCCTCAGGAGACCAGGGACTCAACAGAGGTATCCTAGCTAGCATAGAGGACAGCAGGAACGTTCTGGAGTTGACAGATGGCATCGGGAAAGGTTCTCGGGGAGGGAGAAGGGCACAAAGCATGCTACAGAGCCAAAAGAGGGCTGTGGGGCACGAGGACGGCCTCAGGAGTCACGACGATGGCAGGAGAAGGGTGCCGAAAGCAAAAGAGAGACAGAAGGCGGCTCTGGGACACGACGCAATACTCAAGAAGGTGTCCCAGCCATGTATAGATGTCCTCAGGGGATGAGCGACTGAACGGAGACATCCTAGATGGCGGTGTATAAGGTAATATTAGAGCTCTGGGGCATTGGGGAAGCCCGAGGAAGGGTCCTGTCTGAGTAAGAGAGATACAAGGAGGCCTGCAGAGCTCAAAGGGTGCCACGGGGCACGGACGGTCTCAGGAAGCATCATGACGGGAATGAGAGGGCTCCGGGGGGCAGGAGGAATGTGGCCATAGAGACAAACAAAGGATTGCTGACACAATGAGGTACTCCGGAAGGGATCTGAACAGAGTACAGATGTCCTGAGGGGACCGGGAACCAAACGAAGGCATCCGACGTGGCAGAGGGGAAGGTAAGAGTGCTCTGCAGCACAATGAAAGCCTGAGAAAGAGCTTTTTCTGAAGAAGAAGGGTACAAAGCCTGCTGCAGAACTCTAGGAGGGGGATGGAACACAAAGACGCTCGTGGGAAGCGTCGTGATAGAAAGAGAGGGGTGCTGAGGTGGCCAGAGAGACAGAGGACGGCTCGAGGGCACAAAGGTACTCGGGAGGGGATTTGAACCCACTGGAGGCAAGCGAGACGGAGGAGAGGAAAGACTGCTCCGAGGAACAAGGGTGACCCGAGATGTTCTGACAAGCCGAGAGGGGTACAAATTATGCTCCAGAGATAACAGTGTGCCGAGGAGACCCTCTAAAGCCAGGGGATGAACTAAGAGAAGAGAGAAAAAAATGAAACACACAAAGAAAAGTTACAAAGCAACAGGGTATGTGACAAACAAGGAAGAATTAAAAAATAGGGATAGACAGCTTGATAAAAGCAGACACAGAAAGAAAACTTTAAAAGAAAAGGGGTACAAGGCAGAGGAGAAAAAAAATTAAAAATAGGGACAGAAAACTAGATAAAAGTAGACATTGGAAAAAAATGGAAAAATGAAGGCATTAAAGGAGGAAAACAAAAAATTAAAATAGGGACAACAAACTAAAGAAACAGAGACCTAGAAAGAAAATTGAAAAATGGAGAGATCATCCAACAGACAAGAAAGAATTAGATAGAGACAGGAACTAGATAGAAAGCGATGTAGAAAACACAACTTTAAAAAGCAACACGATAAAGGAAATAAAGGGAAAAATTAGGAAACAGGAACAGCCAACGTAAAGACATAGAAAAGACTTTTAAAAAGCGACAGGGTACGGCAAAAACTAGAATGAAATAAAAACTAAAGACAATGAACTGGATAAGAGTAGATAAAGGAAAAAAATTAAAAGTGACCTGACACAGGACAGACAGGAAATAATAAAAAAAATAGACACCTTGATAAAAGCAGACAGAGAAAGAAAATTTTTAAGGTGACAGCGTAGAAGACGGGGCCAAAAAGGAAATAATAGCAGCAAAACCACATAAAAGTGAACACAGAAACAAAAATTCAAAAGTGAAAACGGGAAAAAAAAAAAATAGTGACAAAACCTAAATAGACAGAGACACAGAGAGAAAATTTTAAAAGCAACCAGGTACAGGACAGACTAGAACGCATTAAAAAATAAAGATGGCGAACTGGGTAAAAATAGACAAAGAAAATTTAAAAGCGATGGGGTACGGGACAGACAGGCAACAATTAACAAACAGGAAGAGAGAACTCGATGAAAGGAGACATAGAGCAAAAAATTTATAAGCAACAGGATACAATAAATGGGAAAAAATTAACAAATAGGGAGAGAAAAGGAGATAAAGGTACACCCAGAAACAAAATATCACAACGAAAGGAATTATGACAGTAAAAATTAGAGCAATGGGGACAGTTAACTAGATACAAGTAGACGTAGAAAGAAAATTTAAAAAGCAATGCAGTTTGTGACAGATAGGAAAGAGTTAAAAAATAGAAACAGGGACTGCATAGAAGTAGACATAGAAAGAACATTTTAAAAGCAACACGATTAAGGAAGAAAGGGAAAAATTTAAAAAATAGGGACAGTGAACTAAACCGGAGACATGCAAAGTGAATTTAAAAACCGACAGGGTACACGACAGACGAGAAAGACTTAGACAATAGAGATGGGAGCTTGAGAAAAGTAGACATGGAAAGAAAATTTTAAAAGCGACAGTGCTAAAGAAAGACAAGGAACAATTAAAAAATAAAGACAGTGAAGGGGATAAAAATAGACGTAAAAAGGGCATTTTAAAAAAAGGATTAAGAAAATGAAGAGAAAAATTAGAAAATAAGGGCAATGAACTAAAACACAGACAAAGAAAGAAAATTTTAAAAGCAAAGGTGTATAGGACAGACAAGAAAAAAAATTAAAAATACAGACAGCGAACTGGATAAAAGGAAACAGAAAATATTAAAAGCAACAGGGATGAGGGAATGAAAGGAAAAAATTAAAACTAAATAAAGAGAAACATAGAAAGTAAATTTTTAAAGTGATGGGGATTAAGAGAGGAAGATATTAAGAAACAGAGACAGAAAACTCAATAACAGTAAACATACAAAAATTTTAAAAGCAATGGGACTAAGAAAGGAAAAAATTAAAAAATAGGGACAGCAAACTAAGTAAACGGAGACATAGCAAGTACATTTTAAAAGCGACACAGTACGTGACAGACAGGAAAAAAACAGAATATACGGATAGGGAGCTTGATAAATGTAGACATAGAAAGAGGTGGATAGAGGGAGACACAGAAATAAAACTTTAAAAGCAACAGCGTACAGGGCAGATAAGAAAACATTCAAATATGAAGACAGGGAGAGGGATGGGGGATACATAGAAACAAACTAGAAAGCAGCAGGGTACAGGAAACACAGGAAACAATTTAAAACTAGGGACAGGGAGGAAGAGAGAGGGAGAAACAGGAAAAAAATCAAAGCACGACAGGGTACGATTCACACGGATGCAAATTAAAAAATAAGGCCGGGGAGCTGGGGAGAGACATATGTATAAAGAAAATTTTAAAACCGACGGGGTAAAGGAAAAACCGAGAAGAAATAAAGAAGAGGAAAAGGGAGCCAGATAGAGGGAGGCATAGAAAGGAAGTTTGACAAGAAATGCAGTAAAGAGCAGAGGGACTTTCCTGGTTTCGGGCAGAATAAAGTTAATTTTCTTCCTAGTAGCTGGTATAGTGCTGTGGTTTGGATTGAGGACAACAATGTTGATAACACACTGATGTTTTAGTTGTCGCTAAGCAGTGTTTATACTAAGTCGAGGATGTTTCAGCTTCTCATACTGCCCTGCCAGTGGAGGCTGGGAGTCCACACAGCTGGGACAGCTGACCCAAATGAGCAAAAAGGGTATTCCATAGCATATGATGTCCTGCCCAGTATATCAACTGGGGAAGCTGGCCAGGGGATGCCGCAGGCAGGGGATTGGCTGGGCACCGGTCGGTGGGTGGTGAGCAAATGTTTATTCGTTAATGCGTGTAAGTCCTGGGAGTGAGTCTGCTCCGGGGCTCGGTGCCCGTACGCTCGCCCTTCCCCTGGGACAACTCGGCAGTCGTTACTGCGGCAGCAGATACAGAGAATGAAAATACAGCGATGGGGAGCAAGAGAGAGGAACAGAAAGAGAAAAATAAAATGAGGGAGAAAGGCTGAGGAGCAGAGAAGGAAAAGTACAGGGAAGAGGACAGTGAGATTGAGAAATCAATAAAAAAGGGATGAGGAGCCCCGCAGGGACGTGGCAGAAGAAACACAGGGTCGGGGAGCATCACGCAGCCCCGCTCGACTTCACCCTCGGCGCAGTCGCGGCCCGGCAGAGCTCGGCAACTGCTCCGCTCCTCGCTTGACCTCTCTGCAGCCAGCCAGGGCAGGGCAGTGCTGGCCCCTCTGCAGGCAGCCACCCCATTAGAGGCAGGGACTGTCACCATCATCCTCACTGCCTGCACCTGAGGCTCCTCCAGCCCTGGCCCACAGCTAGAGCCCAGCAGGACCACCAGGGGGCCATCACCCGACCCCCACAATGCATCACCTCCTCCCCTGGACTCCCTCACAGCCCCTCGCTCTGTGCAAAGAGAGCACAAAGGAGACGGCGAGTGTTTATGCAGTCATGCGTGTAATAAGTTCTGGGAGCGAGTCTGCTCAGGGGCTCAGGGCCCCCAAAGCTCCCCCTGCCCCTGGGACTCCTTGGCAGTCAGTTGGTTGGCTCCTGGGCTGATGAGCTGGTGGGCAGAGGTGGAGGCTGCCAAAAATGACCAGGGTGCTGCACGCTAGAAGAGAGGAGAAAAGTGGCAGCCTGCTGGAGAGTGGGGGTGTAATCAGAAAGCATGAGGCAGAGAACGGGACAGCGAGCCTGACAGGGATGGAGAAAGTCGCAGCAGGGAGAGGAGGAAGAGAGAACGGGACAGTGACTGACAAGGAAGGATGGGGAGCAGGATGGAGATGCAGAAAAAAACTGGTGTAGGCAGCATGACAGAGAGGGAGTTAAAAAGAATAAGGGCGCAGAGCTGGACTGAGAGAGATGAGGAAAGAAAAAAGTGACAAGAAACAGGGCACAGACAGAGGAATGAAATAACAGGGAGTCAGGACAGCAAATGATGGAGGGAAGGGGCAGGGGGGTGGGAAACAACACAAAACAAACAACATAGCTACACACGCTACAGGGCAGAGAGGGAAGAATTAAGAAGGGGTAACAGGGAGGAATTAAGGAAGAGGGACAGAGAGCTTGCCAGAGAGAGGTGAAGAAAGGCAAAAGATCGTACGTGTGACAGGGCAGACAGGGAGGAATTGAGAAACCAGGGACAGGGAGCTGGACAGAAAGAGAGGAAGAAATAAAACGGGAAAAAGCAACAGGCCACAGGGCAGAGAGAGAGGAATTGATAAATAAAGGACAGGGGACCAGACAGAGCATGATAGAGAACAGAAAAAAACAGCAGTGGGCTACAGGGAGGAGGAAGGAATTAAAGAACAGGGAGTGGGAGCCGGACAGAGACATAGAGAAAGCAGAGGGGGAAGCAATGGGCTAAAAGACATGTAGGGAGGAAGTAAAAACTAGTGTCAGGGAGCCAGGCAAGAGAGATGGGAAAAGACAAATACTGTGGGGCTACGAGACAGAGACTGTGGAGTTAAAATGCAGAGAGGGAGCCCAACAGAGAGAGGGGGAGCCCGGGGGGGGGGCAACAGGGAAGGGGGGGCCAACAGGAGGCGGGGGGCAACGGGGAGGGGGGCAACAGAGAGAGGGGGAGCCCAACCGAGACAGGGGGAAGTCCAGACATGCTATGGGGGCCAGAGGGAGGAATTAAGAACTGGGGACAGGGAGCCAGACAGAGGGAGATGGAAATCGCGGGGAATAGCTCTGGGCGCAGGAAGGAGGAGGAATTAATAAATAGGGACAGGGAGCTGGACAGAGAGGGTTGGAGAAAGGCAAAAATATCGGCATGGTACAGGACAGAAAGGAAGAATTTAAAAATGGGGGCAGTGAGACTGACGTAGAGAGATGGAGAAAAGAAAAAAGCGACGAGCTATGCAGAAGAGAGGGAAGAATTAAAAAACAGGGCCGGGAAGCAAGAAAAAGCAAGGTGGAGAGCACGGTGGAGAAAGGCGAGGGGGAACCCGAGGGGCAACAGGACAAGAGAGGGAGGAATTAAAAGTGAGGGACTGCGAAAGGAGAATCAACAAAAGAAACAGAATCGCAACGTGCTGCAGAACCGAGAAGGAAGAAACTGAACAACGGGGACGGGGAGCCAGAGAAAGAAAGAATAGCGATGGGCTACAGGACAGAGAGGGAGGAATGAAAAAATAGAGATCGGGGGTTGGACAGAGAGAGATGGAGAAAGAGAAAGTAGCCAGGGGCAACAGGGCAGAGAGAGGGGAGGGAGGAAGGAAAAAACAGGGATCCAGAGCCAAACACAGAGAGAGACAGAACAAGAAAGTTATAGCGACGGGCTACAGGGAGGAGAGAGGAATGAAAAGATAGGGACAGGGGGCCAGATGCAGGGCGACACACACGGGATGTATAGCAACAGCCAGAGAGTGGAGAGGGAGGAATTAAAATGGCGACAGGGAAGCAGAGGTGGTGGTGGTGAGACAAATAAGGGGCAGGAGGAAGAAAGACAGGCTGCGGGGAAGAGAAGGAGGAATTAAAAAAATTGGTATCCAAAGCTGGACAGAGAGACAGAGAAAGAAAAAAATTGAAAAATAGTAAGAGGGAGCCAGCTAGAGATACAGAGAAAGGACAAAAATGCGATGAGCACCAAGACAGAGAGGGAGGGATTTCAAAACAGAAGGGACCGGGAGCCATGCAAAGAGAGACAGAGAAAGGGAAGATAGCGGCAGGCTGCAGGGCAGCGAGGGAAGAATTAAAAAGTAGGTACAGGGAGCTGGACAGAGAGCAACGGAGAAAGAAAGAAAAAAACCCCAAACCACCCTGCAACAGGCTACAGGGCAGAGAGGGAGCGATTAAAGACTCAAGCCAGGGAGCAGGATAGAGAATGCAAAAATAGCAACGGGCCGCAGGGCAGAGAGGGAGGAATTACAAAACAGGGGCGGGGAGCTGGACAAGAGAGAAATGAGGAAAGATCAATAACAACATTGTGCTACAAGCCGAGAGGGAGAAACTGAAAAATAGGGACCGAGAGCCAGAAAAAGGAGAGGCAGAGAAAGAACAAATCACAGTAGGCCACAGGGCAGAGAAGGAGAACTTTAAAGAGCGATGTGTACAGGGCAAAGAAGGAGGAAATTTTTTTTTTTAAGTAAGGACAGGGAGCTGGACAGAGAGACACAGAGAAAGAAAAAACAGCAATGGGCTACAAGACAGACAGGGAGGAATTAAAAAATCCTGGTAGTGAGCCAGAGAGAGAGAGAGCGCGCAAAAGAAATGAAATTGCAATGTGGCACAGGGCAAAGAAAGAGAAAATTGAAAAACAGGGCCTGGGAACTGGAAAGAGAGAGCCGGGGGCGGGGGGGGAGCTGCTCTAGGGCAGAGAGGGAGGAATGAAAAAACAGGGGCAGGGAGCCAGAGAGAGAGAGAGAGAGACAAAGAAAGACAACTTGGAAAGCGGTGCTCTGCAGGGCAGAGGGGGAGGAATTTTAAAAAAGAAATCAGGATCTTGAGCTGGACCGAGAGAGACAGAGAAAATTAAAATGTTGATGGGTACCAGGGCAGAGGTGGGGGAAACAAAAAACAGGGGCAGGGAGGCAGATGGAGAGACTGAAAGGGGCAAAAGTCCTGACAGGCTTCTAGAGAGAGAGGGGGGGGTGAAATAAAAATGAGAAAGAGGAGAGTTGGACAGAGAGAGACAGAGAAAGAAAAAAGGCTACAACGAGCTATCAGGCGTGTATCAGGCAGAGGAGGAGAGTTTAGAAATGGGGACAGTAAGATGGACAGAAAGGAAAGAAGCAACGGGCGATGTGGCAGATAGGGCGGAATGAAGAAAGAGGAATGGGGAGCCAGACAAACAGAGATGGGGATAGAAAAATATAGTGACGGTCTAGGAGGCAGAAAGAGAAGACTTAGAAAACCAGGAACAGGAAGCAAGAGAGAGTGACATGGAGAAAGGAAAAAATACTGATGGGCAACAAGACAAAGAGGAGGGAATTCAAAATGAGGGGCTGGGAGCAGGATAAAGACAGATGGAGAAAGAACAAGATGCGTGATGTGCTGCAGAGCCAAGAAGGGAGACCTTGAACGACAGGGAGCCAGACAGAGTGAGCCAGAAACAGCAAAAATACCGATGAGCTGCAGGACAGAGAGGGAAGAATGCAAAAATAGTGGCTAGGAGCAAGACAGAGAAGGAAAGAGTTAGCTATGGGCTACAGGTCAGAGACAGCGAAGACCTAAAAGATAGGGACAGGGAACTGCTCAGAGAAAAATGGAAAAAGGAGGTACAGGGGAGGAAAAAATGGGGTAAGGGAGGGCCCGGGACGCCCAAGAGGGGTGACAGGGCCCTGAGGGCCCAGGGCTCACCGCAGCTTTTGCTCTTGACGCTGCCGGGAGAATTTGCCAGTTCAGCTGCTTCTTTCTCCTCCTCTCCTCCCTTCCTCTTCTGTTAACTCCGGTCGCTTGGCTATCCTCCACCTAAGAGAATACGCGGGTGTCTCACAGCTGTTACGAGACAAAGCTTCCTAGACGCGTAGTCTCGCTCCCTCGTGCGGTACGCGCAGGAGTAGGACGGAGGGAGAGAGAGAAAGAAGGCAGGAAACAAGCCAGAAAGACTGAGGAAAAACGAGACGGCAATCATGACAAAGGGATGGAGAGATAAAAACCAGTTCCGGGATGAGAAAAAAAGCCAGGGAGCGGGACAGAGGGGTATAATGCAACAGCGAGCTGGGCAGGGGCATATAGCGAGAAACGATGGAACAGGCAGTATGGGCATGTACAGACAAAAAGTTAGGGGGAGGATGGAAGACAGAGAGAATAAGAGAAAAGGGACAGGGCATAGATGGAGAGAGGAATATTAGAGACAGAGAGAGGCGGAGAGGGACAGGACCGAGGCAGAGAGATGGAGAAAGAAAAAAATTGGTGATGGGCAGCAGGCCAGAGGGACAAGGAAAGACAGGAGGAAGGACAGCTGGATATAGAAAATAGGCAAGAGACAGAGAGCCAGAAAGTGGGATACTGCAAAAGAGAGCGGGATGGGGATTGGGACGCTGGCATAGGGAGGCAACGAGAGCAACAGAGAAAATGGGGATGGAGAGTGGGACGGAAAGCGAAGCAACAAATAATAGGGCCGGGGAGCAGGACGGAGGGCGAGAGACAGTGAGGGGGGGACAGGTAAGACAACAGATCATTAGAGAAAGAAAATGAAAGGAACAGCACAGAGGGTCACAGAGAAAAAGAGAGGGAGAGCAAAAAGGAAAAAATAAGATGAGGGAGAAGGACTGAGCAGCAGAGAGAAAAAGGACGGAGACAGAGAAAACAAAGACTGGAGGCAGAACAAAGGGAAAGATTGACAAGGACAGGGAGCGGGATAAAGGGATGGAAAATGAAGAAATAGCGATGGGCAGCAGGATAGAGGAAGAGAGGAAAAGAGCAAGAAGAGCAAAATAAGGACTATGACAGAAAGATGTAGAGAGAAAGACCAGGGCACGTCAGAAGGGTAGAAAGAAAAAAAGAGGGATGGGGAGCAAGACAGCGTGATAGGGAGGGAGAGGGATGCGAGGATACGGCACGACACAGGCACGGGGAAGAAGAAAGAATGACACGAGAGAAAGCGGGGGATAGGGAGCAGGAGAGATGGAGAACGAAAAAATGGCAACGTGCAGAAGAACAGAAATACAAAAAATTAAAAAATGCTTATAGGGAGCAGGACAAAAGGACAAAGCAAGAGGAAAAATCAACGGGGAGAAGGATGAATAACACACAGCAAGATACTGGGGGAGTGAGAGCAAGGGAACACGCAGCAGGACACAGGGATGAAGAAAGAAAAAATAGGGAGAGGAAGAAAAGCTGAGTAATCAACAGAGAAGGGGGGAAAAAGGGAACTGGACAGACTTGGGCAGCAGGACAGAGACATGGAGAAAGAAAAAACAGAGACAAGGACAGAGGGATAGAGAGGCAAAGAGAGGGAGGGGACGGAGACAGCGGGGTGTAAACAGAGAGGAACGGCATGTGGTACGCAAGATAGCAGAGCGAGAGGTACAAGGAAGCAGAAAGAATGACAGAGAAGAAACAAGGGGGATGGGGACCAGGTCAGAGAGCTGGAGAAAGACAAAATACTGATGGGGAGCAGGATGGGAGAATGGAGCCAAAAGAGATGAATGGGAAACAGGGCAGTGGGATGCAGACAGCAAAAATAATGATACGCACCAGGACAGAGAAATGAGGGACAGGGAACAGGATAGAGGAATGGAAAGAAAAAATACTAATGAGCAACAGGACAAAGGATATAGAGAAAAAGGAGGAAAAAAGGAAGGGGGAAGGGAGAAAGTAATGGGGATAGAAAGCGCGATACACAGAGAGACAAAAAGCAGGACAAGCAACGGGACTGGCGGCAGTGGAGGGAACCAGATGCAGATTAAGAAAGAGATGGAGGGGGGGAAAAAACAGACAGAGATGGAGGAAGAAAAAGTAGGGGCAGAGTAGGGAAAAGAGAAAAGAAAAAAGGGACACCTAGCTGGACAGGCAGCTATAACTAGAAACAAGGAGACAGGCAGCGGGACAGAGGGATAAAGGCAGAAAAAACTGTGAGAGGAAGCAGGATGGACAGTGAAACAAAAAAAGGGGCAGGGAGCAGCACTGAGAAATGGAGAAGGAAGCATTAGGGGCAGAGGGAGGAAAAGGCAGGTTGGAGGAAGGACAGAGAGCAAAAGAGAACGACAGAACTTGGACAAAGAGTGGGAGAAAGAAATACCAGTGACGAGCAGCAGGCCAGAGGCAGAGGTGGCACAGGGAAGGAAGGACAAGAGGAAGGAGATAGGGATACCGAAAACAAGCGAGGGACAGACAAGCGAGGGACAGGGTGCAAGAAAATGGATACAGAGAAAAAGAGAGGGATGGGGAAAAGGACACTGGGATAGAGAGAGAACGACAGGAAGAATGATAGGGAGATGGAGCCAGAGGAAAAACAGGGACCAAAATCAGGACAGAGAAATGGAAACATAAAATGAGGAAAATTAGGGTTGGGGAGCGGGACAGAGGGGTGGAGAGACAACAAAGGACTCGAGGATAACAACAGAGAAAGAGGGAGGGAGAGAGGGAAGGAGGGACGGGCAGCAGCACGGTGGGATGGAGAAAGAGAGGCAGGGGGAGTGGGGCAGAGAAATGGAGAAAGAAAATACAGTGATGGGGAGCGAGACAGAGGAGTAGAAAGAGAAAAATAAGACAAGGGAGAAGACCGAGGAGCAAAGAGAGAGGAAAGGTCAAAAGAAAAGGTCAGAGAGGTAGGGAAATCAAGAAAGAGAGAGATGGAACAAGAAGATGTAGGGTCGGTAAACAGGACAGAGATGGGGGTAGAAAGAGAGAACAAACAAAGGAGGAGTGACAACTATGACAGAGCACAGGGCATACAGACAGAGACAGAAAAAGGACAGGGAATGAGAAAGAAAGAAAGGTTCAGATCTGTACAAAGAGATTAAGAAGTGGGGGGGGGGGAAAGCAATGGGCTAGAGCAGAGAGAGGTGAGGAGGAGAAAAAAAGGCCAGGGAGCGGGACAGAGGAGGAGAGAAAGGAGAAAAGGGAGAACCAGGTGGACAGGGAGATATAGCAAGAAACAACTGGGCAGGCAGCAGGATAGAGAAATAAAGATGGAAAAAGATGGGGACAGGAAGCGGGACAGAGGAACAGTGAGAGGAAACAAGGGGCAGGCAGCAGGACAGCGGTGGAGAAAGCAGCATTGGGGCAGAAGGCTAGAAAGAGAAAAAAGAAAGACAGAAAGCAGAATGCGGGATGGGGTGAGGGGGAAAGAAGGACAAGGAGCAGGACACAGTATCAGACAGGAACAGTGAGCGAGACAAGGTGATACAGAGAGGAAAAAAAGGGCCAGGGAAACAGGACAAAGTGAAAGACAGGCAAAATTAAAAGACATGGAGCAGGACAGAGACAGAGTGAGAAAAGATAGCGGCAAGGAACAGGACAGAGCATCAAAGAATAAGAAAAACTGCAGAGGGAATAAGACAGAGAAATGGAGAGGGGAGACAAGGAGAAGGACACAGAAAAGGGCCAGGGTGGGTAGGATCCAGGGAACTACAGGCCTGTCAGCCTGACCTCAGTACCGGGGAAGATTATGGAGCGGTTCGTCTTGAGTGCGCTCACATGGCACGTGCGGGACAACCAGGGGATCGGGCCCAGCCGGCGTGGGTTCATGAAAAGCGGGTCCTGCTTGACCAACCTGATCTCCTTCTATGACCAGGCGACATGCCTAGTGGATGAGGGAAAGGTTGTGGATGTTACCTACCTTGACTTCGGCAAGGCCTTTGACGCTGTCTCTCATGGCATACTCCTTGAGAGGCTGGCAGCTCGTGGCTTAGACAGGTGTACTCTTCACTGGGTAAAAAAAACTAGCTGGATGACTGAGCCTAGACAGTTGTGGTGAACAGGGTTAAATCTGGTTGACTAACGGTCACAAGTGGTGTTCCCCAGGGCTCAGTTTTGGGGCCAGTTCTCTTTAGTATCTTTATCATCAATGATCTAGATAAGGGGCTTGAGTGTACCCTCAGTAAGTTTGCAGATGACACCAAGTTGGGAGGGAGGGCTGCTCTACTTGAGGGTAGGAAGGCTCTACAGAGGGATCTGGACAGGCTGGATCGATGGACCAAGGCTAATCGCATGACGTTCAGCGAGGCCAAGTACCCGTTCCCATGCTTCAGTCGCAACGACCCCGTGCAGCACTACGGGCTTGGGGAAGAGCGGCTGGAAAGCTGCCCGGCGGAAAAAGACCTGGGGGTGCTGGTTAATAGCTGGCAGAATATGAGCCAGAAACAGTGTGGCCAGCAGGAGCAGAAAAGCGATTGTTCCCCTGTGTTCGGCACTGGTGAGGCCGCACCTCGAGTACTGCGTTCGGTTTTGGGGCCCTCGCTATGGGAAAGACATTGAGGTGCTGGAACGTGTCCAGAGAAGGGCAACCGAGTTGGTGAGGGGCCTGGAGCATAAGTCTTATGAGGAGCGGCTGAGGGAACTGGGATGGTTTAGTCTGGAGAAAAAGAGGCTGAAGGGAAACCTTATTGCTCTCTACAACTACCTAAAGGGGGGTTGAAGTGAGGCGGTGCTGGTCTTTTCTATCAAGTAACTAGAGATAGGACGAGAGAAAATGGGCTGAAGTTGCGCTGGGGAGGTTTAGATTGGATATCAGAAAAAACTTCTTTACTGAGATGGTTGTCAGGCATTAGAACAGGCTGCCTAGGGTAGTGATGGAGTCACTATCCCTGGAGGTGTTCAAAAAACAGGTAGACGTGGCATTTTGGGACATGATTTAGTGGGCGTGGTCATGTTGGGTTGATGGTTGGACTTAATGATCTTAGAGGTCTTTTCCAAATTTCGTGATTTGATTCGATTTGATTCTATTCTAGGGAGCAGAACAGAGATGTAGCAAGAAAGGAAAAAAGGAAGGGAAGGAGAACAAAGGGAGAGAGAGACAAGGACTGGAAGAAGGACAAAGGGATGGAAGAGGAAAAAAATAGTGATAGGCTGCAGGACAGAGATGGAGAAGTTAAAAAAAAGACACAGGGAACATGACAGAACGAGAGTGAGAAAAAAGGGACAGAGAGCAGGACAGCACTGGAGGAAAAAACAACTGTGTTTGATAGGCAGTGAGAGAGAGATATAGAGGAAGAGAGAAAAGAGAAGGGACAGCTAGCAAGGATGTAAGAGGGAATAGAACAGAGAAATACAGAAAAGATAGCAAGAGGAAGCAGGGCAGAGGGACAGCAGTAGAAGAAAAAAGGGACAGGGATCTGGACAGATGGAGAGAAAAAAGCAGGAGGAACAGATACAACATGATATGATGGGACAGGAAGTAAGACAGAGTGACAGATGAGAATAATGACAAGAGATAGAGAGAGACTGTGAGAAACACAGGAGGTCGGAGAAAGAGAGGTATTAGGACCCCTGCAGAGAAATAGAAGACGTAAATAGAAAGAGTAGGGAGCACCACAAAGGGTCAGAGAAAGAGAAGAGCAGGAAGAAGAACGGGGACAGGGAGATACAGAATGAAAAAAAACCCAGATATTATACACATATTATCCAGTAACCAAGCCCATTTCAGAGGTACACACTATCTGAGCCCATTTCAGTGCCGCGCCCGAGCCCATTTCAAAGTTACACACTGCCCGAGCCCATTTCGGCGCCGCACCGCGCCCGAGCCCACTTTGGCAACGCACACTACCCGAGCCCATTTCAAAGTTACACTGTAGCCGAGCCCATTTCGGCGCCGCACCGCACCGCGCCCGAGCCCATTTCGGCGCCGCACCGCACCGCGCCCGAGCCCATTTCGGCGCCGCACACTACCCGAGCCCATTTCAAAGTTGCACTGTAGCCGAGCCCATTTCGGCAGCGCACCGCGCCCGAGCCCATTTTGGCAGCGCACCGCACCCGAGCCCATTTCAAAGTTACACTGTAGCCGAGCCCATTTCGGCACCGCACCGCGCCCGAGCCCATTTCGGCGCCGCACCGCGCCCGAGCCCATTTCGGCGCCGCACCGCGCCCGAGCCCATTTCGGCGACGCACCGCACCCGAGCCCATTTCGGCGACGCACACTACCCGAGCCCATTTCAAAGTTACACTGTAGCCGAACCCATTTCGGCAGCGCACCGCGCCCGAGCCCATTTCGGCACCGCACCGCGCCCGAGCCCATTTCAGCAACGCACCGCACCGCGCCCGAGCCCATTTCGGCGACGCACACTACCCGAGCCCATTTCAAAGTTACACTGTAGACGAGCCCATTTCGGCAGCGCACCGCGCCCGAGCCCATTTCGGCGCCGCACACTACCCGAGCCCATTTCAAAGTTACACTGTAGCCGAGCCCATTTCGGCACCGCACCGCGCCCGAGCCCATTTCGGCGCCGCACCGCGCCCGAGCCCATTTCGGCGCCGCACAGCGCCCGAGCCCATTTCGGCGCCGCACAGCGCCCGAGCCCATTTCGGCGCCGCACACTACCCGAGCCCATTTCAAAGTTACACTGTAGCCGAACCCATTTCGGCAGCGCACCGCGCCCGAGCCCATTTCGGCGCCGCACCGCACCCGAGCCCATTTCGGCGACGCACCGCACCCGAGCCCATTTCGGCGACGCACACTACCCGAGCCCATTTCAAAGTTACACTGCAGCCGAGCCCATTTCGGCAGCGCACCGCGCCTGAGCCCATTTCGGCAGCGCACCGCACCCGAGCCCATTTCGGCGACGCACCGCACCCGAGCCCATTTCGGCAACGCACACTACCCGAGCCCATTTCAAAGTTACACTGTAGCCGAGCCCATTTCGGCAGCGCACCGCGCCCGAGCCCATTTCGGCGCCGCACCGCACCCGAGCCCATTTCGGCGCCGCACCGCACCCGAGCCCATTTCGGCGCCACACACTACCCGAGCCCATTTCAAAGTTACACTGTAGCCGAGCCCATTTCGGCAGGGCACTGTGCCCGAGCAAATTTCAAAGTTACACAGTACCCGAGCCCATGTCACAGTTACATAGCTACAGCACCACCTTCAAAGTTGTGCAATTACTAGAGCCAGTAACGTGCACCCTTTCTATTAACCCATCTGCAGCTACATTTACCTCGAGGTATCCACAACTCTCCCTTGGATGCCTAATTATAATGAACACTTTCACTTACTTAAACAGCTAAGTTGACCTATGGGCACTAAACACACATGCTTCGCTCTGCACTTGCTTTTGTGATTGCCGTTAGTACTGTGACTCTCACAAGGAGACCTAATTACCTGCCTTTTTTTCATTTTATTTTTGTTTCATTTGGTCCATTACTGACTCCACGTACATTCAGCTGTGTCAGTATTTACAGTCCAATTCTACAATGTACTTTTACTACAATGTATAGAAAAGAGTTATGGCCGCATTGGTCAAATATTTGCCACTATTAGTTTCATTCCTCTTTTAATCATTATTTCTACAAATACATTTAAACTCCAAAAATTTAGCATTACCTTAACAAGAATTGCCACTATATAGTGCCTGCAATTCTCTACGGAGTGGTCTTTTCCACATTCCTCGCTCCCGTTACGTCTGTCGCTTCACGTCCAGAGGTTTTCCTCCCCGAGGTGACGTTACTTCCACGATCCCTGTTCCCAAGCTGAAAACGAGTGAGCTCTGCTCATCTTGACAGACTGTCCACTTCCACACCTAGGCACAAAAATAAAAATTGAAAAATATCATTACATCACAAACTACAGAGACCACCCAAAGATTTGAGAAACCCACCACGGAAAAATACAGTTACACTCACCCACTTCACAACCCTGGCCTACTCAATGCTGGCTATCTACTCCAACTCCACCCCACCCCCCCCCCCGCAAAATCCTCAACTGTGTTCCAAAGACCATCCGCTGAACAAAATAATTCCCTGTGCTAAGTGGCAATTACCACATTCCAGGGCAGCGCTCCATGGGAACACCATTCCCGGGAACCTTGAAAAAAATCGCCCTGCCTGTGAAAACCCTGGCCCGAGCCGGACCCCGGTCCGAACATTGGGGATCAGCATCGCCTCATGGAGCGGCTAGGACCAGGGGGAAAAAAAAATGGGAGGGGGGGCCGGAACGGGATGGGACGACACCAAAAACCAACCTATATCGCAGCTGGGTTTTTTTAATTCTAATTTTTTTTTTCTCTAATTCCCTGAAAAACATCTCAACTCTACATCCAACCTGAAAGGAAAAAACATAAAAAGGCTAAACCACATAACCCTACAAGGTTACACATGTTGACAACACACCACTCATTCAGATCGCATACATGCCAGCCCTCACTCTCAAATCATCCATGCAACTGCCCACCACCATCAAAGGGCCATCACCCCGTGCCTGCGGCACCGGGGGACTCAAAAATCGCCCTACCTGCAAAAACCCTGGCACGAGCCCACTCCCCTTCCAAACTACCCTTCCGTTACACCAATGTTTCAACACACACCATCATCTCCACCATCCGTGCATTTTCAACCCGATAGTTAGCTTTCACAGTGCCACATGTCACAGTCCAACCTCCATAGCAGCCATGTCACCTAAACACAAGGTTCCTTCAAGCACCTTGTGCCCTGCCATCGCCTGCAAAAACAACACACAAAGCTTTTTATTAAGACACTTCATCCTTGAGAGAGAAGTCCTCCACCGCTCCCCTCCCCTGCTTCCCACCTATTCCAAAAATAACACATTCTCACAGTCAGTGTCCTCCATGGCACTTGAAAAAACAGAGCATCACAAACACAGAGCTGTCCCAAAGTTACCGATCGCTCCGAGGCCCGTCACGCTGCTACTCGGACCTCGAGGCCTTGACCGTTTCTAGAGGCTTGCCACAAAGCATCCGCATAAACAATATGAACCATTGCCCAGGTACTGCCTCACTCTATGCTAGTTCACAGTCCAATTGCGATCCACTCAACTCCTTGCTTGCAAAGAACCCAAAGTCATTAAGCTTTCTATGCTGTCTCTACAATGACATACGATCCACACACAAACATAGAGCCATGCAATTCGCGTGCAAATATAATGCCATACAAGGCAGTACTCTTATCTCAGTCAAGACAAAAAAACTCAGAGCACTGCCATACCAGACAAAACAGGACAGGGCCAATGCAAGAGACTCTCAGATAACAGTCAATACGAGTACAGACCAAAACAATACAAAACCAATACAGACCCACAGAATGCAAGGCAGTCTCAGATGGCACTCAATACAAGTACAGAGCACTGCAATACAAAACACAATGCAGGGCCATGCAAAGCGAGACAGTCTCAGATGGGAAACAATGCAAGTACAGAACACTACAACGCAAACCAATATCGAGCAATACAATGCAAGATAGTCTCAGATGACAGTCAATACAAGCAAAGAGCACTACAATATCAGAAAAAACCACAATAAAGGTCATACAATGCGAGACAAGTCTCACGTGACAGTCAATACAAATACAGAGCAAAACAACGCAAGACAAAGGCAAATACAGATCAATACAAAGCAAAAAAACCCGCAAAGCACAGCAAAGCAAAGCAATCTCATAAAGCCACCGGCCGCATCTTCCCTCTGACTCCACTCCCGGACCCACCTCCTTACGGTGCTCCGCTGCCTTCCCCCGTTGCTCTGTGGCACACATCTTGTCCCTCCGCATCTGAAAAAAAACCCCATATTGAACAAGTCACCTGGATGCAGAGCAAGAGCTTCACCACTCCAGAGGTCTTGATTCCATCTACGAAGACCATCTGGAGTCCAACTACAGCCTGCCATTTAAAAAAAAAAAAAAAAAGAAACGCAACCAAAACAAGACCAGCGCCAAACTTTAAGCTCATCACGTGCAAGACTTAACACCTTAGAGATTCAAATCCGCTTCACTGCCCCTCAACAGCCCCTGCCACACGGTTCCAATCGTCTCCGTAAAACACTATCGGCACGGCTGCCCACACAGCCCGCCGACGGCTACTCAAGCCGAAATGACTGTACAACCCTCACCTGGACGGTCTAGGCACATCAACATTTCACCCGTAGACACTTATTTCTATTCCACCTACATGACTCTACATCCCCAGGCAGAGCAACTCCAAGCCAAACACACATGCCTACTCACACGCAGGGGGCAGGGAAGAATGGCCAGCGCTCGCCAAGCAGGGGTTCAGGGAGGAAATGCCCACACCCACCGACTTGGGGGGGTATGGGTGAATATAAACCACTGCAGACAGGCAGGAGGAGCAGAAGAGAGGAGACATCGACCGACGGACACGCCGGAGCGGGGATCAGACACCGACCGACGGACACGCCGGAGCACTGTGGGGGGACATATGGACCAAGGGACAGGCGAGGCAGGGGGAGACACCGACTGACGGACAAGCAAGGGGGGGGGAGTTAACAACTGACGGACACAAAAAGAGAGAGGAGAGACACTGACTGATGGAAACACAAGGAATGGGGAGACACAGACCGACAGACAGGCGGGACGGGGCGAGACACTGACTGATGGACAAGCAAGGCAGGGCAAAACGCTCACCGATGGACATGCGAGGTGGGGTGAGACACCGACTGACGGACACACGGAGCGGAGATCGAGAGAAAACCACTGACAGAAACACCGGGGGAGAGGAAAGACACTCACCCACAGACGCATGGGGGAGGAAAGACACCAACCCACGGACAAGTGATACCGAAAAGCCGGTCAAAGAAACTCTCCAAGACTCGTTTTGGACTGCTAGAAAGCAGGCATTCTTTATTGCAGCGCTGGATACACGGGGGATAATTCCACCTAGCGTGCATACCACAGCTTTAGCACAAACAGGTTATATGGAATAACTAATTGCATATTAACCAGATTAGTATACATATTCATAGAAATGATTGTAAGTGATTATCATAGCGCTGCCTACATCCGATCACACGTAACGAAGGATCGATTTGAGTCGAAGGGCTGCTTTTACAACCACCGACCCATTTGAAGTTCTCGTTGGCTGTCCTCCAAGTCTTTATTCTTGTCCTTGTTCTTTCATCTTGAAGCTTAACGCAGTTTCAATCGCATGCGGTCTGTTTCAACATTGTTCTCATCTAGCGCACAGGAACATCTACTCCTAAGTGCAAAGAACGGCAAAACTTAGGAGTAACTACTTCTACTAGTTAATTGCTCAGCTATACTTTTGTCTATTGTTTCAATCATAGTGTTAGTAGAAGATTTCCAATCATTATTTACCAAATCTCACTTTTACAGTCACCTAGCAGCAAACCAGTCTCCATGGCTGGTACAAAATATTAAAACCATCAAAATATTTAGACATACCATACAGAAGGTACGGAAATATGCTACCAATTCCCCCCCCCCCTTCCCGCTTGAGGCTACTAATTCTTTTAGTAGTCTCGCTTGAACAGAGATCGTGCCGCAGCTCGTTTAAGACAGCTAAAAGCGACACAGATTATAACAATGATGATAACTACTTCTCTTGCTTCGTCGGGGCGACAAGGGAAAGCTTCAGGCTACCCGGTAAAGGTATCGACTAGAACTGGGATATATCAGTATCCCTCTTTTTGAAGCAATTCTGTAAAATCAATTTGCCAATATTTTCCTGGAGAATTTCCTTGCTTAGTCATTCCAAAAAGGATTTTATTATTGGTTTGGGGATTATTACATATACAAACCTACTTGTAATTATTCGAATACTTTTTATCATATCTCTATTCAAAATACACGTTTGTAAATGTTTAACAAGGTTTTCTGTTCCCCAATGTACCTTGCTATGTTCGGCCGGGGCAATTTCTCTCATTGTTGCGGGTGGGACGCTTATTTAACCTGTTGGTGTTAACGGCCCATCCTGTTTCATTTTTGTTAGCCTGCAATTTAATAATTAGTTCTTCACCTTTTTCATTATAACTTGGAGCACCTTTAGGTAAATTTACACTTGCTCTGGAACTAGTGCTAGGATGCCTTTTTCTGCAGCCTCTTTAGCAGCGCTAGCAGTCAACTGGTTACCTGTTTCAGGGACGGTCCTACCCGACTGATGTGCTTTACGGTGCATTATCACGACTGCTGTTTGCTTTGGAATGGCTTCGAACAATTTCGGCATTTGTTCTGCATGCTGAATGGTGGTTCCTTGTGCGGATAGCAGTCCTCTTTCTTTCCACGCTGCTCCACGCGCATGTACTACTCCAAAAGCATACTTTGAGTCTGTCCCAATGTTGATTTGCTTTCCTTGACTGAGTTCCAGTGCTCGAGTAAGAGCTATCAATTCAGCCTTTTGGGCAGATACATTTGAAGGCAAAGCTCGCGATTCAATTACCTTCTCGGTAGCGGTTACCGCGTATCCTGATAAACGTTTTCCTTCACGGATGAAACCGCTTCCGTCGGTATATACTTCCCAATCCGTTTCTTCTGGTGGCGCATCTCAGAGATCCGGTCAGCCGGAGTAGACTTCTTCAATTGTCTGCAGGCAGTCATGTTCCGGTTCTCCTTCAACCTGATCGGTTGTTAAAAACACAGCAGGGTTAACGATAGGAGTACTTTTTAAGGAAACATCATCTTGCTCCAGCAACACCACTTGGTATTTCGGCATTCTACTAGGGGATAACCAATGCCCCCCTTTCTGATCGAGCACAGCGATCAGCACGTGGGGAACATACGCTGCAATTCTCTGTCCTAGGGTGAACTTACGAGCTTCTTGGATCAATAGCGCAGTTGCAACGACGGCTCTCGGACGACCGGGCCATCCCAGACTCACGTTGTCTAATTGCTTTGAGAAGTAGGCCACAGCTCGCCGACTTGGTCCCAGGTGTTGGGCCGGGACACCCAGAGCTATACCTTTTCTTTCATGAGTAAAAAGTTCAAATGTCTTTGTGAGATCTGGCAGGCCTTGGGCTGGCGCCTCCATTAAAGCCCGTTTTAGTTGTTTGAAAGCAGCTTTCCTGGCACCAGTCCAATCTATAAATCCGTTGTTTGAGGTTTTGAGCTGCTCCTATAAAGGTCGGACCAGCAAGCTGTAATTTGCAATCCACAGGCGACACCACCCGACCGTTCCCAGAAACGCTCACAATGCTTTCAGAGTCTTGGCCTCGGGGAGATGACAAATTGTCTTCTTTCTCTCGGTTCCTAATTGTCTCTGTCCTTTCAGGATTTCCAAACCCAAATAAGTTACTTCTCTCTGGGTTATTTGGGCTTTTTCTTTTGACACTCGATAGCCACCGATTCCCAAAAACTTCAAAAGGCTAAGAGTTAACTGGGGGCATGGTTCTTCTGTCTCAGCTGCAATTATTAGATCACCCACATATTGCAACAAGATTCCTTGATTATTGTCTTTCTTCCAAATCTCTAATTCTCATGCCAATTGACTTCCAAAAATGTGGGGTGCTTCCTGACACCTCCTGCCCTCCATTTGCACCCCTGAACCCCCTTCAGTGGCTGCCCCTCAGGAGCCGCTCTTCTGAGCCACATGCCAAATTCTGGGGACACCTCCTAACTCACAACTTCCCAGAGACTCTGAGCTCTGCTACGTGCCCACCAAGTCAAGTCGAGTCCCGAGGCTTATAACCTACGAGGGGCCTGCCACAAGCTGCAAAGTTTCTAGGGACAACATGGCATTCTGTGGGCAATGAGGAAAGGCAATGAGGCATCCCAGACCCTAAAAGACACTATGCCTTATGGCCCTGCTGCCTTCTTGAGAACTACTAAAGCTCCATAGACACATGCATACAAGACGCTCGCCCTAACCCCTACTAAATAATGTCACCGTCGGTCCTATTAAGAGAGATAGTATCAGCAACTTACACAGAATACAGCAAAGCTGGTGAAAAAAACAAGGTTCCATTTTCAATAAAGTCAGAAATTCCAGGAAAACACAATGCATCGAGAACTAAAAAAAGAACCAAAACAATGCATACTATTAAACCATCTCACCACCCCTGAACACTCAAAACAAAATTACTGACCTGAAAAAAAAAAGAAAAAAAAGCTACATACAAGTGTTACTTTCTACCGCACATGCTGCTGAACCTTGACTGGTCCTGAAGCTCTTAGGCAGACACCTCTTCCCAAAGAGCTGAGCCAGCTCAAAAGCTGCAAAGGACTCAAGAGCTGAGCACCAACACCAGGAAAACCCAGGAGCACAATGAACTCCCTCAGCAGAGGCTGTGGCTCGTATACCCCATGGCCCTGCCCACCACCCTTCCCACATTCACCTGGGAAAGGGGAAGAGCAAACCACCAGAACTTACAATGTCAGCTGGAGGAGCAGCAGGAGTGTTCTCACCTGCCTTAAATTTAGAGCAAGCAAAGCCCTGAACAGAGAAAGCGATCCTTACTAGCAAAAACAATACCTGCTTTTGTACTACAGCTACAACTATGGCATCGGCAACGTGACCGGGTAGGGAATTAAACTTAATTTTTCTGGGGCGTAGATAGAAAAAGATAGATGTCGCTCTAAACGATGTAAGAAACTAGCTCATTAAATGCAATAACAATGCTGTTATCAAAATTGAAGTGCTTGAGTTTCCTATAAAAAAAGCCAAAATGCTGTAGGGTTACGCTTCATTTCTAGCAAGGCTGCACGTACCACCTAACTTCTACCAGAACTACCTTCTGGATAGGACTGAATCACAAACCAGAATTACATTCCTTAAGAATCCCTTCTCAAAAATATCTCTGGTTGCAAAGTTATTTACAGTAAATCGCTGACATTTCAGAGTCGCTATGATCGTCTCTCTGACTGACTCCCTTAAGAGAACTAGATGATTCCCAAAGGACAGAAACCACCAAAAAAAACAGGGAAATACAAGATACGTACCAGGAACTGTATGAAGCAGCCTAATTAATACCTTACTAGCTAAAGCAAAACTAAATTGCAAAACACAATAAACACCACCACGGGAGATGTGTCGATAAAAATAGATGAAGGCTATTGCCTCCTCTGAAAAACTCAAGAGCAGATCTAAGCTGACGATAGACATCTTTGGGGTACCAGACACCAAACAGAAACATACTGTAAGGTGGGAAAAAAAAAAAGACTGCTTTGGACCACAAAGATGGCTTTGGAAAAGGCTCCAGTAGAGCAAGAGGCATCGTCGCAGGGATTAGAGAGATCCGGAAGGGGCCAGAGAGACCAAAGAAGCCTTGGGGGTGCAAGGAGCTCAAAAGGGAATTGAACAAAGAACAGGTGTCCTCAGGGGATCGGGGACCAAATGGAGGTGCACCAAACGGATGACGGAACAGAAAGACCCACCGGGGTACCGGATATGGACTCAGCAAGGGTTTTTTACAACACGGTTTTTTTTACAACACGGTTTTACAACAGTTTTTTACAACAGTTTTTCACGTTTTTTTACAACAGGTTTTCACAACATGTTTTTTTCACAACACAGTTTTACAACAGCAACTTCAAAGTTTTACAATAGTTTTACAATACGGTTTTACAGTAGCAACTCTAAAGTTTTACAATACAGTTTCACAATACAGTTTTAGAGTAGCAACCCTAAAGTTTCACAACATGTTTTTTCACAACACGTGTTTTTACAACACGTTTTTTACAACACGTTTTTTTACCATACGTTTTTTAAAACAGAGTTTTTTGCAACACGTTTTTTGCAACACGTTTTTTGCAACACGTTTTTTTACAACACGTTTTTACAACACAGTTTTTTACAACACAGTTTTTTTACATCAGTTTTTTACAACACGTTTTTCTACAACACATTTTTTTACAACACAGATTTACAACAGCAACTTCAAAGTTTTACAATAGTTTTACAACACAGTTTTACAACACGGTTTTACAATACAGTTTTACAGTAGCAACTAAAGTTTTACAATACCGTGTTTCAATACAGTTTTAAGGTA
Source organism: Harpia harpyja (assembly GCF_026419915.1). NCBI lineage: Eukaryota > Metazoa > Chordata > Aves > Accipitriformes > Accipitridae > Harpia > Harpia harpyja. The sequence continues at coordinate 70,913,073 of NC_068945.1, read as the reverse complement.
GCAACCCTAAAGCTTCACAACACTTTTTTTACAACACAGTTTTACACAACACAGTTTTTGTTATAAGTTTGGACAAAGGTCCAGGAGCCGACTGTGGTGAATAATTAGAAGTAATTTATTAAGCAAACGGTAAATAGGCAAAACAGCGCTGGGTGGCCGGGGAGCCACTGCTCTACCAACAGCTCGCAACCCCCCTTCCCGTAGCCACAGTTCTTATAGTCCTCTATTTCTGGTATATGTGTCATTTTCGGTATATGTATCTTCCTTAGTGTACTCCGCGTCTGCGCCGATCTGTTGCTAGGGGGGTCTTTTTCTGCCTTCTGGCTTCCTTGGTGTACTCCGCATCTGCGCCGATCTGTTGCTAGGGGGGTCTTTTTCTGCCTCCTGGTGATTGCTGGGATGAAGGCCCCCAAGTCTTCCTCCTGTGACCGCCCTGGGCCCCTCACTTGACACATACGTGTTTTATTACCTTTTGTATAAACACAAGGCTTGCACAAACATTGTTTACATTACCAGTTATCTGTAGCTAATGCAAGACCCCCTCCTTCCTGTTTTAAGGCCGACATCTGGTTTTTCTACTAACATAAGCAAGATTTGATTAACAAATGCTTATCTATTATCACAGTTTTCAAACAGCAACTTCAAAGTTTTACAGTAGGTTTACAATATAGTTTTAGAGTAGCAGCCCTAAAGCTACACAACAAACTTTTACACAACAAACTTTTACACAACACAGTTTTGAAACAGCAACTTTAAAGTTTTACAATACTTTTACAATACAGTTTTACAGTAGCAACCCTAAAGCTTCACCGCACGTATTTTTACACCACGTGTTTTTAACACTGTCTTTCCAACACTGTCTTTCCAACACGTTTCTTTCCAACCTATTATTTACAACACAGTTTTTTACAACATAATTATTTACAACTCAGTTTTACACAACAGTTTTACAACAGCAACTTCAATGTTTTACAACTCAGTTTTACACAGCAAACTTTTACACAGCAAACTTTTACACAACACAGTTTTGAAACAGCAACTTTAAAGTTTTACAATACTTTTACAATACAGTTTTACAGTAGCAACCCTAAAGCTTCACAGCACGTATTTTTACACCACGTGTTTCCAACACTGTTTCTTTCCAACCTATTATTTACAACTCAGTTTTACACAGCAAACTTTTACACCAGCAACTTCAACGTTTTACACAGCAAACTTTTACACAGCAAACTTTTACACCAGCAACTTCAACGTTTTACACAGCAAACTTTTACACAGCAAACTTTTACACCAGCAACTTCAACGTTTTACACAGCAAACTTTTACACAGCAAACTTTTACACCAGCAACTTCAACGTTTTACACAGCAAACTTTTACACCAGCAACTTCAACGTTTTACACAGCAAACTTTTACACAGCAAACTTTTACACAGCAAACTTTTACACAGCAAACTTTTACACAGCAAACTTTTACACAGCAAACTTTTACACAGCAAACTTTTACACAGCAAACTTTTACACAGCAAACTTTTACACAGCAAACTTTTACACAGCAAACTTTTACACAGCAAACTTTTACACAGCAAACTTTTACACAGCAAACTTTTACACAGCAAACTTTTACACAGCAAACTTTTACACAGCAAACTTTTACACAGCAAACTTTTACACAGCAAACTTTTACACAGCAAACTTTTACACAGCAAACTTTTACACAGCAAACTTTTACACAGCAAACTTTTACACAGCAAACTTTTACACAGCAAACTTTTACACAGCAAACTTTTACACAGCAAACTTTTACACAGCAAACTTTTACACAGCAAACTTTTACACAGCAAACTTTTACACAGCAAACTTTTACACAGCAAACTTTTACACAGCAAACTTTTACACAGCAAACTTTTACACAGCAAACTTTTACACAGCAAACTTTTACACAGCAAACTTTTACACAGCAAACTTTTACAACAGCAACTTCAACGTTTTACAATAGTTTTACACAGCAAACTTTTACACAGCAAACTTTTACACAGCAAACTTTTACACAGCAAACTTTTACACAGCAAACTTTTACACAGCAAACTTTTACACAGCAAACTTTTACACAGCAAACTTTTACACAGCAAACTTTTGAAACAGCAACTTTAAAGTTTTACAATACTTTTACAATACATTTCTACAGTAGCAACCCTAAAGCTTCACAAAACGTATTTTTACACCACGTGTTTCCAACACTGTTTCTTTCCAACCTATTATTTAAAATAGCAAAAAAACCCCTAAATAGACGGTGTGAGAGGCTGAAAGAGTTAATGTCTCAAACATCATGGTGGGGCAAGTTCTGCTTAACAACAAACTCTGCATAATAAGGAACCCTGCATAGCAAGGAACCACAGGTGAAAAGAAGCAGATCAGCACCCATCAGCAACAGGAGGGGAAGGGCATGCCAGAGGGTGCACAGCTCCCTGTTCTGATAATGCTGTTCTGATATGCTGAGCAGGACAGCTCACCATGCGTGACAAAAGATCACATCTGCAGGGAAGGGGAAGTTACCCCCCAAACGACCCCCAAGTCCCAAAGGCTCACACACCACTCACTCATGACACCTAATTAACCTAACAAGTTTGAGTGCCTGCCCGAAGGAGGGGCAAGGACAATAAAAGGACACAAACTGAAGCCCCAGGTGTGCAAGCCCAGCAGGACTGGACCCCTCAGTTGACTGAACCAATGCTGCACCCAGGACTGGTGAAATCTTTCTCTTCTCTGTCTCTCTCTCTGTCTTGTATCTCTCTTTCTTTTTCCTTTTCTATAATCCCTACATTTTATCCTGTAAACATAAACCGTTGACCAAGTCTGGGACTAGGAGTGAATCCAGCTGCCCCTAGGCTCCTCTGTGAGAAGGAGTCTAGAAAGCAAAGGGGTCTGCTCTGAACCTCGTGACTCGACCGGAGGGCTCTCCTTCTTGTCTTCCCTGAAGTGATCCCAAAATAAGCAAGGCCTGTAGTATATGTCTGGTGATGTAGGGTTAGCACAGGTTACACAGTTTACTGATGTAGTTTCATGCCAATTTTTGTGGTGAGCGAATAAAGTTGAGTTTTGTGAGTTAAAGGATCCCTAGTGTCGTTTCACTTTAATCCTGACCTGGGAATCAGCAAACCTGAGTTGTCACCCTGAGAAAGTGAGATGTGACAGACGAAGGCATAGAAAGAACATTTTAAAAGCAACGGGGTATGGGACATACTAGAATGGATTAAAAAATAAAGACAGCAAACTGGCTAAAAATAGACGAGGAAAGAAAATTTAAAAGAGATGGGGTACAGGACAGACAGGAAAATTTAAAAAAAGGGAGTGACATCTTGATAAAAGTAGACATAGAATGGAAATTTTAAAAGCGACAAGATACAGTAAACAGGAAAAAATTAAAAATAGGGACAGAAAACAAGATAAAAGTACACCTAGAAAAAAAGATTTGAAAAGTAAAAGAATTATGAGAGAAAAAATTGAAAAATAGGGACAGTGAACTACATAAAAGTAGACATAGAAAATTTTAAAAGCAATGCAGTTCATGACAGACAGGAAAGAATTAAAAAATAGAAACAGTTACTGGATAAAAGAAGACATAGAAAGACCATTTTAAAAGCACAGCATTAAGGAATTAAAGGGAAAAAAATAGGGACAGCAAACTAAAACAGAGACAGGAAATTTTAAAAGCAATGGAGTCTAAGACAAAGGAAAAAATTTTAAAATATTGATAGGCTGAAAAAGAGAGAGATACATAGAAAGTAAATTTTAAAAGTGATGCGGTATAGGACAGGCAGGAAAGAATTAAAAACCAGTAATATGCAGCATCATAAAAGTAGACATAGAAGGAAAATTTAAAAAGTGATGAGGTACAGGACAGGAAAGAATTAAAAAACAGGGACAGAACTGGTTAACAGAGATAGAAAATTTTAAAAAGTGATGGGAATAAGGAAAAATGGAAAAGAATGAAAAATAGGGACAGCGAACTAAAGAAATAAAGATGTAGAACCAAAATCTAAAAAGCAACAGGCTACAGGACAGACAAGAAAGTATTAAACAATAGTGACAGCACACTAAATAGAGAAATAGAAAGGAAATGTAAAAGTGATGGAGTGCAAGACAGTGGAAAAATTAAAAAACAAAGTGAACTGGATAAAAGGTGACACAGAAAGAAAATTTTAACAGTGACAGCATTAAAGAAAGGCTAGGGAAAAAAATAAAAAATAAGGATAGGGTGAATAATAGAGAGACACAGAGAAAGAAAATGTAAGAAGTGACAGGGTACACGACAGCCAGGAAAGAATCAAAAAGCTGTGATACACTGCTTGATAAAAGTAGACATAGAAGGAAAATTTAAAAAATTATGGCATACAGGACAGGAAAGATATTTAAAAATAGGGAGAGAAAAATAGATAAATAGAGATATGGAAAGAAAATTTTTAAAACAATGAGGTGCAAGACAGAGATGAAAAAACTAAAAATATATAGACAGTGAACTGTATAAAACTAGCCATAGAAAGAAAATTTAAAAAGCAACTGCTTACAGGACATACAGGAAAGAATTAAAAAATAGGGACAGCAAACAAACAGACACAGAAAGAAAATGTTAAAAGTGAGATGATAAAATTAAAAAACAAAGACAGTGAATAGGTTAAAGTAGGCATAGAAAGCAAATTGGAAAAAAGTGACAGGTGTCATGGTTTAACCCCAGCTGGCAACTAAGCACCACCCAGCCGCTTGCTCGCTGCCCCCCTGCAGTGGGATGGGGGAGAAAAACCAGAAAAAAAGTAAAACTCACAGGTTGAGATAAAGCCAGTTTAATAGGTAAAGCAGAAGCCACACGCACAAGCAAAGCAAGACAAGGAATTCATTCCTTGAAGCGTCCCGCCAGCAGGCGGGTGTTCAGCCATCTCCAGGAAAGCAGGGCTCCATCATGCGTAACGGTTATGTGGGAAGACAAATGCCATCGCTCTGAATGTCCCCCCTTCCTTCTCCTTCCCCCAGCTTTATATGCTGAGCATGACATCGTATGGTCTGGAACAGCCCTCGGGTCAGTTGGGGTCAGCTGTCCCAGCTGTGTCCCCTCCCAGCTCCTTGTTCAGCCCCAGCCTGCTCACCGGTGGGGCAGGGTGGGAAGCAGAACAGCCCTTGACTCTGAGCAAGCACTGCTCAGCAATAACAAAAACATCCCTGTGTTATCAACGCTGTTTTCAGCACAACTCCAAAACGTAGCCCCATACTAGCTACTGGGAGGAAAATCAACTCTATCCCAGCCCAAACCAGCACAACAGGGTACATGACAGAGACAAAAGAATTAAAAAATAGGGACAGCTAACTAAACAAACAGACATAGGAAGAAAATTTAAAAGGTGATGGGCTACATGACAGACAGGAATAACTTAAAGACAGTGAATAGGTTAAAGTAGACATAGAAAGAAAAAGTAAAAAGCAACGGGGTACACAATAGTGAGGAAAGAATTAAAAAACAGTGATACACAGCTCGATAGAAGTAGACATAGAAGGAAAATTTAAGAAGTGATTGGGTACAGGACAGAAAAAATTTTAAAAATAGCCACAGTGAACTAAAACTGAGAAATATAAAGGAAATTTAAAAGTATCACAGGGGCACAGGACAGAGAGATAAAAAATAAAGACAGTAAACTGGATAAAAGTAGACATAGAAAGCAAATTTTCAAAGCAACAGGGTACACAACAGACAGGAAATAATTAAAAAATAGCAATAGGCAGCTTCATAAATGTAGATGTAGCATCGTGGTTTAACGCTGGCTGGCAACTAAGTACCATACAGCTGCTCACTTACTCCCTCCTACAGTGGGATAGGGGGAGAATCAGGAGGGTAAATGTGAGAAACTCATGGGTTGATATAAAAAGTTTAATAATTAAAAAGACTTTTTTTTAAAAGTTGTAACAGAAAAAAAAAACCAGCAAATTTGCTTACCACCAACTGACCGATGCCCAGCCAGTCTCAAGCAACTGGGTACAGGACAAAGAGGGAAGAATTAAAATATAGGGTCATGGAGACAGAGAGGGGAAAACATAGAAATTAAATTTTAAAAGTAATGGGGTACAAGGCGGTGCAGAAAAAATAAAAAACAGGGAGAAGCAGCTGGTTAGAGAGAGGCACATTAAACATTTAAAAGGCAACAGGGTACTGGGCAGAGTTGACAGAAGAATAACAAGTTTTGAGGAGCCATACACATAGGTGGGCAGGCAGAGAGGGAGACGGAGGAAGGGAGGCAGAGGTGGGCCAGGATGTAGAGAGGATGTGCACTCACCACAGCTCCTGGTGCCGGCAGGAGACCTTCACTGCCCCAACATTTCTCTCTCTGCCTCTGCCCCTTCCTCCTCCCCAGTGCCGGCTGCCTGACCCTCACCCACTCGGCAGCACGCAGCGGACGCCTCAATGCTCCTCATCCACAAGGCTTCCTTGATACATGGCAGCTCACGCATGTAGCCAACAGAGGCCAGGAACGGCTCAGAGGGATCCTTCCTTGCCACGGGGACTGGCCATTCCTTGCTGCAGGCACCTACCAGCCAGACCCCCTTGGACTCCCTCCTCAGCCAGTTCCCCTGCCCAGGCAGCCCCCTTTACAGCTGGAGCCCCTTCACACAGCAGGGCCAGCCCCATCCTCAACCTCACTGGCCACACCTGGGGCCATCCCAGCCCCAGCTGGAGCCCATCAGGAACAGGGGCCATTGCCAAAGCCCCACAGCATATTATCCTTGCCCCTGCACCTACCCACATCCAGGAACACAGAGGCAGGAAAAATTTATTCATTAATGCATATAAGAAATCCTGGCAACGAGTTGGCTACAAGGCTCAGTGCCCAAAGGCAGCAGGATGGGGTGATAAAAGGGAAGAGTAAAGCAGGAGGAAGGACAGAGGGACACAGAGGTGCAAGACAGGGAGCCAGAAAATGGGATGCTGGGAACAAGAGAGGGACAAGAAGCAGGAAAACAGTGTAGAGAGAGAAGCGCAGAGAGACTGAGCAAAACAACAGGGATGGAGATGGAGGAATAAATAATAGGAAGTGGGGGAGAGAAGGTGAAGGGACTGGCAGGACAACAAGATAAAGACAGGACAAGGGACAGGGAAACATTATCAAGTGATACAGAAGAAACAGCAAGAACTAGAAAACAGAAACAGGGAGCCAGGTAGAGAGAAAATTTTCAAAAAGCAACAGCATACGAGAAACATAGGCAAGAACTAACAAATAGGCACAGGGAGACAGAAAGAGGGAGACGTAGAAAGAAAATCTAAGAAGTGACAGGGTACAGGACAGAGAGGGAAGAGTTAAGAACTAGAGACAGGGAGATGGATAGAAGGAAACAGAAAATTTTGAAAGCAACAGGGTACAAGAAGCAAAAAGTAGGTACATGGAGCTGCATAGAGGGAGACATAAGAACGAAATTTGAAAAGCAACAGGGTACAAGAAACACAGGTGAGAAATTAAAATAAGGTCAGGGAGACAAAGAGAAGGAAAAGTAGCAAGAAAATTTAAAAAGCAATTGGGTTTAAGAACCATGCAAGAATTTAAATAAGGATGGAGAGGTAGAAAGTTTCAAAAGTGACGACATACAAGAAACATAGGCCAGATTTTAAAAATAGGGACAGGGAGCCTGAGAGAAGGAAACTGTGGTGGGTTGACCTTGGCTGGCTGACGAGCGTCCACCAAGCCACTCTACCATTCCCCCTCCTCAACAAGACCGGAGGGTAGAAAATACAACAAAAAAGCTTGTGGGTCAAGATAAGGACAGAGCAATCGCTCACCAATTACTGTCACAGGCAAAACAGACTCGACTTGGGGAAATTAATTTATTGTCAGTCAAAATCAGAGTACAATAATGAGAAATACGAACAAATCTGAAAAACACCTTCCCCCCACCCCTCTCTTTTTTTCCTGGGCTCATCTTCACTCCTGACTTCTCTACCTCCTCCTACCGAGCAGCACAGGGGGAGAAGGAGCGGGGGGTTGCAGTCAGTTCATCACAAGTTGTCTCTGCTGCTCCTTCCTTCTTTGTGCTCTTATTCTGTTCCAGTGTGGTGTCACTCCCATGGGGCCGCAGGTCCTGCCAGAAAACCTGCTCCAGCGTGGGCTCCTCTCCACAGCGTCACAGCCTCCTTCGGGTGAATCCGCCTGCTCTGGCGAGGGGTCCTCCATCGGCTGCAGGGTGCATATCTGCTCTGCCATGGACCTCCGTGGGCTGCAGGGGAACAGCCTGTGTCACCATGGTCTTCACTGCAGGCTGCAGGGGAATCTCTGCTTTAGGACCTGGATCACCACCTCCTTTTTCTTCTTCACTGACCTTGGTGTCTGCAGGACTGACAGCTTCTGCACAGCTTTTTTTTAGCCCTTCTTAAATATCACAGAGGTGCTACCAGCGTTGCTGGTTGGCTCAGCTTTGACCAGTAGCAGCTCCATCTTGGAGCTGGAACTGGCTGTGCCCAACATGGGGGCAAGTCCTGGTGTCTTCTCACAGAACCCACCCCTGCAGCCCCTATCCACTCCCCTGCCCCAGCTTGCCACACAAACTCACTACAACAGTGATCGGCTACAGGGCAGAGAGGCGGGATTGAAAAGTAAGGAAAGGGAGACAGAGAGAGACGGGGTGGGGAAATAGCAATGGGCTACAGGACAGAGAGGAGGAACTAATAAAAAAGGAGAGGGTACCAGACAGAGAGATGGATAAAAACAAATATTAATGATGAGCCACAGGGCAAAAGGAAGAATTAAAAAAGGGGACAGTGAGGTAGATGAGAGAGACTGAGAAATATCAAAAGCACTGATGATCTAAAGGGGAGAGAGAGGGAAAATAAAGAATAGGGACAGGGAACCAGACAGAGAGAGAATAGACAAAAATGGGCTATGGGACAGTGAGGGAAGAAGTTAAAACATAGGGACAGGGACCTGGAACAAGAGAATCTAAGAAAGTAAAAGTGTATCCAGAATACAGGGCAGAGAAAGGAATTTAAAAATAGAGACACAGCATCAGACAGGTGAGAGCGGTGGGAATTGTGAAGGGCTAAAGGGCAGACAGGGAGGAATTAACAAGATTGGGATAAGAAGACAGACGGATAGATGGAGAAAGACAAAGTAGTGATGGGCTGCAAGGCAGAGACAGCGGATAAAAAAAGAGGGATGGGACAGGTCAGAAGTGCAGAGAGAAAAAGAAAACAGAGGCAGAACAACAGAGAAAGAGGGGGACTTAGAGAACAAGAAAGGGAGAGGTACAGAAAAAAAAAAAACAAAAAAATTAAAGCAGTGAGAGAAAGAGAAGGTGGGGGCAGGGAGGGACTGGGATGCAGAAGAGGGGTGACACAGCCCCAGGGGTCCAGGACTCACTGTACCTCCCGCTGTTGGAGCTGCTGGGAGAATTTGACAGTTCAGACATGTCTGTCTCCCTCTCCCTTCCTCCTCTGTAGCTGCACTCACTTGACTGTCATCCACCTAAGAGAATAGATTGGTGTCTTCCAGCTCTTACAATATGAGGCTTCCTAGAAACACAGCCTCACATGCACACACACTACACGGCTGTACTGTGGTTTTGGTTATGCATACAGACCCTGCCGTGCACATTGGTGATCAGACCTGCTGAGGACTACACTAGGAAGGATCCATCCTCACCTGGAGAGGCAGACTATCTCCTGTCTGCAGCTGGTGGCTGGATCCTCTTTATTTTATTCTTCAAGCAGCTTTACCATTCTGTGGCCTCTCCAGCTTCAGCGTCAGCTTCAGCAGCTCCCGTCCACAGCCAGTAAGCGCTCCGCCCGTCCCTCTGCGCTCCCGCGCCGTGAGGAGAGGGAGGCCAGGCAGAGACAGCCCACGCAAGCCTGAGGCTGCTGCAGTCAACGGCATCCCCAGGGGACGAACGGACAACCGCACCCACAGCGTGGCCTCTGGGAGAGGGAAAGAGGCAGCAGTGACCGTTATTACCGCAGCTCGACCCTGGCCGGAGCCCCTCCTTCCGCAGACGCCGCTCGTTCCCCGCGCCGCTGCTAACGGCACCCACGTTAAGGGAGACTCGAGACCACCGCAGGGCCAGCTTGCTGCCCTCGCGACAGGGCTCGGGGGCTGCCTGCGGCTACAGCGCAGGCTTCAGGGGAGGGGCTGGAGCTGGGGGCAGCCGCACGGGCCGAGCGGGGCCGGGGGAGCTCTGGCGACTCGGGCAGGCGCCCGCTGGCCGCGCCTGGGGGGTGCCCGCCTCCGTCCCCTCTTCCCTTCTACCGGCTCGCTCTCGGGGAACTCCCCGGCGCTGCCCTGGCCCGGCTCGCCTCCGGCGGACCGGCAGCCTGCCGCGGCGGCCCATTCGCAGCTTCCCGTCCCGCCAGCCCCGGGCGGCCAGCGGGCAGGAGGCACCCCTCGCCCTCGCCCCCGCCGGAGGGGATCGCTCGCCTCACCCGCGGTCCCGGCTCGCCCGCTGCCGCCGAGACCCGCGCGCCGCCACGCTGCTCCCGGGGACCGCGCATGCGCCGGAGGGGCCGGAGCCGGCGCGCGAACGCCGGGCTGCCCCACGCGCAGGACGGCGCATGCGCCCGGGAGGGCTGGTCGGGGAGCGGGCGCAGCGGGAAGCCCGCGGAAAACCACGCGAAACCGGCAACGCTCCCGAGTCTGACCTGGTCGCACTCCGGGGGCCGCGGCGGCGGCAGCGGCGAGGACTACGCCGCGCCCGAGAGCCACGCGGCTGCCCGGCCGCCGAGTCCGCGGAAACTACAGCTCCCGGCATGCCCCGAGGGGACGCCGCTTCCGTTTCCGCCCACCCCCACGCCGGCGCAGCCGCAGTCCCCGCCGAGCCCCCAGCGCCGCTCCGGGCAGCTCCGGCGCGCTCCCGCCGCCGGCTCCGGACGGTCCCCGCCGCCGGCTCCGGCACGGCGCGGCACCCCCCGCCCGGCTCCGGTCAGTCCCCGTCGCCGCCGCTCCGGCACGGCGCGGCCCCGCCCCGCTGCCGCTCCGCGCGTCCGGCACGGACCCCGCCGTCCTCCTCGGGGCTTTCCCCGGGACCCGCCGGGCGATTGCGCAAGCCCCGCCACGGGGCCCGGGCCCCCCCCGGCCCACGTGCTCCCGGCCCCCCGCGAGCCCCCAGGGCCCCGGCCCCCCCCCCCCGGCCTCGGCACAGGCGGCCCCCACCTCCCCCGGGCCACCCCCGCCTGGGACGTTCGCGGTCCGAGGGGCACCCGGCCCCGCTCACCTTCTCCCGAGGGGCAGCCGCAGCCCGGCCACCGCTCTGCTCTGCTCCGCTCAGCTCAGCTCCTGCCTGGGCTCCCACCGGCCCCGCCGCGGCCCCTCCCCCGGCAGCCCCTCCCCCGGCAGCCCCCCCTTTCCAGGCAGGGGCCGTCGCCATCAGCCTCACTGCCCGCACCTGGGGCTCCTCCAGCCCCGGCCCGCAGCTGTGGTACCGAAAGCCCGAATAAAACTCCACAACACCCATGGGAAGTTCAGAAGCAGGCGCTTCGTTTATGGAATGAAAGATGCCAAAGTAAGATGACTCTTGACGAGCTGTTCACTGGGGTAAAAATACAGATTTTAATACCCGTCTTATTTTAGTTCTAAGACTTGGCAATTGCCAGGTATCATCTTTTCGATTTACCCAGGTCCACCGTCGAGGCCACAAGGGAGATTTCTTCCAGAGAGAGGATAGAGTTATTAAGTCTAAAGTCCATTATTTGCTTTTGTCCTTCAGGAAAAGGTGAGTGGATGGTATATCATCACTATTCACCCAAACAGTTAACCCTAAACTTTTCACCTGTCCTTTACTACAGTCAATTCCAAGCTAATTTTTTTCCATTATTAAGAGGGGACCCAGGATCATTTAAAATATTATTCTACTTTCTACAAATACATCCCCCATCTTAGAGCTTTAGCTACTAGAGAAAGTCTTTGGATTTTGGGGTCAGAGGAGTTGCGAGTCTAAACTTTCATACCCTTCTCTTTAGGATGTGTGATTCTTCTCTCTTTGTCTAAACCAATCTAAATTTCCATAGATGGTCCTGACTCTGGGTGGATCTAACAAGGATCCTGGAACTCCAGTAAATTCCAAACATCGTTTTATATTTTAAATAGGATCCCAAGTTCCTTTTCGCACTTGTCTCTACGGTTTTGGCAGCTGACAGCCCCAAGGGGTGTTTGTACAAGTCTCTCCCGAAGGGCGATAAATTAATTCTTTTGTCCGTGAGGTGGATGGTTTGGTAATGTTATAATTCAAAATGCTATAATTCCTTCTTTCAAATTTAAAAAAATAATTGCCTTTTAAATCCATCCAATTTAATTTGCTAAAATGATTCTCATTGTTCTACGTCTTTTCTCAAGTTTTGGTTAAATTCAATGTCAGTATTCTCCACGGAACTAGATTTTCATCTGACTTTGGAATCGGAAGGCAGGCTGTTATCGAGGTTAAATTTTGTGTCTTTACAAAACTTTGAATCAATTCCAAAACTAGAATTTATTTTTTTTAATCAAAATTACAGAAACGGTTAATATCAAGATTAATAGCTCAAACAATAATTGTTTCATTTTGTTTATCTTGTGTTTAGAACCCCTCAAGAAAAATACTCAAGCCCTATAACACACAAAAAGATTACTGCCCTTGACAATATTCCTAATAGCAACCCCAATATTATAAACTTTACACAATTGTTTTCCCAAATACATAACGTGAAACTTACTTACAGGTTTTCAGTTTCAAAGGGCCAGTTTCTTTAGACTTCCAATTCCCTGTTGGTGCTTTCTTTAGTCTTGAATAATGAAGCCAAGGTTCTTCTCCCAGACCTTTACTGCTGTAAGTGTTGTTAAAATGACTCGATACGGTCCTTTCCACTTCTCAGTGATTTTATATATATTCAATCTCCCGGTCGGAAGGGATGCGCTGCTATGTCCAATTCTAAGGGTCCAGCTGCGGAGACATACTGACGAAGTTCTTGAAAAGAATTTCTTAAAGAAATCATAACACCTTTTAAAAACATATCTCCAAAGCCACTCAAGATACTCAGAACATAGGTCTCTTGATACGGTCTTTCGTATAACATTGCATAATGACTTAAATTTTCTTTCTCTTCTGGCTATACTCTGATTCTTAATAGAGCCATGGGTAAGGCTTTAACCCGTGTGAGTGAGGTTTCCTGACAAATTTTACTCAGCTGTTGCTTAAGGGTATAGTTCATTCTCTTTTCTTCCCCCCCCCCCCCCGCCCCCCCTTGCTTGTGGTCTATATGGGGTGTGATAGTCTCAATCTATAGATAATACTTTGCTCAACTTGTCTCATCATCTTTGCTATAAAATGAGGGCCATTGTCAGATGACATTCTTACAGGCACCCCATATTTTGGTATTATCTCTTTGAGCAAGACTCTAACTACTTCTCTTGCTTTGTCGGTGCGACAAGGGAAAGCCTCGGGCCACCCAGTAAAGATATCAACTAAAACTAGGATAGATCCTTCTTTTCAAGGCAATTCTGTAAAATCAATTTGCTAGTATTCCCCTAAAAGATTTCCTTATTTAATAATTCCAAAGATAATCTTATTACTGATTTGGGGATCATTTTATATATAAATTTCACATCCGCTTATAAATGTTTAAACAATCTTTGTCGTATTTTACTTTCTGTTCCCCGATAGCCTTTGTTATGCTCAGCTCGGGCAGTTTCTCTTATTATTGTGGGCGGGACTATTATTTGACCTGTCGGTGTTACAGCCTGTCCTGTTTCATTTTGTTAGCCTGCAATCTAACAATTAATTCTTCCATCTTTTTCATTATAACTTGGAGTTTCTTTAGGCAATTTTATACTTTTCTCTGGAACTAGCGCTGGGATGCCTTTTTCTGCAGCCTCTTTAGCAGCTTTATCAGCCAGTCGGTTACCGGCGTTAGGAACAGTCTTACCCAACTGATGCGCTTTACAGCGCGTTATCGTGACTGCTGTTGGTTTTTGAACGGTTTCTGACAATTTCGGTATTTGTTCTGCATGCTGAATGGTGGTTCCTTGTGCAGATAACAGTCCTCTCTCTCTCTCCATATCGCTCCATGCGCACGTACTACTCCAAAAGCGTACTTTGAGTCTGTCCAAATGTTGACTCGCTTTCCTTGACTTAGTTCCAGAGCTCGAATAAGAGCTCTCAATTCAGCCTTTTGGGCAGATATCATCGAAGGCAAAGTTCGCAACGCAATTATCTCCTCGGTTGTTATTGTCTATCTCGATAAACGTTTTCCTTCACAGATGAAACCGCTTCCGTTGGTATAGAGTTCCCAGTCTTTTTCTTCTAGCGGGCTTTCCAAACAAATTCCAAAGAAGCAGCGCCTTACCTTTTTTCCAGGGAACGCTGCGAGGAGCTTTGTGAGTTGAGGGCGATGGTTCTCCCCGAGAATACCTCGGCGCCGGCCGGAGTTTGATCGACACTCGATCTCGTCCAGTCTCACTCGCAAGGTCCCGTCTGGGTCGCCAAAACCGTTACCGAAATCCGGAATAGAACTCCTTAACACCAACGTGAAGTTAAGAAGCGGGCACTTCGTTTATCGCAGCGCTGGGGACACGGGGGATCGCTCCTCCAAAGGCGTGTCCCACAGTATCAAAATCCGTCAGTTTTTACAGACTTTTTCTGTCAGGTCATTGTTACGTAAGCTCTTTCCATAAAAAGGCATACTATGCTCGTTCTTAAATTTAACCTTTCTAAGGATTGGTCCTTTGATTATATAACCTTATCAATATTCTTATTTAAAAACAATCATTGGTCAGTTACACTTAGCTCTACTGCCTGGAATCTTCGATACTCAAATCAAGATGGGAAGGGTAAGGGGGTTTCCAAGCAGCAAACTGGCGTCCACGACGGTTTCCTTCGTTTCTTGAAACGGAACATAGAAAAACCTGTAACTTCCTGGTGAGGTTTCTAGGGTTAGCTATTTCCAACCTCAACAATATTAAGGCTCCGATAGTCACACGTAACGCAGTTCCTAAAGTTTCTATGGCTACGTTTCAAATGTAACAATCCTATACGTTATGCTTCACAATTTTACTTCTTAATCAAACCTAACTCTTCTATGTGATTAAATTTTGATTTCTTTACCAGAATATTTGCAACAGCTGGAGCCCAGCAGGAACAGGGGGGGCATGGCCCGACGCCCCCCAGCGCCTCACCTCCTCCTCCCCTGGGCTCCCTCACAGCCCCTCGCCCCGTGCAAAGGGAGCGCAAACGCAGCCCGGCCGGTGTCCGTTCGGTCAGTCGCGCGCCTAACGAGTCCTGCCAGCGAGTCTGCTCCGGGGCTCGGGGCCCCCCCCGACGCTCCCCCTGCCCCTGGGACACCTCTGATAGCATATTTCCATACATTCTGTATGGCACGTCTAAATAGTTTTGGATGGTTTTAATATTTTGTACCAGCCGTGGAAACTGGTTTGCTGCTAGGTGACTGTAAAAGTGAGATTTAGTAAATAATTATTAGAAATCTTACACTAACACGATGATTGAAACAATAGACAAAAGTATAGCCAAGCAATTAACTAGCAGAGGTAGGTACTCCTAAGTTTTGCAGTTCTTTGCTCTTATGACTAGATGAGAACAATGCTGAAACTGACTGCATGCGATTGAAACTGCGTTAAGCTTCAAGATCAAAGAACCAAGGACAAGAATAAAGACTTCAAGGACAGCCAGCAAGACCTTCAAATGGGCCGGTGGTCGCAAAAGCAGCCCTTCGTCTCAAATGGATCCTTCATTGCGCGTGATCGGATGTAGGCAGTGCTATGATAATCAGTTGCCATCATTTTTATGTATACGTATACTAATCTGATTCATATGCAATTAGTTAGTCTATATGACCTGTTTGTGCTAAAGCTGTGGCACGCACGCTAGGTGGAACTATCCCCCGTGCATCCAGCGCTGCAATGAAGAATGCCTGCTTTCTAAAACTCCAAAACGAGCCTTCGAGAGTTTCTTGGACCGGCTTTTCAGTATCAGAGGTACAAGGGAGGAAAGGAAAAAAAAAAAAGCAGCGGTGTGGGAAAGAGAGGGGGCCAGGGGAGGGTCAGGGAGGGACCAGAACGCAGAAGAGGGGAGAGAGAGACAGGGCCCCGAGGGCCCGGGGCTCACCACAGCTCTCTTTCTTGGCGCTGCCAGCAGACTTTGCCAGTTCAGACGCTTCTTTCGGCTCCTCTCCCGCTCCCCTCCTCTTCCGTAACTCCGGCTGCACGGCCGTCCTCCCCCTAGGAGAACACGCGTCTCACAGGTCTTGCAAGACGAGGCTTCCTGGGCACGGAGCCTCGCTCGCCCGCACGCCACGCGGCCGTACCGCACCGACGGTGCTGCACACGGACCCTGCGGTGCACCCTGGCGGTGTGACCTGCTGTGGACTACGAAGAGGGATCCTTCCACACGCGGAGAGGCAGGCTCTCTCTTGCCTGCAGCGGGAGGCAGCTGCTGGCCGGGCGGCCGGCCGGCCTTCCATTTCTTCTTCTCTACCTTTCTCTGGCCTCTCCAGCTTCAGCCGCAGCAGCTCCTGCCCACAGCCGGTAAGTGCCCCGCCTGTCCCTTTGTGCTCCCACGCCACGCCGCGCGGAAAGGGAGGCCAGGCAGAGGCAGCCCATGCAAGCTTTCCTTTCCAGCGGCGTTTCCTTACCGGGAGGAAGCAACGGGCGCGGCGGCACCTCCCGCCGGCGCCGCATTGCCGGTACCGTCGGACGGCACGTGCGGGACGGGGCAGCCCCGCGCACTCGCAGCCTCCGAGCTGCAGTACCGAACATTGGTCGCAGGGTGGCAGCGGCGAGCGCTTGGCACGAGGCGCCAGCGCGGCTCCCCAGCGGCAGTACCGAACATTGGTCACGAGGTGGCGGAAGAGAGCGGCGGCGAAAGGCGCCGCCAGCGCGCATGCGCGGATCCCGAGCTCCTGTGCCGCGTTCTGGTTGCCAGGCAACAGCAGGAGGGCGGCAAAACGCGCCACCGCGCATGCGCGGCTCCCGAACGCCAGGACCGCCTTCTGGTTGCTAGGCAACAGCAGGAGCGCCGTAAACCGCGCCACCGCGCATGCGCGTTTGCCGAGGCGTCGTGTCGCGCTACGGTTGCTAGGCAACAGCGGCGAGCGCCCTAAAAGGCGCACCGCGCATGCGCGGTTTCCGACCTGCCTTACAGCATCCTCGTTGCTAGGCAACAGCACGAGCGCCGTAAACCGCGCCACCGCGCATGCGCGGTTGCCGCGGCGTCGTGTCGCGCTACGGTTGCCAGGCAACAGCGGCGAGCGCCGTAAAAGGCGCACCGCGCATGCGCGCCTCCGACCTGCCGTACAGCATCCTCGTTGCTAGGCAACAGCACGAGCGCCGTAAACCGCTCCACCGCGCATGCGCGGTTGCAGCGGCGTCGTGTCGCGCTACGGTTGCTAGGCAACAGCGGCGAGCGCCGTAAAAGGCGCAGCGCGCATGCGCGCCTCCGAGCTGCCATACAGCATCTCGGTTGCTAGGCAACAGCAGGAGCGCCGTAAACCGCGCCACCGCGCATGCGCGGTTGCCGAGGCGTCGTGTCGCGCTACGGTTGCTAGGCAACAGCGGCGAGCGCCGTAAAAGGCGCACCGCGCATGCGCGGTTTCCGACCTGCCTTACAGCATCTCGGTTGCTAGGCAACAGCACGAGCGCCGTAAACCGCGCCACCGCGCATGCGCGGTTACCGAGGCGTCGTGTCGCGCTACGGTTGCTAGGCAACAGCGGCGAGCGCCGTAAAAGGCGCACCGCGCATGCGCGCCTCCGACCTGCCTTACAGCATCCTCGTTGCTAGGCAACAGCAGGAGCGCCGTAAACCGCGCCATCGCGCATGCGCGGTTGCCGACGCGTCCTGTCGCGCTACGGTTGCTAGGCAACAGCGGCGAGCGCCGTAAAAGGCGCACCGCGCATGCGCGGTTTCCGACCTGCCTTACAGCATCCTCGTTGCTAGGCAACAGCACGAGCGCCGTAAACCGCGCCATCGCGCATGCGCGGTTGCCGACGCGTCCTGTCGCGCTACGGTTGCTAGGCAACAGCGGCGAGCGCCGTAAAAGGCGCACCGCGCATGCGCGCCTCCGAGCTGCCGTACAGCATCTCGGTTGCTAGGCAACAGCACGAGCGCCGTAAACGGCGCCATCGCGCATGCGCGGTTGCCGAGGCGTCGTGTCGCGCTACGGTTGCTAGGCAACAGCGGCGAGCGCCCTAAAAGGCGCACCGCGCATGCGCGGTTTCCGACCTGCCTTACAGCATCCTCGTTACTAGGCAGCAGCACGAGCGCCGTAAACCGCGCCATCGCGCATGCGCGTTTGCAGCGGCGTCGTGTCGCGCTACGGTTGCCAGGCAACAGCGGCGAGCGCCGTAAAAGGAGCAGCGCGCATGCGCGCCTCCCCAGCTGCCGTACAGCCTCTCCCTTACCAGGCAACAGCGGGGGCCCGGCCACACGCACCACCGCGCATGCGCGCCTCCCCAACGCCAGTTCCCACCTGCGCTCGCCGGGCAGCAGCACCCCCGCAACGATCCTCTTCTGAGCATCAGCTGGATGAGACACCACTGACAGCTCAGCCCAGTAGAGACCAGCCACAGGCGGCAACTACTTACTGGGGGCACAGGGCTTACGTTTCCCTGCCCCTTCCCCACTCGCAGCCCGGGCAGTCCTCTTCATTGCCTCCGTTCCAAAAAGCACCCGAGTGGCTGGAGCCTTTACAGCAGTCAAGCACAAACAACAGACAATGCGGGCGGTCGCTTCTGTCCCTGCCCCCCCCACCCCATTCTCTAGAGAGGAGAAGCAGCACAGGGAACCTGCAAACAGCAGGGGGGGTTGCCCTGGACCAAGCCCTAGGGACTGCTGTATCCATCTGCACGTGGCATCAGGGTTGTGGGAGGGACAGCAGCCAGTCAACAGATGCTGGCGAGAGATTTAAAAAAAAAAAAAAAAATAACGCCTGGTTCAGGTGACAGCCTGAAGGCAGGCCACGAGAGACCCAAAGCTGCTTCCTGCCAGAGGGGCAGCTCTGTTCAGCAGGAAACGGCGCGTCCCAGCGGACCAGATGCGAGCGGCCGACCTGCAAGTGAGCGATACCCTGGCGATCCTGGGGCTCTCTTGGGGTGGGCGCACCTTTCCTCACCTCTGTGCTATCACAACTCTGCTCTCCTAATCCTGCACGCACGCAAGGCTTCTTGGGCGGGGCTTGTCTCTTATCGAAGAGACGCTGCACGGTGTTACTTACCGCCCTGCCCTCCGGCGTGCAAAGTAATTAGACGGGAAGCAGGGAAAGCAAAAGAGGCGCGTCGGGATATTAGATGTCCTCAGCAGATGACCGTAGAGCCCTCGAGGTTCCATCTTTGCTCCCTACAGGAGCGTGGCTCCGCACTCCTTGCCGCTCCCGCCAGCAAGCGTCACAATTGCCCTTTGCTGCCTGCAACGCGCAGTACCTGCACGGCCCAAGTACTGCTGCTTACGGAGCAAGAGGCGCTCGCTATAAAGCGGCAATGAAGAACAAGGACGGCCCGTCAAGACGGCAGGAGGAACACAGAGAGCCTCCAGCATTAGCCAGGCAGGGCTTCCAACTCACCTCGTGTCGTGGCTTAACGCCAGCTGGCACGAAGCCCCACGCGACCGCTCACTCGCTCCCCCGCCCCCAGTGGGACGGGGAGACAATCGGAAGGGCGGAAGTGGGAAAACTCGTGGCTTGAAACAAAAACAGTTGAATCATTAAAAAGAAACAACAACAACAACTTGTAAGGAAAAGAAGAAAAAAAATGACAGAGAATGGGGTGCAGGCAGCATGCCAGGGGTCTGAAGCCTGACGGATGATGGGGGGGGGGTGTGGAATACGGAGGAGGGAAAGGGGGGGGGGGGGGCAGGAGATAGGAGAGCAGGGGATGCGGGGGGAAACAACTCGCGTGGGTGAAGGGGGCGGGCCGGAGCAACAGGGGGGCATATGGGGGAGAAACACACACGGCAGGAGGGTAGGGGAGGGTACAAAGGTGCACGGGGGGACACAGGTGGGGATGACCTACCCCAGGGAGTCCACCCGGGATGATCCACAGCAGGTAACTCACCTGGGATAACCCGCAACAGAGAATCCACACCAGATCATCCACACTGGGAGGACCCCCAGCAATGCCCCTCAAACTGCCTGTGCTTCACCCCCAATCTTCCCCAAACTGGGGAGTTTTCTGCTTTTTCAAAATACTCAGTTTGGGGTGTGTTTCAGTGCTTTTCCACAACATAAAAAGGGGTGATCTTTTGGTTGTGGTTTTGTGCATGAAAATGGGGTGGGTTTTTTGCTTTCCAGCTGCACAAATCCAGGCGGATTTGGCTTTCCCAGGAGTCCCAAATTCGTTCGTTTTTTTCCGTTGCAGACCCAGAATCAGGGGCTTTGGGGTTGTCCTGGTTTCAGCTGGAATAAAGTTAATTTTCTTCTGAGTAGGTGGTACAGGGCCATTTTGGATTTAGGATGAGAACAATGCTGACAACACACCGACGCTTTAGTTGTTGCTAAGCAGCGTTTATACTAAGTCAAGGACCTTCCAGCTTCTCATACCGCCCTGCCAGCGGAGGCTGGGGGTGCACAAGAAGAGTCGCTGAGCTAAAGGAGGATTCCAGGTAAACAGGTCAGCTCGAAATACACCACCTCCTTTAAAAGTTAAGAGCGATTTGAACGCTTAAAATCAGCATTTAGGCTAATCAATACCATTTTGAACACCTTCTTAGCATACAAGTAAACACTCTTGCCGGTGTTGGAAAATGTCTCCTCCCTTCCTTACAGCACTGCTGCAGGGAGATAACCCTGGGAGGCTGCGGGATGGTCGTACACAATCAGAATCTACGCTTACGGATCCACCGCAACAGCTACAGCCCTTCTGCTGCTGCTGCTGCTTTGCATCTTGCTTGTTTGGTGAATAAAGCTGAAAGTGAAGTGGAAAGCTTCGAAGAGCAAAATTAAAAATAAAGAGTGAATCTCAATAATTCACTTTACACTAAAATGGTGTGCCCACGTTTATATACATCCAATAAAAATACTTATACTATAAAAGTATTTGATTTTCCTTTTGCATTACCTTAACTTGCACAGCTCTGAATTCATACCATTAAATTATCTATCTCCAAAGTACACAGTTATAATTTGACTAGGGTTTTTGTGTGTTTTACGTAATGAGGAGGGACACCTGGCCAGCTGCGCTGCCCAAGAGAGGTGTTACTGAACTGCCAGGGAAACGCACCATTGAAAGCCAGACAGAAAGAAAGTACTTCAGAGCACTCCGTCAAAACATCAGGAAAAAAAACCCCATAACATTCAGTTGCCTCTCTTTTTAAACATTTAGAAAAATACCTAACTGCTTACATACACCTAATAAATTATATACTACAGCTATTTGGCAGTTACAGTTTAAACAATGCAAGTCAATTTGTAAAATCCCCAGTGCTGCAATACCTCAGACCACCAAAAAGGACCGGCAGATTTCCTAATGCTTTTGGCTATACTGAAGCATGCAGAGCAACACGTTTTCATGTTACCTCGACTGTTACAACTGAGAAACCAAAGACCAGCGATGCCGTCAACTTTAGGAAGATGGGCTGTGCTTGGGTCTTTGGAAGGAAATTGACTTTTTTTTTTTTCTTTTTTTAAAGAGAGTGAAAAGTCTTGTTACTGATGACTTCTACTGTCAAGTCGATCATCTCTGAAGATCCACTCTGATGGGAAGTTCATAAAACAAAACTTCTTTGAGTGAGAAAGACTTCCGTTTTGGAAAATCTCTTTCCAACTGAAGTCAAAATGACACACTGTAGGTTAAAGGAAAAAATACATTACTGAAGCAGTAACTCATCAAAAACACTCAGGACTCACTGTCACTAGTTACAAGTTTGCTAGTGCTTCCTGGGAAAGCCTGGAAAACACACAGATGCCGCCAATTTGTCCTGTTTCGTCCACATCTCTTCTTTGACCTTGATTGCTTTTAGCACAGATGCTAATTATCTCAGTAAGGTTTTTGAGTACTCCTATAAGATATTTTCAAAAACTCATTGACTGCAAAAGCATAAAGCTTTTATAATGCAAACAAAGTCTGTTTCTTCTGAACAGCTGAACTCTTAGGAACAGTTTCTTCCCTCTTTTAGTAAAAAACTATTTTCACTGTATCATTTACGAGCAACTGCACAGAAACAGAAGATTATGCTTTCAGGAAGAGAAAATAAACGGAGGGAAGTAAACTTTGCATAGGTGTAACATGCTCCAGAACAGAACTTATTTTTAGTATTTGTGTTAAAATATTTCATGTAAAAAAAATGTAGAAGGAGAGTTCGCACACTCTTAATGTTCAAGTCCATACTGCAAGTACCTTTGGAAAAATGCAGACACACATCGTAGGCGTACCTTGTACTTGCAGACCACTACGGAATCTTTCCATCTGTCTCCTACCGTCATGGCAGAAGAAAGGGCAACCACGGCGAAATGGTGACAGCTGACATCCAGCTGAGGGAAGAAAAAAAACCATTAGCACAAAGCTGGGTAGGAATCCAAAGCTGCCTTTTTTGGTGAAGGTTTGTGAAGACAGTACGACTGAGCAGAGCAAAAAGTATTTTTGCATCATCTCCGGTACAGTTGTTGACACAGGCCACTAAAGCTTTCGCATTTTTCAGACAACCGTGCCCTTTTTTTTTTTTTTTTTTTTTTTTTGACTCATTGGTAACTTTAGTTTCACTAGAACTCACTTTCCCAGATACAGGCAGGTGACAGACATAGAGACCTACATACATTTTCTCAAGCCTTAGTATAGCCAAGACTTCATTACCCTATATGTCCCAAGTTGAGTATTTTTGCTAAAGAGCACAGCAACACATCTGTCCCTGTGAACTGCCTCGTCGCAAAAAAGGAATGATTTTTTCCAGGCCGTTGCTCCAAATGGTCAAGATCTTTTAAAACAAAAGATCTGGTTTGTGCCACCAAACCCGCTCAGGGTCCCTCCTAGCTTTTGACTGCCCTGAGATTTAACAGGCACACGCTCCATTCCATCTTCCAACAGCAAAAATACGTTAACGCTCTCGGACCCAGAGCACAACCCTACAGATGTCCACACACACACACCTTGCCGTTTTGATGAGGAGCCACCGAGCATCCCTGCGAGCACAGCTGCACGCGCCAGATCGGTTTCACCTACGCCGTGAGTTACCGGTTTCGGTGAATGTAGTTTCTGACGCTTTAAACCGAAAACCGTATCTCGATGCTTCGCCACAGTAGAAACGACCCATCGCTAGAACGCTACAAAAACGCAGTAACACAAATTGCAAACCCACAGCAGCAACAGCTCCAGAAATATTTAGACCAGGAACAAGGGAGAAAAATAAAACAGCTTCATCTCACGCACAGGGGAGCGGCAGGCAGAGAAAAGGGTCGGCATTCTGAGCCCTTACAGAAAACGGGCATTCTCCTTCCATTCCTCAGCCCGTCCGTTAAGGTCTCAATACTGCAACACTACTACGGCAACATCGAGAGTAGGGAACAACAGCCCTGCCGCTGGACTTGCCACTGACCCATGCTATTTACGTAGCAGGATGCGTACCCAGAGGGACGCGTTTTGCCACACACAACCCTGAACTTCCTGAAAATTTACGTTTACCAAAAAGCAGCCATTTGGAACATATTGCCAAACAACATTTGGCAATAAAGCTTTGATGCGTTTGACACACGCAAATTTTTGGTCACTTGCTATTTGCTTCCTGTTGCTGCTGCTGTTCTTCCTTCAGAAATTCTACTTGTAGCCAAGTTATTCACTACTGGTTCAAGCATTTGCCTTCCTGGTGTTACCAGCACATTCACAGAGGCAAGTAACTTAATTGCTCTTCTACAATTATCCACATGACAATTACAGCCATGAAAGAGAAGGAGAGGTCAGGCAGCAGAAGAGCTCTGCAGGCTGGCACCAGTCAATAATGCACTCTTTAAAAAACAAACAACAACAAAACAAAACTGTGACCCTGTATCCTTTTTTTTTTTCTTTCAGAGCTCATCCCTGCCTCAGCATTTTGTCTCGTCAGAGCATGAAGCGCAGGTGACCCATACCCTGATGACTTTTGTGTGTGATGAATGCCTGTTCAGAAATAGTCCAGATCTGCAGGACTGGTGTCATTTTTATGGTTTTAATCATCATAACTCAGATTTTATTTACTCACGCATTTGTGAGGAAACTAATTAACTTTTAGACACTGCCTCTCCTTTTTTTTTGGGGGGGGGGGGGGGGGGGGGGGGGGCGGGTGGAATGTGCTAGAGACTGAAAAAAATTACGATTCAGAGCTCCCAACCATGACAGAGTGGTGGAGAAAGCAATGAAAGCAAAGACCAACAGCAGCAACAGTAACTGACAGTTGGCTTTAATTCCGATCACGTACTTAAGCGACTCTCCAAGTCTACGCCTCGGTCCGATGAACGACTAGTCCTTTTTTGGAAGGACAAACTTTTTTACTTAAAAGGCCTAGACTGAAGACTCTGCTGAACGGAATGGGGATTGTGCCACGGGACAACACGCCATCACCACTCTTAATGGGGAAGAAAAAAAAAATAAAATACAAATAAAAATCAAGTTTAAGTACCAGTTTCCATCATGTTTCACCCATTACATTTCTACTGGCATCTAGGTGCTCAAAAGTGAACTACAGGGACACCACATATTCCTAAAAATTCAGTTATACATGAAAAAATAAAAGGCTATCTCCAACTTGCCCATAAAATCAGTATGAACAGAGAGAAGAGAAACACTCGACCCTAAAGAAGCTAACAGGCAGCTCTGAATTTACCAGACATGAATTTTCATTCTTTCACCTGAAACACAAACATATCAAGGGACCAGTTCAGGAACCGGGCACGATCTGTTACAGCAATTTTTCCATCAGCTCTTCTGCACTAGCAGCAAATTTGCCTTTTCTGTGGGTTTAACGTGGAGCATCTGTAGTGCCCTCGAACTCGCAAGTGTTTCTCTCTGCTCCCCCAGCCCGATACGTGCGATTACCTGAGCAGCAAGCAGAATTAACCACGCAGGATTTTCCTCGTGTGACGCGGAAGGTGACACTGGGAAAAGAGGAGACAAAGAAATGAACCTGCTTGTCACACCCAGCCAACGGTGAAAAGACAGGGGAGGATTCTGCCGGAAGGGCTCTGCACCCCAGGAGCTCCCACCGGCCGGTTTCTCTCCCCTTTGCCCGGTACCGAGGGGACGACGACACCTCGCCCGCGCCCCCTCGCGGGGGGGGGCTGCCCCAGGAGAGCCGGGGGACCCCCACCTCGCTTCCGCCCGTGGGAACGGACCGGGCGAGACCCTCCACGCAGAGAGAGGAGCGTGGCGTGGATCGCATCCCCGAGGGAAGAGGCCGGGCTCCCCGCTGGCAGAAGGACAACTCACCTCCCTGCTGCTCGGAGCCGCTCGTTGCGGACAGCCCTGCCTGCGCCCGGCCGCTCTTCGGCCGTGCTGGGAGTGCGGTCCGGCCGACGGACGCTCCAGCGAAAAGATGCTCCAGCTCATCGTGGCTCCTGCTCGTTACAGCCGCAGGTACTTTTGCCTCTGGCTAACGCACGCCTCAGACAGCGGACACCCCGCCTCGTTCCAGCTCCCGCTTGCTACAGTTCTGGCTCACTGAAGCCCCAGCTCCGCACTGAAGCTCCGGCTGATTTCAGCTGCTTCTCCTTACAAGCTCCAGCTATGTGCAACGGCCTGGGCTTTCCATAAGGTTGTACATCAACTGCTGTCAAAACCAGAGCATTAGGATTAAACATCAGAGTTACACGCCGTATAAATATGCGTTAGTTTGGGAGATTAATTACTGAACAACTATTCTGAGCAGCGCAGAAAGAAGAGCTGCACTCAAAGAGGGCACGTGGGGTGTGAAAAGCGCCTTTCCCCCACACAGACCATCGTAGATGTTGAGTTCGGCCGGCTGCATGCCGGCCTCCCGAACTTCGGCGTCCGACACAACCAGACCCCCATCTCCGGGGAGGGTCCACGCACCCTGCCCGCCCCCTGCTTCCCCCCGCAGCTCCCCACACCCTCCCACCCGCCTGCCAAACCAGCCAAGCCGGCTCCCGCTTTTGGCCCCCACGCCGGCTGACTCGGGGCCCATTTGGGAGCCAAAAAACCCGGCTGCCGAGCCTGTTCTCAAGGCCCAAAAACGCAGGGCCGGACCTCTGTTTCTGGGCCCAAAGCCGCGCAGCAGCTCGGTCTGTTTCCGAGCCCCAAAATCAGCCAGGCGAGCCTGTTGTCAAGCCCCAGGAACAGAAAACTTGTTCTCCATTTCTGACCCTGCAGCGCCCACGGGTGACGCCGAGCGTAGCCACCCCACAGCCCTGCACCCCCGGGGCCCCACGCGCAGTTTTGGGGAGTGCTCGGGACCTGCAGAGGGCCCGGCCCCACGCCTCTGCGGGGCAGCCCCAGCACAGGCAGGGCGTCGCTTCACGATTGCCGTTTCAGGCTTTATTTCCCCGCCATGGCCGGCACGGCCAGGCCCCCACCCCAAACCCCCGAGCCGAAGCACCCCCGCGGGTAGCCGGGCCCAGCCACCCGGAAAACAAGAAAACCAAAGAGGGAACAAGACAGAGAACGTGGGGAAAGGCAAGGAGACGGACACAGAAACAGAGAGAGCGCGAGAGGGATAGGGAGCAGGACAGAGAGATGGAGCAAGAAAGGAAAAAGGGACGGGAGGCAGAACCAAGGGAAAGAGACACAAGGACGGGGAGCAGGACAAAGGGACGGAAGAGAAAAAAAAAAACAGCGATGGGCTGCAGGACAGAGATGAAGGGATTAAATAGACACAGGGAGCACGACAGAAGGACAGAGAGAGACAAAAGGGACAAAGAGCAGGCCAGCAGCGGAGGGGAGAAAACCAACTGCGATGGGCAGTGGGAGAGAGATACGGAAAAAGAAAAAAATACTGAGGAACAGAAAAAAGAAAGAAGAGACAGCTAGCTGGACAGGGGGACACAGTTAGAAAGGACGGGAGAGGGAAGGGGGCAGAGAGAGACAGACAGAAAAGGTAGCGAAAGAAAGCAAGGCAGAGGGACAGCAGGGTGGGGCGGGGGAGAAGGGACAGGGGTCTGGACAGAGATGGAGAAATAAGCAGCAGGGACAGAGGAAAAGAGACAGAAAGAGGGACAGGGAACATGGCAGAGAAGGACAAATCAGGACAGCGGCAGGACGGAGATAAAAAACTGGGACGGTCCTCAGGACAGAGAGGAATACAAATACGAGCAGGGAGCGGGACAAAGGGATACAGCGAGAAACGACGGGACAGGAAGCAAGACAGAGCGACAGACAAGAACAATGACAACGAGAGAGAGAGAGAGAGAGAGAGAGACAGAGACAGAGACCGTGAGAAGCACAGGGGGTTGGGGAATTTAGAAAGACAAGTATCAGGAGCCCTGCAGAGAGAGGGAGGGTGAATAAAAAAGGGGCAGGAAGCAGCACAAAGGGTCAGAGAGAGTAAGAGATGAACAGGAAGGAGGACGGGGACAGTGAGATCCAGAATGACAAAAATAAACAGCAACAGCGAGCAAGACAAAGGGATAGAGAGAGAAAGAGAAAGCAGAAAGAAGAGAGATAGGAAGGCAGGGACACAGAGCGGCACGTACAGGCGCAGAGAGGAAAAGAACGCCAGGGAACAGGCCAGAGAAATTGGGAGGCGGGGAAAGAGGTGGATGCAGATCAGGACAAGGAGATGGAAAAGGAAAAAAACAGCGACTGGCTGCAGGACAAAGACGGGGGGCGGCGGGGGGGGAAGAGGGAGAGGGAGCAGGACAAGAATGCAGAGAGAAAAAGGAAGGGGGGCAGTCGAACAAGAGAGAGAAAGGGGGAGAGGAAGAGGGAGCAGGACAAGAGAATAGACAGAAGAGGAGAGGTACAGGGAAGGAAAAAAAAAAAACAAAAAAACACCACCCAAAAAACCCCAAACGTCACAGCAGCATGGGAAAGCGAGGGGGCCAGGAGAGGGGGAGGGAGGGACCGGGACGCACAAGAGGAGCGACAGGGCCTCGAGAGCCCAGGACTCACCACAGCTCTCGCTCTTGGAGCTGCCAGGAGACCTTGCCAGCTCAGACGCTTCTTTCTCCTTCTCTCCTCCCTTCCTCTTCTGGAACTCCCGTCGCTTGGCTGTCCTCCACATAACGGAACACGCGAGCGTCTCACAGCTCTTACGAGATGAGGCCTCCTAGACACGTAGCCTCGCTCGCTACGTGGCCGTACCCCGCTGCTGGTCGTGCATACAGACCCTGGCGGTCTGACCTCCTGTGGACTACGAGGAGGGATCCTCCCACACCCGGAGAGGCAGGCTCTCTCTTGCCTGCAGCGGGAGGCAGCTGCCGGCCAGACGGCCTTCCGCTTCTTCTTCTTTACCTTTCTGTGGCCTCTCCAGCTTCAGCAGCTCCTGCCCACAGCCAGTAAGCGCTCCGCCTGTCCCTCTGCGCTCCCACGCCGCAAGGAGAGGGAGGCCAGGCAGAGACAGCCCACGCAAGCCTGAGGCTGCTGCAGTCAACGGCATCCCCAGGGGACAAACGGACAACCGCACCCACAGCGTGGCCTCTGGGAGAGGGAAAGAGGCAGCAGTGACCGTTATTACCGCAGCTCGACCCTGGCCGGAGCCCCTCCTTCCGCAGACGCCGCTCGTTCCCCGCGCCGCTGCTAACGGCACCCACGTTAAGGGAGACTCGAGACCACCGCAGGGCCAGCTTGCTGCCCTCGCGACAGGGCTCGGGGGCTGCCTGCGGCTACAGCACAGGCTTCAGGGGAGGGGCTGGAGCTGGGGGCAGCCGCACGGGCCGAGCGGGGCCGGGGGAGCTCTGGCGACTCGGGCAGGCGCCCGCTGGCCGCGCCTGGGGGGTGCCCGCCTCCGTCCCCTCTTCCCTTCTACCGGCTCGCTCTCGGGGAACTCCCCGGCGCTGCCCTGGCCCGGCTCGCCTCCGGCGGACCGGCAGCCTGCCGCGGCGGCCCATTCGCAGCTTCCCGTCCCGCCAGCCCCGGGCGGCCAGCGGGCAGGAGGCACCCCTCGCCCTCGCCCCCGCCGGAGGGGATCGCTCGCCTCACCCGCGGTCCCGGCTCGCCCGCTGCCGCCGAGACCCGCGCGCCGCCACGCTGCTCCCGGGGACCGCGCATGCGCCGGAGGGGCCGGAGCCGGCGCGCGAACGCCGGGCTGCCCCACGCGCAGGACGGCGCATGCGCCCGGGAGGGCTGGTCGGGGAGCGGGCGCAGCGGGAAGCCCGCGGAAAACCACGCGAAACCGGCAACGCTCCCGAGTCTGACCTGGTCGCACTCCGGGGGCCGCGGCGGCGGCAGCGGCGAGGACTACGCCGCGCCCGAGAGCCACGCGGCTGCCCGGCCGCCGAGTCCGCGGAAACTACAGCTCCCGGCATGCCCCGAGGGGACGCCGCTTCCGTTTCCGCCCACCCCCACGCCGGCGCAGCCGCAGTCCCCGCCGAGCCCCCAGCGCCGCTCCGGGCAGCTCCGGCGCGCTCCCGCCGCCGGCTCCGGACGGTCCCCGCCGCTGGCTCCGGCACGGCGCGGCACCCCCCGCCCGGCTCCGGTCAGTCCCCGTCGCCGCCGCTCCGGCACGGCGCGGCCCCGCCCCGCTGCCGCTCCGCGCGTCCGGCACGGACCCCGCCGTCCTCCTCGGGGCTTTCCCCGGGACCCGCCGGGCGATTGCGCAAGCCCCGCCACGGGGCCCGGGCCCCCCCCGGCCCACGTGCTCCCGGCCCCCCGCGAGCCCCCAGGGCCCCGGCCCCCCCCCGGCCTCGGCACAGGCGGCCCCCACCTCCCCCGGGCCACCCCCGCCTGGGACGTTCGCGGTCCGAGGGGCACCCGGCCCCGCTCACCTTCTCCCGAGGGGCAGCCGCAGCCCGGCCACCGCTCTGCTCTGCTCCGCTCCGCTCCGCTCAGCTCAGCTCCTGCCTGGGCTCCCACCGGCCCCGCCGCGGCCCCTCCCCCGGCAGCCCCTCCCCCGGCAGCCCCCCCCTTTCCAGGCAGGGGCCGTCGCCATCAGCCTCACTGCCCGCACCTGGGGCTCCTCCAGCCCCGGCCCGCAGCTGTGGTACCGAAAGCCCGAATAAAACTCCACAACACCCATGGGAAGTTCAGAAGCAGGCGCTTCGTTTATGGAATGAAAGATGCCAAAGTAAGATGACTCTTGACGAGCTGTTCACTGGGGTAAAAATACAGATTTTAATACCCGTCTTATTTTAGTTCTAAGACTTGGCAATTGCCAGGTATCATCTTTTCGATTTACCCAGGTCCACCGTCGAGGCCACAAGGGAGATTTCTTCCAGAGAGAGGATAGAGTTATTAAGTCTAAAGTCCATTATTTGCTTTTGTCCTTCAGGAAAAGGTGAGTGGATGGTATATCATCACTATTCACCCAAACAGTTAACCCTAAACTTTTCACCTGTCCTTTACTACAGTCAATTCCAAGCTAATTTTTTTCCATTATTAAGAGGGGACCCAGGATCATTTAAAATATTATTCTACTTTCTACAAATACATCCCCCATCTTAGAGCTTTAGCTACTAGAGAAAATCTTTGGATTTTGGGGTCAGAGGAGTTGCGAGTCTAAACTTTCATACCCTTCTCTTTAGGATGTGTGATTCTTCTCTCTTTGTCTAAACCAATCTAAATTTCCATAGATGGTCCTGACTCTGGGTGGATCTAACAAGGATCCTGGAACTCCAGTAAATTCCAAACATCGTTTTATATTTTAAATAGGATCCCAAGTTCCTTTTCGCACTTGTCTCTACGGTTTTGGCAGCTGACAGCCCCAAGGGGTGTTTGTACAAGTCTCTCCCGAAGGGCGATAAATTAATTCTTTTGTCCGTGAGGTGGATGGTTTGGTAATGTTATAATTCAAAATGCTATAATTCCTTCTTTCAAATTTAAAAAAATAATTGCCTTTTAAATCCATCCAATTTAATTTGCTAAAATGATTCTCATTGTTCTACGTCTTTTCTCAAGTTTTGGTTAAATTCAATGTCAGTATTCTCCACGGAACTAGATTTTCATCTGACTTTGGAATCGGAAGGCAGGCTGTTATCGAGGTTAAATTTTGTGTCTTTACAAAACTTTGAATCAATTCCAAAACTAGAATTTATTTTTTTTAATCAAAATTACAGAAACGGTTAATATCAAGATTAATAGCTCAAACAATAATTGTTTCATTTTGTTTATCTTGTGTTTAGAACCCCTCAAGAAAAATACTCAAGCCCTATAACACACAAAAAGATTACTGCCCTTGACAATATTCCTAATAGCAACCCCAATATTATAAACTTTACACAATTGTTTTCCCAAATACATAACGTGAAACTTACTTACAGGTTTTCAGTTTCAAAGGGCCAGTTTCTTTAGACTTCCAATTCCCTGTTGGTGCTTTCTTTAGTCTTGAATAATGAAGCCAAGGTTCTTCTCCCAGACCTTTACTGCTGTAAGTGTTGTTAAAATGACTCGATACGGTCCTTTCCACTTCTCAGTGATTTTATATATATTCAATCTCCCGGTCGGAAGGGATGCGCTGCTATGTCCAATTCTAAGGGTCCAGCTGCGGAGACATACTGACGAAGTTCTTGAAAAGAATTTCTTAAAGAAATCATAACACCTTTTAAAAACATATCTCCAAAGCCACTCAAGATACTCAGAACATAGGTCTCTTGATACGGTCTTTCGTATAACATTGCATAATGACTTAAATTTTCTTTCTCTTCTGGCTATACTCTGATTCTTAATAGAGCCATGGGTAAGGCTTTAACCCGTGTGAGTGAGGTTTCCTGACAAATTTTACTCAGCTGTTGCTTAAGGGTATAGTTCATTCTCTTTTCTTCCCCCCCCCCCCCCCTGCCCCCCCTTGCTTGTGGTCTATATGGGGTGTGATAGTCTCAATCTATAGATAATACTTTGCTCAACTTGTCTCATCATCTTTGCTATAAAATGAGGGCCATTGTCAGATGACATTCTTACAGGCACCCCATATTTTGGTATTATCTCTTTGAGCAAGACTCTAACTACTTCTCTTGCTTTGTCGGTGCGACAAGGGAAAGCCTCGGGCCACCCAGTAAAGATATCAACTAAAACTAGGATAGATCCTTCTTTTCAAGGCAATTCTGTAAAATCAATTTGCTAGTATTCCCCTAAAAGATTTCCTTATTTAATAATTCCAAAGATAATCTTATTACTGATTTGGGGATCATTTTATATATAAATTTCACATCCGCTTATAAATGTTTAAACAATCTTTGTCGTATTTTACTTTCTGTTCCCCGATAGCCTTTGTTATGCTCAGCTCGGGCAGTTTCTCTTATTATTGTGGGCGGGACTATTATTTGACCTGTCGGTGTTACAGCCTGTCCTGTTTCATTTTGTTAGCCTGCAATCTAACAATTAATTCTTCCATCTTTTTCATTATAACTTGGAGTTTCTTTAGGCAATTTTATACTTTTCTCTGGAACTAGCGCTGGGATGCCTTTTTCTGCAGCCTCTTTAGCAGCTTTATCAGCCAGTCGGTTACCGGCGTTAGGAACAGTCTTACCCAACTGATGCGCTTTACAGCGCGTTATTGTGACTGCTGTTGGTTTTTGAACGGTTTCTGACAATTTCGGTATTTGTTCTGCATGCTGAATGGTGGTTCCTTGTGCAGATAACAGTCCTCTCTCTCTCTCCATATCGCTCCATGCGCACGTACTACTCCAAAAGCGTACTTTGAGTCTGTCCAAATGTTGACTCGCTTTCCTTGACTTAGTTCCAGAGCTCGAATAAGAGCTATCAATTCAGCCTTTTGGGCAGATATCATCGAAGGCAAAGTTCGCAACGCAATTATCTCCTCGGTTGTTATTGTCTATCTCGATAAACGTTTTCCTTCACAGATGAAACCGCTTCCGTTGGTATAGAGTTCCCAGTCTGTTTCTTCTAGCGGCACATCTCAGAGATCCAGTCAGCTGGGGTAAACTCTTTCGATTGTCTGCAAGCAGTCACGTTCCAGTTCTCCTTTAACTTGATCAGTTGTTGAAAACGCAACAGGGTTAACGGTGGTAGTAGTTCTTAAGTAAACATCATCTTGTTCCAGCAGCACCACTCGGTATTTCAGCATTCTGCTAGGGGATAACCAATGCCCCCCTTTCTGTTTTAGCGCAACAGTTATCGTATGGGAAACGTACAGCGATCCTTTGTCCTCAGGTGAACTTACGAGCTTCCTGGATCAGTAGCACAGTTGCAGCGACGGCTCTCAGACGACCAGAGCATCCCAGACTCACATGATCTAATCGCTTTGAGAAGTAGGCCACAGCTCGCCGACTTGGCCCTAAATATTGGGCCAGGATGCCCAGAGCTATACCTCTTCTTTCACGAGTGAAAAGTTCAAATGTCTTTGTGAGATCTGGCAGGCCTAGGGCTGGCACCCCTACTACAGCCTGTTTCAATTCTTTGAAAGTAGCTTTCTCGGCATCAGTGACGTGCGGAAAACAGACTCCACAGTCAGCGAGATTGTAAAGTAGGTATGTTCATTCGGCGCTGGGCAGCACGGGGGGTAGTCCCACCAAAGTCGTGCGCACCCGACTCGGCAGTTTGTCTCAAGTTTATACAGTCAAGTGTTACATATTCACAATACGCCTATACATATGCGTGACCTATCCCCGCTTCATATTAAAATTAGCTCCGAGAGGTCATTGCCATAGTCTCCTCTCAACTGCGCTTGCGCAGTGCCTCTTTATGGTGGTCGTCTGGTGGTCGCAGAGATGAAGAGAGATGACTCCTCTTCGTCACCGCTAGTAACCTTTTTTCTTGCGCAGGCTCAGTGATTTCTTGGTATTCACCCAAGCCGCAAGACCGGTCTTAGCTGGCTCTTGGGGCCTGCTCCTGCTTCGTATCGGGAGCTGTCTCTACCTCATTGGCTGGTCCTTGGGACCAGCTCTTCGTATCGAAGACTGTCTTTGCCTCAGCTAATTTCAACAATGTAAGCGCTAAACATCATCTCTCATCCCCCTTTATTATGTCTACTGAGATTCTTTTGACTCCCCTTGTCTCAGTCCCCCCTTTTCTAGAAAATAGTAAATTCTTTTACTATATCTAATCCTAGTACTTCTAATACATTGTTTCCCTATCTAGCATCCTCTCAAAGTATTTGTTGCTCTCGAGTTTTCGTCGTAACTGATTCTTTTTCCACTCACTGTAAGAGTCTCCCCAAATATTATCAGTAATATTTAAGCAACGGCCAGTAATTAAGACCTCTTTAGGGTCAGGTACCTCCAGATCAAAGCTGGGTCCCCGCTGGGTATTTCCCTTTCCATAAAGGCATAATCCATTCCTGTCTGGCCCGTCTTTAATAAGAGATGTCCAATTTGTGGTTGGGACTCCTAAAAAGGGGAGTTCCATGTTCCCCTGAGGAAGGGGATTACATACCCAACAATCTGATAAATTTAGTACTTTCGAGATACTCTCTGTCATATTTAAATAAGTATTTCGATCCCAAGCCTGCCCCTTAGGCAAGGTCCAACTCAGGAGCATGACAATCAATGTCTTACAAATTTGAGCTTCAAAGGTGCCTTTTCTTGTGAAGTCCATTGTCCTTTGGGTGCCTTCTTCACCCTAGTGTGATGGATCCAGGCGCTCTGTTCCTTGATCCTAATCGCGGTGAAGGAGGTAAGTAATACTTGAAATGGTCCTTCCCACTGCGGCTCCAGAGTTTTTTCTGTAAGAGGCTTTATATACACATAATCTCCTGGTTGTATATTATGTACAGGCCCATCCAAACCTCTCCCTCGAGTCCCTACCACATGCTTCCTGATTTTATTAAGTTGTTTACCTAATGCTACCATGTAAGAAGTCATAATTTCATCCCCCGCTTGTACAGACACCCCTCTCTGTATCCCATAGGGTTGTCCATACAGAATTTCAAAGGGGCTCAGTCCTTCTTTCGCCCTTGGTCTTGTTCGTATACGCAGAAGGGCTAAAGGGAGAGACTGAGGCCATGTCAAATTTGCTTCTTGTCCTAATTTCACAATTTGCTGTTTGATTAAGTGGCTCATTTTTTCCACTTGACCACTCGACTGGGGGTGATATGGAGTATGAAGCTGCCAATCTATACCCAAATGGCGGCTAATTTGTTGTACTATTTTTGAGACAAAATGTGGTCCTCTGTCAGAGGATATGGTTGCTGGAACCCCAAAACGTGGTATTATCCCTTGTACCAACATTTTAGTTACCTCTCGAGCTTTAGCCGTTCTTGTTGGGAATGCTTCTGGCCAACCTGAAAAGGTATCAGTTAGTACCGATAAATATCGATACCCCCCCCTTTTCTTGGAAGTTCTGTAAAATCAATTTGCCATTGTTGTCCAGGCCCACTCCCTTTTCCAATCTGGCCCATTTCCGGCTTTGGGGTATTTTTAGGATTAGTCTGGAGGCAAAGATCGCACTGTTGAGTCACCTGCCTCACCGTGGTGTATAAATTTCTAGCCACAATTTCTCTTATCAAATGATTATACAGAGCCTCTGTTCCCCAATGTCTTTTCCTATGTTCCTCCCGTATCAAATGCCATAATAAGCAAGAGGGAACGGTTAGCTTTCCTTGTGGGGTATGAGCCCACCCCTCTTCATTATATGACCCTTCTAAATCTGTAATGAGCTTCTGATCTTCCTTGGTGTATTCTGGCTTACCTTCTAGGGAAATCTGCCTATCAGGAATTAAGGCCCCTTCCATTTTTACCTTTGTTTTGGCCACTTGTTTTGCCTCTCTGTCCACCAGCTCATTCCCTCTTTCCAAATCTGAGCTCACTTTCTGGTGTGCCTTAATATGCATAATTGCTACTTTCTTAGGGAGCTGGACAGCTTCCAGTAACTTCAGAATTTCTTCTGCGTGTTTGATATTTTTCCCTTGAGAACTCAATAGTCCTCTCTCCTTCCAAATTGCTCCATGTGCGTGTACAACTCCAAAGGCATATTTTGAGTCTGTATAAATGTTCACAACTTTGCCCTGGGCCAATTCCAGGGCGCGGGTTAGAGCAATTGTTTCTGCCTTCTGTGCAGAGGTGTTCATAGGCAAAGCCCCTGATTCTGTTACCTCTTGGCTGGTGGTGACGGCGTATCCCGCGTGTCGATTACCATTTAGGACATAACTGCTTCCGTCTGTGAACCAAGTTTCCCCGTTTTCCATGGGGCTGTCTTTCAGGTCCGGGCGACTGGCGTATGTTGCTTCGATGGTTTCCAAACAGTCATGATGTACCGGTTCTCCTGTGTTCCCGCTGAGAAAAGAAGCTGGGTTGACAATGTTAGTGACTACAATCTCCACATCATCCTGCTCTGCCAATATAGCTTGATATCTCAGGAATCTTTGCGGAGAGAGCCAATGTCCACCTTTCGCTTCCAGTACTGCTGATACTGTGTGAGACACCAAAACAGTCATTTTCTGGCCCAGAGTAAACTTTCGGGCTTCCTGTATATTCAATATCACAGCCGCAACCGCCCGCAGGCATCCAGGCCAACCTTTTGCAGTCGTGTCTAACTGCTTAGAAAGGTAGGCAACTGCCCGTCGATACGGACCCAGGTTTTGTGCTAATATTCCCAGGGCAATGCCCTGCTTCTCGTGGGAGTAAAGAAGAAACGGCTTACTCACATCCGGGAGTCCTAAGGCCGGGGCCGACATCAAAGCCTTTTTCAGTAGCTCAAAGGCTCGTTCGGGCTCCTTGTTCCACTCAAGGTGTTTCTGCTCAGTGGCTGTCAATGCATACAGTGGTTTAACAAGCAATCCATAATTATAGATCCACAATCGGCACCACCCCGTCATTCCAAGACAGGTCCGTAACTCTTTTACTGTCTGAGGTCTCCGAGTTTGGCATATTGCCTCTTTACGGGCCTGTCCCAAAGTTCTTTGTCCCGCACTAATTTCATAGCCCAAATAATTCACTTTGCGTTGCATTACCTGTGCCTTTTTCTTGGATACCCGGTACCCCTGGAGTCCCAGGAAATTCAACAGACTCACTGTCCATGTCATACAATCTTTCTCTGTTTTGGTGGCGATCAGGATATCATCCACGTACTGCAACAGCTTCCCTTCCTCAGACGGGGCTTCCCAGGATCCTAAGTCTTTTCGCAAGCTGATTGCCAAAAATGGTAGGACTATTCTTAAATCCTTGTGGCAACACCGTCCAAGTGAGCTGGGTCTTTCGACCACTCTTGGGGTTTTCCCATTCAAATGCAAATAATTTTTGGCTGGCTTCATGGAGAGGGAGGCAAAAGAAAGCATCCTTCAAATCTAAAACAGTAAACCAAGTCAATTCAGGTGTTAATACGGTCAACAGGGTATATGGGTTCGCCACTACCGGGTAAAGATCTTCAGTTATCTTATTCACCGCCCGTAAGTCTTGGACCACCCGATATGACCCATCGGGCTTCCGACCAGGTAATATAGGGGTATTGAATTCAGACTCACATTCTTTTAATAATGCCAACTGCAAAAATTTTTCTATCGCCGGCCGGATTCCTTCTCTGTCTTCCTTCTTTAGGGGATATTGTTTAATTCTTACCGCCTTTCGGCCTTCCTTGATCCTAACTTCAACAGGTGGAGCACTTTTCGCTCTTCCAGCTGCATCGGTAGCCCATACCCCCGGGTACACTTGGTTTAAGATGTCCTCGTTAATGCTTCCTTCTAGGGGGGAGACTGGTTAAGCTTAGGCTCAATATTTGAATATATTGCTGATCTTTTACCTCCAGAGTAATTTCTCCCTTTTTGAATACAATTTTTGCTCCCAATTGTTCCAACAAGTCCCTTCCCAAAAGCGCCTTTGGGGAGTTGGGCATATATAAAAATTTATGAATGCCCCACTGTTTTCCTAATTTATATTCTAAAGGTTTACAAAAATATGCCTTTTCACTTTGGCCAGTCGCTCCTTTCACCATGACATAATCATCTCCCAGGGGCATCAAAGCTTGATTCAGAACCGAGTATGTTGCTCCTGTACCTACCAAAAATTCTACCTCTTGTTGTGTTTTCCCTAGCTTAATTATAACCAGTGGATCCGCTAGGGTAGATTCCCCAGGTTCCCGTCAATCTCCCTTCACGTGGGCTACCGTTCTTCCTGTTTGAGCCCTCTGACCCTCCTTGTTCCTTGGGCATTCCTTTTTCCAATGACCGAATTTCTTACACAAAGCGCATTGATCCTTGCCCAGTCGGGGCAAGTCTCGTCTAGGCCCTCTTCCTCTTTCTTCCTGGATAACAGCCATTAATTTCCTTTGCCCTTGCCTATATCCTTCCTCTCTGTTACTAAATACTCTCCATGCTTCACCCAACAATAGTTCTAAATTCCTACTCTCTGTAGGCCGTAATTTCTGAAGTTTGCGCCTTATATCCCTTGTAGATTGACCCAAAACCAGGGAGACTAGTTGTTGTATTCCTACCTCTGACCCAGGATCCAGCGGTGTGCTGCGGCGCATTACATCCCTGAATCGATCCAGGAATTCAGATGGAGACTCGGAAGGACTCTGTTTAACTGCATATAAAGCTGACCAATTTATAGTTTTGGGGATTGCGCTCTCTATTCCTTTTGTAATCCACTCCTGATACCCCTGCAATCTTTCCATATGTGCAGATCTAGTAACATCTCACTTTGGGTCTTGGAGAGGGAAATATTCCTTAACGTCCCCTCCTGTAATCTTATAATGATCTTCAGCAAGGTTCCCTGCTGTTTTTAAAATCAGCTGTTTCTCTGTCTCAGTCATATATTCCAATAATAGCTGTATATCCTTCCAATCAGGGTTATGCTGTTTTACAGTAAATTGGAAATGCTTAGTTACACCTATCGGATCTCTCCTATAATCTTTTGCAACCTTTTTCCATTCCCCTAGGTCAGCAGTAGAAAAGGGTACTTTGATTAACATCGTCCCACCACCCGGCCCCACCGCCTCTCGGAGAGGTACTTGTAAAGCTGTTGGGGTAGTTTTCTTCCTAGTACGGGAAGATACAGGGCTGGTCGGGGGGCTCGGAGTTCTATCCGAGTCTGCATCCTGTTCCTGTGGTCGAGGGGGAGGCTTAAACAAATCAGTTAGATCTTGTTCTGGTGCCTGATGGCTTTTATTTGTCTTTGTACATCTTTGTCCAATACTACATGCCGAACGACACCGCCTCAGTTTACCTCTAAACTCCTTGTTGTTCTCTCGCTCAAGTGCAAGCACCATGGGGTCCTGCGGGGGTACCATTCCACAGTCCCTTTGCCACTCCGGATGATCTCGGAGGGTGAAAAACTCGTCTGCATACGAAACCTCAGCCCATTTTCCTTCTCTCCTTAAAAACAGCATTAGTTGTAATAAAGTATTATAGTCTATTGACCCATTAAGTGGCCACTTAGCATCACCTTCTAACTTACGCAACGGCCACCGCTGATTGCAATATTTAATAAGGTTCTTTTTACTTTCCGTACCTCCGGTCCCAACAATATCTTTCCAGTGGGCAATTACACAACCCAGAGGACTCTTCCTCAATACTCCTCCTTGATTGTTTCCCATTTTAATACTCTTCCTAATAATTCTTAAGTTTGATTTTGGCTTCTCCTTTTAATAAGCTTCTATGCAAATCGTTCCTTACACTTCTTTATAGTCTTCCCCCAGTTTCCCTCCCACACGTCCCAAATTTCTGGAATTAAATTTTCCTTTACACACCAGTCTCACTTTTTCGGATTCTTAGTGAACTCTTTCCCAATCATAAAAGCGTGGAATTTGGGGAAAACACTCAAGGCAGTCTAGTTTCCGTCTGCTAGATGTACAGTACCACCTTCTCCCACAAGATGTACACTTCAACAAAACCCAAGCCGGATGCTAATTGCTATATAGTCCAGTTACAAGCCCACATACAAAGCAGGGAATCACCCCTATTAATACGTAAAGACGTTCACACATTAACAAACATACATAAACCTATAAATTTCAACATATCATTTCCACACACCCACACAAAATCTTTAACGTAAATTTCCAAACATTCACATCACGCAATCATCGCTCCAGTTGACAACCTTTCAGCAGCTGCAAAAATAAACCAAGCACAATTGCGAGGGGGTGCGCCTACCCTTCTCCTGCCTCTTATATACCAGTCATCGACAGGTCCGTCCTGGCTCCCGATACTGGGATGCAGCAGTCACCCCGGATTTGCTCAATCTACCCCCAAGATCGCTAGCGGCCGCTCTACCGGTCAGCAAATCCCCCCCTTACCATACAGGGTACCCTCCTCCCATACGGGGACTACGCTGCACGCCAGACGTCTCTGCGCGATTTACCAGCTGCCCCGGCCCGTATTTCTACAGGCTACCTTTGTAAGCATACCGTTTAGTCCGCGGCTTCAGGAGGTTGTCGTCTGCTCCCGCGGTGAGCGGCTGGCAGCGGAGGCTCCTCCGAGGAAAGTGCTCGGGGCGCGCCGAGGGGCGTCCGCTCCGCAGTCGGTCCCGCGGCCGAGCAGAGAGTCTCCTGGCTGGCTCGCCAAACTGACGTGCGGAAAACAGACTCCACAGTCAGTGAGATTGTAAAGTAGGTATGTTCATTCAGCGCTGGGCAGCACGGGGGGTAGTCCCTCCAAAGTCGTGCGCACCCGACTCGGCAGTTTGTCTCAAGTTTATACAGTCAAGTGTTACATATTCACAATACGCCTATACATATGCGTGACCTATCCCCGCTTCATATTAAAATTAGCTCCGAGAGGTCATTGCCATAGTCTCCTCTCAACTGCGCTTGCGCAGTGCCTCTTTATGGTGGTCGTCTGGTGGTCGCAGAGATGAAGAGAGATGACTCCTCTTCGTCACCGCTAGTAACCTTTTTTCTTGCGCAGGCTCAGTGATTTCTTGGTATTCACCCAAGCCGCAAGACCGGTCTTAGCTGGCTCTTGGGGCCTGCTCCTGCTTCGTATCGGGAGCTGTCTCTACCTCATTGGCTGGTCCTTGGGACCAGCTCTTCGTATCAAAGACTGTCTTTGCCTCAGCTAATTTCAACAATGTAAGCGCTAAACATCATCTCTCATCCCCCTTTATTATGTCTACTGAGATTCTTTTGACTCCCCTTGTCTCATCAGTCCAATCCATTGTTTGAGGTTTTGAGCTGCTCCTATAAAGGTCGGACCAGCAAGCCACAACTGATAATCTACAGGTGACACCACGCAACCATTCCCGGAAATGCTCGTCATTAATTTGTCAGTCTTAGGTTCGGGGAGACGACAAATTGCCTCTTTGCTCTCAGTTCCTAATTGTCTCTGTCCTTTTAGGATTTTAAAACTCAAATAAGTTTCTTCTTTCTGGGTTATTTGGGTTTTTTCTTTTGACACTCGCTATCCACTGATTCCCAAAGAGTTCAAAAAGTTAATAGTTAACTTTGTGCATTGTTCTTCCATCTCAGCTACAATTAACAGATCATCCATACATTTCAACAAGATTTCTTGATTATTTTCTTTCTTCCAAAGCTCTAATTCTCGTGCCAATGGATTTCCAAAAATGGTAAGACTATTCTTAAAGCCTTGAGGCAAGACTGTCCGTGTATACTGTCTTTTTCTCCCAGTCTCAGGATTTTCCCATTCAAAAGCAAAAAGCTCTTGACTGTTGGGATCCAAGGGAATACAGAAAAAGGCATCTTTTCAGTCTAACACTGTGAACCATTCTCGTTTCTCTGTTAGGGTTGTTAACAAAGTATAAGGATTTGCTACTACCGGATGAATATCTTGTACTATTTGATTTATTGCTCTGAGGTGTTGAACTAATCTATAATCTTTTTCATTAGCCTTTTAACTTTAGCCTTTTCATTAGCCTTTTAATTAGGCAAGGTCGGGGTGTTATATTTGGATTCACATTCTGTTAACAATTTATATCTTAAAAATTTTTGTATTATCAATACTAACCCTTTCCGGCTTTCCAGTTTTGGGGGGTATGGCTTAATTCTTAGCGGATTCGATCCTGGCTTTACATCAAGTCTCACAGGTTCTGCTTTTTGGATTTACCGGGAACTTCCCAGTCCAGACGATTGGAATTACAGCAATATACTTTGACTGGTATGATCTTCTGCTTTCGGTAACCATCCTGTAACAACAAAGCCACTGCTTCGATACGTTTAGTTTCTGGAATTAAAATTTTAATCTCTCCATTTTTTAATTTAATTTCTGCCTCTAAGTTCTCCAGTAGATCTCCCCTTAACAGGAGTTTAGGAGAATTTGGCACATACAAAAACTGCTGAGTGACCCATTGCTTTCCTAATTTCATTGTTAAAGATTTAAAGAAGGGTCTAGTTTCTCGTTCACTTGTTGCGCCAACACCACCAATTTCTTCA
Organism: Harpia harpyja; assembly: GCF_026419915.1. NCBI lineage: Eukaryota > Metazoa > Chordata > Aves > Accipitriformes > Accipitridae > Harpia > Harpia harpyja. The sequence continues at coordinate 70,870,794 of NC_068945.1, read as the reverse complement.
AAACTTAACTCTCCCTCTAAGGTATTTAAAACTGAAAAGGTGACTCTAGCGTCAATTCATATTCAATTTTCTGTTCTCCCAGTTTAGCTGTAACCAGAGCTTCTGCTGGGAGAGTCCCCTCCGGTCCCCGTCAGCTGCGTTCACTTAAAAAGAACAACTCTACCTATGGCACTTCATTCCATTTACTCTCTCTCCTACAAAACAACAGTAATTGCAATATAGTATTATAACTCAAAGTTCTGTTTGTTTCCCATTTTTCCTGCAATTCACCCCAGTGTGCCAATAAACATCCCAACGGTGATGTTTTTGGTGTCTTTTCATCAGCAGTTCTATTTCCTGCACTCTTATTCTTAAACAATTTTGCTAATGCCATTATACTTATATACATTCAAATCCCAAATACCAAACAAATGCAAATGACAGTTGTCCCAAATAATACACAAAGTCCAACCCAGCAATAGCTTTCGCTTACGACTTGGGGGCAGACGCCTAGGCTTCCACTGCAAACGGGTACCCTCCAAGCCCCAACCCTGCGAAGCTTTCGCCGCGCCTCACGGGCAGGCTTTCCAAACAAATTCCAAAGAAGCAGCGCCTTACCTTTTTTCCAGGGAACGCTGCGAGGAGCTTTGTGAGTTGAGGGCGATGGTTCTCCCCGAGAATACCTCGGCGCCGGCCGGAGTTTGATCGACACTCGATCTCGTCCGGTCTCACTCGCAAGGTCCCGTCTGGGTCGCCAAAACCGTTACCGAAATCCGGAATAGAACTCCTTAACACCAACGTGAAGTTAAGAAGCGGGCACTTCGTTTATCGCAGCGCTGGGGACACGGGGGATCGCTCCTCCAAAGGCGTGTCCCACTTAGTATCAAAATCCGTCAGTTTTTACAGACTTTTTCTGTCAGGTCATTGTTACGTAAGCTCTTTCCATAAAAAGGCATACTATGCTCGTTCTTAAATTTAACCTTTCTAAGGATTGGTCCTTTGATTATATAACCTTATCAATATTCTTATTTAAAAACAATCATTGGTCAGTTACACTTAGCTCTACTGCCTGGAATCTTCGATACTCAAATCAAGATGGGAAGGGTAAGGGGGTTTCCAAGCAGCAAACTGGCGTCCACGACGGTTTCCTTCGTTTCTTGAAACGGAACATAGAAAAACCTGTAACTTCCTGGTGAGGTTTCTAGGGTTAGCTATTTCCAACCTCAACAATATTAAGGCTCCGATAGTCACACGTAACGCAGTTCCTAAAGTTTCTATGGCTACGTTTCAAACATAACAATCCTATACGTTATGCTTCACAATTTTACTTCTTAATCAAACCTAACTCTTCTATGTGATTAAATTTTGATTTCTTTACCAGAATATTTGCAACAGCTGGAGCCCAGCAGGAACAGGGGGGGCATGGCCCGACGCCCCCCAGCGCCTCACCTCCTCCTCCCCTGGGCTCCCTCACAGCCCCTCGCCCCGTGCAAAGGGAGCGCAAACGCAGCCCGGCCGGTGTCCGTTCGGTCAGTCGCGCGCCTAACGAGTCCTGCCAGCGAGTCTGCTCCGGGGCTCGGGGCCCCCCCCGACGCTCCCCCTGCCCCTGGGACACCTCTGATAGCATATTTCCATACATTCTGTATGGCACGTCTAAATAGTTTTGGATGGTTTTAATATTTTGTACCAGCCGTGGAAACTGGTTTGCTGCTAGGTGACTGTAAAAGTGAGATTTAGTAAATAATTATTAGAAATCTTACACTAACACGATGATTGAAACAATAGACAAAAGTATAGCCAAGCAATTAACTAGCAGAGGTAGGTACTCCTAAGTTTTGCAGTTCTTTGCTCTTATGACTAGATGAGAACAATGCTGAAACTGACTGCATGCGATTGAAACTGCGTTAAGCTTCAAGATCAAAGAACCAAGGACAAGAATAAAGACTTCAAGGACAGCCAGCAAGACCTTCAAATGGGCCGGTGGTCGCAAAAGCAGCCCTTCGTCTCAAATGGATCCTTCATTGCGCGTGATCGGATGTAGGCAGTGCTATGATAATCAGTTGCCATCATTTTTATGTATACGTATACTAATCTGATTCATATGCAATTAGTTAGTCTATATGACCTGTTTGTGCTAAAGCTGTGGCACGCACGCTAGGTGGAACTATCCCCCGTGCATCCAGCGCTGCAATGAAGAATGCCTGCTTTCTAAAACTCCAAAACGAGCCTTCGAGAGTTTCTTGGACCGGCTTTTCAGTATCAGAGGTACAAGGGAGGAAAGGAAAAAAAAAAAAGCAGCGGTGTGGGAAAGAGAGGGGGCCAGGGGAGGGTCAGGGAGGGACCAGAACGCAGAAGAGGGGAGAGAGAGACAGGGCCCCGAGGGCCCGGGGCTCACCACAGCTCTCTTTCTTGGCGCTGCCAGCAGACTTTGCCAGTTCAGACGCTTCTTTCGGCTCCTCTCCCGCTCCCCTCCTCTTCCGTAACTCCGGCTGCACGGCCGTCCTCCCCCTAGGAGAACACGCGTCTCACAGGTCTTGCAAGACGAGGCTTCCTGGGCACGGAGCCTCGCTCGCCCGCACGCCACGCGGCCGTACCGCACCGACGGTGCTGCACACGGACCCTGCGGTGCACCCTGGCGGTGTGACCTGCTGTGGACTACGAAGAGGGATCCTTCCACACGCGGAGAGGCAGGCTCTCTCTTGCCTGCAGCGGGAGGCAGCTGCTGGCCGGGCGGCCGGCCGGCCTTCCATTTCTTCTTCTCTACCTTTCTCTGGCCTCTCCAGCTTCAGCCGCAGCAGCTCCTGCCCACAGCCGGTAAGTGCCCCGCCTGTCCCTTTGTGCTCCCACGCCACGCCGCGCGGAAAGGGAGGCCAGGCAGAGGCAGCCCATGCAAGCTTTCCTTTCCAGCGGCGTTTCCTTACCGGGAGGAAGCAACGGGCGCGGCGGCACCTCCCGCCGGCGCCGCATTGCCGGTACCGTCGGACGGCACGTGCGGGACGGGGGCAGCCCCGCGCACTCGCAGCCTCCGAGCTGCAGTACCGAACATTGGTCGCAGGGTGGCAGCGGCGAGCGCTTGGCACGAGGCGCCAGCGCGGCTCCCCAGCGGCAGTACCGAACATTGGTCACGAGGTGGCGGAAGAGAGCGGCGGCGAAAGGCGCCGCCAGCGCGCATGCGCGGATCCCGAGCTCCTGTGCCGCGTTCTGGTTGCCAGGCAACAGCAGGAGGGCGGCAAAACGCGCCACCGCGCATGCGCGGCTCCCGAACGCCAGGACCGCCTTCTGGTTGCTAGGCAACAGCAGGAGCGCCGTAAACCGCGCCACCGCGCATGCGCGTTTGCCGAGGCGTCGTGTCGCGCTACGGTTGCTAGGCAACAGCGGCGAGCGCCCTAAAAGGCGCACCGCGCATGCGCGGTTTCCGACCTGCCTTACAGCATCCTCGTTGCTAGGCAACAGCACGAGCGCCGTAAACCGCGCCACCGCGCATGCGCGGTTGCCGAGGCGTCGTGTCGCGCTACGGTTGCTAGGCAACAGCGGCGAGCGCCGTAAAAGGCGCACCGCGCATGCGCGCCTCCGACCTGCCTTACAGCATCCTCGTTGCTAGGCAACAGCACGGGCGCCGTAAACCGCTCCACCGCGCATGCGCGGTTGCAGCGGCGTCGTGTCGCGCTACGGTTGCTAGGCAACAGCGGCGAGCGCCGTAAAAGGCGCACCGCGCATGCGCGCCTCCCCGCTGCCGTACAGCATCTCGGTTGCTAGGCAACAGCAGGAGCGCCGTAAACCGCGCCACCGCGCATGCGCGTTTGCCGAGGCGTCGTGTCGCGCTACGGTTGCTAGGCAACAGCGGCGAGCGCCGTAAAAGGCGCAGCGCGCATGCGCGCCTCCGAGCTGCCATACAGCATCTCGGTTGCTAGGCAACAGCAGGAGCGCCGTAAACCGCGCCATCGCGCATGCGCGGTTGCCGACGCGTCCTGTCGCGCTACGGTTGCTAGGCAACAGCGGCGAGCGCCGTAAAAGGCGCACCGCGCATGCGCGCCTCCGAGCTGCCGTACAGCATCCTCGTTGCTAGGCAACAGCACGAGCGCCGTAAACCGCGCCACCGCGCATGCGCGGTTGCCGAGGCGTCGTGTCGCGCTACGGTTGCTAGGCAACAGCGGCGAGCGCCGTAAAAGGCGCACCGCGCATGCGCGATTTCCGACCTGCCTTACAGCATCTCGGTTGCTAGGCAACAGCACGAGCGCCGTAAACGGCGCCATCGCGCATGCGCGGTTGCCGAGGCGTCCTGTCGCGCTACGGTTGCTAGGCAACAGCGGCGAGCGCCGTAAAAGGCGCACCGCGCATGCGCGGTTTCCGACCTGCCTTACAGCATCCTCGTTGCTAGGCAACAGCACGAGCGCCGTAAACCGCGCCATCGCGCATGCGCGGTTGCCGAGGCGTCCTGTCGCGCTACGGTTGCTAGGCAACAGCGGCGAGCGCCGTAAAAGGCGCACCGCGCATGCGCGCCTCCGACCTGCCGTAAAGCATCCTCGTTGCTAGGCAACAGCACGAGCGCCGTAAACGGCGCCATCGCGCATGCGCGGTTGCCGAGGCGTCGTGTCGCGCTACGGTTGCTAGGCAACAGCGGCGAGCGCCCTAAAAGGCGCACCGCGCATGCGCGCCTCCGAGCTGCCGTACAGCATCTCGGTTGCTAGGCAACAGCACGAGCGCCGTAAACCGCGCCATCGCGCATGCGCGGTTGCCGAGGCGTCCTGTCGCGCTACGGTTGCTAGGCAACAGCGGCGAGCGCCGTAAAAGGCGCACCGCGCATGCGCGCCTCCGAGCTGCCTTACAGCATCCTCGTTGCTAGGCAACAGCACGAGCGCCGTAAACCGCGCCACCGCGCATGCGCGTTTGCCGAGGCGTCGTGTCGCGCTACGGTTGCTAGGCAACAGCGGCGAGCGCCCTAAAAGGCGCACCGCGCATGCGCGGTTTCCGACCTGCCTTACAGCATCCTCGTTACTAGGCAGCAGCACGAGCGCCGTAAACCGCGCCATCGCGCATGCGCGGTTGCAGCGGCGTCGTGTCGCGCTACGGTTGCCAGGCAACAGCGGCGAGCGCCGTAAAAGGAGCAGCGCGCATGCGCGCCTCCCCAGCTGCCGTACAGCCTCTCCCTTACCAGGCAACAGCGGGGGCCCGGCCACACGCACCACCGCGCATGCGCGCCTCCCCAACGCCAGTTCCCACCTGCGCTCGCCGGGCAGCAGCACCCCCGCAACGATCCTCTTCTGAGCATCAGCTGGATGAGACACCACTGACAGCTCAGCCCAGTAGAGACCAGCCACAGGCGGCAACTACTTACTGGGGGCACAGGGCTTACGTTTCCCTGCCCCTTCCCCACTCGCAGCCCGGGCAGTCCTCTTCATTGCCTCCGTTCCAAAAAGCACCCGAGTGGCTGGAGCCTTTACAGCAGTCAAGCACAAACAACAGACAATGCGGGCGGTCGCTTCTGTCCCTGCCCCCCCCACCCCATTCTCTAGAGAGGAGAAGCAGCACAGGGAACCTGCAAACAGCAGGGGGGGTTGCCCTGGACCAAGCCCTAGGGACTGCTGTATCCATCTGCACGTGGCATCAGGGTTGTGGGAGGGACAGCAGCCAGTCAACAGATGCTGGCGAGAGATTTAAAAAAAAAAAAAAAAATAACGCCTGGTTCAGGTGACAGCCTGAAGGCAGGCCACGAGAGACCCAAAGCTGCTTCCTGCCAGAGGGGCAGCTCTGTTCAGCAGGAAACGGCGCGTCCCAGCGGACCAGATGCGAGCGGCCGACCTGCAAGTGAGCGATACCCTGGCGATCCTGGGGCTCTCTTGGGGTGGGCGCACCTTTCCTCACCTCTGTGCTATCACAACTCTGCTCTCCTAATCCTGCACGCACGCAAGGCTTCTTGGGCGGGGCTTGTCTCTTATCGAAGAGACGCTGCACGGTGTTACTTACCGCCCTGCCCTCCGGCGTGCAAAGTAATTAGACGGGAAGCAGGGAAAGCAAAAGAGGCGCGTCGGGATATTAGATGTCCTCAGCAGATGACCGTAGAGCCCTCGAGGTTCCATCTTTGCTCCCTACAGGAGCGTGGCTCCGCACTCCTTGCCGCTCCCGCCAGCAAGCGTCACAATTGCCCTTTGCTGCCTGCAACGCGCAGTACCTGCACGGCCCAAGTACTGCTGCTTACGGAGCAAGAGGCGCTCGCTATAAAGCGGCAACGAAGAACAAGGACGGCCCGTCAAGACGGCAGGAGGAACACAGAGAGCCTCCAGCATTAGCCAGGCAGGGCTTCCAACTCACCTCGTGTCGTGGCTTAACGCCAGCTGGCACGAAGCCCCACGCGACCGCTCACTCGCTCCCCCGCCCCCAGTGGGACGGGGAGACAATCGGAAGGGCGGAAGTGGGAAAACTCGTGGCTTGAAACAAAAACAGTTGAATCATTAAAAAGAAACAACAACAACAACTTGTAAGGAAAAGAAGAAAAAAAATGACAGAGAATGGGGTGCAGGCAGCATGCCAGGGGTCTGAAGCCTGACGGATGATGGGGGGGGGGGGGGGTGGAATACGGAGGAGGGAAAGGGGGGGGGGGGCAGGAGATAGGAGAGCAGGGGATGCGGGGGGAAACAACTCGCGTGGATGAAGGGGGTGGGCCGGAGCAACAGGGGGGCATATGGGGGAGAAACACACACGGCAGGAGGGTAGGGGAGGGTACAAAGGTGCACGGGGGGACACAGGTGGGGATGACCTACCCCAGGGAGTCCACCCGGGATGATCCACAGCAGGTAACTCACCTGGGATAACCCGCAACAGAGAATCCACACCAGATCATCCACACTGGGAGGACCCCCAGCAATGCCCCTCAAACTGCCTGTGCTTCACCCCCAATCTTCCCCAAACTGGGGAGTTTTCTGCTTTTTCAAAATACTCAGTTTGGGGTGTGTTTCAGTGCTTTTCCACAACATAAAAAGGGGTGATCTTTTGGTTGTGGTTTTGTGCATGAAAATGGGGTGGGTTTTTTGCTTTCCAGCTGCACAAATCCAGGCGGATTTGGCTTTCCCAGGAGTCCCAAATTCGTTCGTTTTTTTCCGTTGCAGACCCAGAATCAGGGGCTTTGGGGTTGTCCTGGTTTCAGCTGGAATAAAGTTAATTTTCTTCTGAGTAGGTGGTACAGGGCCATTTTGGATTTAGGATGAGAACAATGCTGACAACACACCGACGCTTTAGTTGTTGCTAAGCAGCGTTTATACTAAGTCAAGGACCTTCCAGCTTCTCATACCGCCCTGCCAGCGGAGGCTGGGGGTGCACAAGAAGAGTCGCTGAGCTAAAGGAGGATTCCAGGTAAACAGGTCAGCTCGAAATACACCACCTCCTTTAAAAGTTAAGAGCGATTTGAACGCTTAAAATCAGCATTTAGGCTAATCAATACCATTTTGAACACCTTCTTAGCATACAAGTAAACACTCTTGCCGGTGTTGGAAAATGTCTCCTCCCTTCCTTACAGCACTGCTGCAGGGAGATAACCCTGGGAGGCTGCGGGATGGTCGTACACAATCAGAATCTACGCTTACGGATCCACCGCAACAGCTACAGCCCTTCTGCTGCTGCTGCTGCTTTGCATCTTGCTTGTTTGGTGAATAAAGCTGAAAGTGAAGTGGAAAGCTTCGAAGAGCAAAATTAAAAATAAAGAGTGAATCTCAATAATTCACTTTACACTAAAATGGTGTGCCCACGTTTATATACATCCAATAAAAATACTTATACTATAAAAGTATTTGATTTTCCTTTTGCATTACCTTAACTTGCACAGCTCTGAATTCATACCATTAAATTATCTATCTCCAAAGTACACAGTTATAATTTGACTAGGGTTTTTGTGTGTTTTACGTAATGAGGAGGGACACCTGGCCAGCTGCGCTGCCCAAGAGAGGTGTTACTGAACTGCCAGGGAAACGCACCATTGAAAGCCAGACAGAAAGAAAGTACTTCAGAGCACTCCGTCAAAACATCAGGAAAAAAAACCCCATAACATTCAGTTGCCTCTCTTTTTAAACATTTAGAAAAATACCTAACTGCTTACATACACCTAATAAATTATATACTACAGCTATTTGGCAGTTACAGTTTAAACAATGCAAGTCAATTTGTAAAATCCCCAGTGCTGCAATACCTCAGACCACCAAAAAGGACCGGCAGATTTCCTAATGCTTTTGGCTATACTGAAGCATGCAGAGCAACACGTTTTCATGTTACCTCGACTGTTACAACTGAGAAACCAAAGACCAGCGATGCCGTCAACTTTAGGAAGATGGGCTGTGCTTGGGTCTTTGGAAGGAAATTGACTTTTTTTTTTTTCTTTTTTTAAAGAGAGTGAAAAGTCTTGTTACTGATGACTTCTACTGTCAAGTCGATCACCTCTGAAGATCCACTCTGATGGGAAGTTCATAAAACAAAACTTCTTTGAGTGAGAAAGACTTCCGTTTTGGAAAATCTCTTTCCAACTGAAGTCAAAATGACACACTGTAGGTTAAAGGAAAAAATACATTACTGAAGCAGTAACTCATCAAAAACACTCAGGACTCACTGTCACTAGTTACAAGTTTGCTAGTGCTTCCTGGGAAAGCCTGGAAAACACACAGATGCCGCCAATTTGTCCTGTTTCGTCCACATCTCTTCTTTGACCTTGATTGCTTTTAGCACAGATGCTAATTATCTCAGTAAGGTTTTTGAGTACTCCTATAAGATATTTTCAAAAACTCATTGACTGCAAAAGCATAAAGCTTTTATAATGCAAACAAAGTCTGTTTCTTCTGAACAGCTGAACTCTTAGGAACAGTTTCTTCCCTCTTTTAGTAAAAAACTATTTTCACTGTATCATTTACGAGCAACTGCACAGAAACAGAAGATTATGCTTTCAGGAAGAGAAAATAAACGGAGGGAAGTAAACTTTGCATAGGTGTAACATGCTCCAGAACAGAACTTATTTTTAGTATTTGTGTTAAAATATTTCATGTAAAAAAAATGTAGAAGGAGAGTTCGCACACTCTTAATGTTCAAGTCCATACTGCAAGTACCTTTGAAAAAATGCAGACACACATCGTAGGCGTACCTTGTACTTGCAGACCACTACGGAATCTTTCCATCTGTCTCCTACCGTCATGGCAGAAGAAAGGGCAACCACGGCGAAATGGTGACAGCTGACATCCAGCTGAGGGAAGAAAAAAAACCATTAGCACAAAGCTGGGTAAGAATCCAAAGCTGCCTTTTTTGGTGAAGGTTTGTGAAGACAGTACGACTGAGCAGAGCAAAAAGTATTTTTGCATCATCTCCGGTACAGTTGTTGACACAGGCCACTAAAGCTTTCGCATTTTTCAGACAACCGTGCCCTTTTTTTTTTTTTTTTTTTTTTTTGACTCATTGGTAACTTTAGTTTCACTAGAACTCACTTTCCCAGATACAGGCAGGTGACAGACATAGAGACCTACATACATTTTCTCAAGCCTTAGTATAGCCAAGACTTCATTACCCTATATGTCCCAAGTTGAGTATTTTTGCTAAAGAGCACAGCAACACATCTGTCCCTGTGAACTGCCTCGTCGCAAAAAAGGAATGATTTTTTCCAGGCCGTTGCTCCAAATGGTCAAGATCTTTTAAAACAAAAGATCTGGTTTGTGCCACCAAACCCGCTCAGGGTCCCTCCTAGCTTTTGACTGCCCTGAGATTTAACAGGCACACGCTCCATTCCATCTTCCAACAGCAAAAATACGTTAACGCTCTCGGACCCAGAGCACAACCCTACAGATGTCCACACACACACACCTTGCCGTTTTGATGAGGAGCCACCGAGCATCCCTGCGAGCACAGCTGCACGCGCCAGATCGGTTTCACCTACGCCGTGAGTTACCGGTTTCGGTGAATGTAGTTTCTGACGCTTTAAACCGAAAACCGTATCTCGATGCTTCGCCACAGTAGAAACGACCCATCGCTAGAACGCTACAAAAACGCAGTAACACAAATTGCAAACCCACAGCAGCAACAGCTCCAGAAATATTTAGACCAGGAACAAGGGAGAAAAATAAAACAGCTTCATCTCACGCACAGGGGAGCGGCAGGCAGAGAAAAGGGTCGGCATTCTGAGCCCTTACAGAAAACGGGCATTCTCCTTCCATTCCTCAGCCCGTCCGTTAAGGTCTCAATACTGCAACACTACTACGGCAACATCGAGAGTAGGGAACAACAGCCCTGCCGCCGGACTTGCCATTGACCCATGCTATTTACGTAGCAGGATGCGTACCCAGAGGGACGCGTTTTGCCACACACAACCCTGAACTTCCTGAAAATTTACGTTTACCAAAAAGCAGCCATTTGGAACATATTGCCAAACAACATTTGGCAATAAAGCTTTGATGCGTTTGACACACGCAAATTTTTGGTCACTTGCTATTTGCTTCCTGTTGCTGCTGCTGTTCTTCCTTCAGAAATTCTACTTGTAGCCAAGTTATTCACTACTGGTTCAAGCATTTGCCTTCCTGGTGTTACCAGCACATTCACAGAGGCAAGTAACTTAATTGCTCTTCTACAATTATCCACATGACAATTACAGCCATGAAAGAGAAGGAGAGGTCAGGCAGCAGAAGAGCTCTGCAGGCTGGCACCAGTCAATAATGCACTCTTTAAAAAACAAACAACAACAAAACAAAACTGTGACCCTGTATCCTTTTTTTTTTTCTTTCAGAGCTCATCCCTGCCTCAGCATTTTGTCTCGTCAGAGCATGAAGCGCAGGTGACCCATACCCTGATGACTTTTGTGTGTGATGAATGCCTGTTCAGAAATAGTCCAGATCTGCAGGACTGGTGTCATTTTTATGGTTTTAATCATCATAACTCAGATTTTATTTACTCACGCATTTGTGAGGAAACTAATTAACTTTTAGACACTGCCTCTCCTTTTTTTTGGGGGGGGGGGGGGGGCGGGTGGAATGTGCTAGAGACTGAAAAAAATTACGATTCAGAGCTCCCAACCATGACAGAGTGGTGGAGAAAGCAATGAAAGCAAAGACCAACAGCAGCAACAGTAACTGAAAGTTGGCTTTAATTCCGATCACGTACTTAAGCGACTCTCCAAGTCTACGCCTCGGTCCGATGAACGACTAGTCCTTTTTTGGAAGGACAAACTTTTTTACTTAAAAGGCCTAGACTGAAGACTCTGCTGAACGGAATGGGGATTGTGCCACGGGACAACACGCCATCACCACTCTTAATGGGGAAGAAAAAAAAAATAAAATACAAATAAAAATCAAGTTTAAGTACCAGTTTCCATCATGTTTCACCCATTACATTTCTACTGGCATCTAGGTGCTCAAAAGTGAACTACAGGGACACCACATATTCCTAAAAATTCAGTTATACATAAAAAAATAAAAGGCTATCTCCAACTTGCCCATAAAATCAGTATGAACAGAGAGAAGAGAAACACTCGACCCTAAAGAAGCTAACAGGCAGCTCTGAATTTACCAGACATGAATTTTCATTCTTTCACCTGAAACACAAACATATCAAGGGACCAGTTCAGGAACCGGGCACGATCTGTTACAGCAATTTTTCCATCAGCTCTTCTGCACTAGCAGCAAATTTGCCTTTTCTGTGGGTTTAACGTGGAGCATCTGTAGTGCCCTCGAACTCGCAAGTGTTTCTCTCTGCTCCCCCAGCCCGATACGTGCGATTACCTGAGCAGCAAGCAGAATTAACCACGCAGGATTTTCCTCGTGTGACGCGGAAGGTGACACTGGGAAAAGAGGAGACAAAGAAATGAACCTGCTTGTCACACCCAGCCAACGGTGAAAAGACAGGGGAGGATTCTGCCGGAAGGGCTCTGCACCCCAGGAGCTCCCACCGGCCGGTTTCTCTCCCCTTTGCCCGGTACCGAGGGGACGACGACACCTCGCCCGCGCCCCCTCGCGGGGGGGGGCTGCCCCAGGAGAGCCGGGGGACCCCCACCTCGCTTCCGCCCGTGGGAACGGACCGGGCGAGACCCTCCACGCAGAGAGAGGAGCGTGGCGTGGATCGCATCCCCGAGGGAAGAGGCCGGGCTCCCCGCTGGCAGAAGGACAACTCACCTCCCTGCTGCTCGGAGCCGCTCGTTGCGGACAGCCCTGCCTGCGCCCGGCCGCTCTTCGGCCGTGCTGGGAGTGCGGTCCGGCCGACGGACGCTCCAGCGAAAAGATGCTCCAGCTCATCGTGGCTCCTGCTCGTTACAGCCGCAGGTACTTTTGCCTCTGGCTAACGCACGCCTCAGACAGCGGACACCCCGCCTCGTTCCAGCTCCCGCTTGCTACAGTTCTGGCTCACTGAAGCCCCAGCTCCGCACTGAAGCTCCAGCTGATTTCAGCTGCTTCTCCTTACAAGCTCCAGCTATGTGCAACGGCCTGGGCTTTCCATAAGGTTGTACATCAACTGCTGTCAAAACCAGAGCATTAGGATTAAACATCAGAGTTACACGCCGTATAAATATGCGTTAGTTTGGGAGATTAATTACTGAACAACTATTCTGAGCAGCGCAGAAAGAAGAGCTGCACTCAAAGAGGGCACGTGGGGTGTGAAAAGCGCCTTTCCCCCACACAGACCATCGTAGATGTTGAGTTCGGCCGGCTGCATGCCGGCCTCCCGAACTTCGGCATCCGACACAACCAGACCCCCATCTCCGGGGAGGGTCCACGCACCCTGCCCGCCCCCTGCTTCCCCCCGCAGCTCCCCACACCCTCCCACCCGCCTGCCAAACCAGCCAAGCCGGCTCCCGCTTTTGGCCCCCACGCCGGCTGACTCGGGGCCCATTTGGGAGCCAAAAAACCCGGCTGCCGAGCCTGTTCTCAAGGCCCAAAAACGCAGGGCCGGACCTCTGTTTCTGGGCCCAAAGCCGCGCAGCAGCTCGGTCTGTTTCCGAGCCCCAAAATCAGCCGCGCGAGCCTGTTGTCAAGCCCCAGGAACAGAAAACTTGTTCTCCATTTCTGACCCTGCAGCGCCCACGGGTGACGCCGAGCGTAGCCACCCCACAGCCCTGCACCCCCGGGGCCCCACGCGCAGTTTTGGGGAGTGCTCGGGACCTGCAGAGGGCCCGGCCCCACGCCTCTGCGGGGCAGCCCCAGCACAGGCAGGGCGTCGCTTCACGATTGCCGTTTCAGGCTTTATTTCCCCGCCATGGCCGGCACGGCCAGGCCCCCACCCCAAACCCCCGAGCCAAAGCACCCCCGCGGGTAGCCGGGCCCAGCCACCCGGAAAACAAGAAAACCAAAGAGGGAACAAGACAGAGAACGTGGGGAAAGGCAAGGAGACGGACACAGAAACAGAGAGAGCGCGAGAGGGATAGGGAGCAGGACAGAGAGATGGAGCAAGAAAGGAAAAAGGGACGGGAGGCAGAACCAAGGGAAAGAGACACAAGGACGGGGAGCAGGACAAAGGGACGGAAGAGAAAAAAAAAACAGCGACGGGCTGCAGGACAGAGATGAAGGGATTAAATAGACACAGGGAGCACGACAGAAGGACAGAGAGAGACAAAAGGGACAAAGAGCAGGCCAGCAGCGGAGGGGAGAAAACCAACTGCGATGGGCAGTGGGAGAGAGATACGGAAAAAGAAAAAAATACTGAGGAACAGAAAAAAGAAAGAAGAGACAGCTAGCTGGACAGGGGGACACAGTTAGAAAGGACGGGAGAGGGAAGGGGGCAGAGAGAGACAGACAGAAAAGGTAGCGAAAGAAAGCAAGGCAGAGGGACAGCAGGGTGGGGCGGGGGGGAAGGGACAGGGGTCTGGACAGAGATGGAGAAATAAGCAGCAGGGACAGAGGAAAAGAGACAGAAAGAGGGACAGGGAACATGGCAGAGAAGGACAAATCAGGACAGCGGCAGGACGGAGATAAAAAACTGGGACGGTCCTCAGGACAGAGAGGAATACAAATACGAGCAGGGAGCGGGACAAAGGGATACAGCGAGAAACGACGGGACAGGAAGCAAGACAGAGCGACAGACAAGAACAATGACAACGAGAGAGAGAGAGAGAGAGAGAGAGACAGAGACAGAGACCGTGAGAAGCACAGGGGGTTGGGGAATTTAGAAAGACAAGTATCAGGAGCCCTGCAGAGAGAGGGAGGGTGAATAAAAAAGGGGCAGGAAGCAGCACAAAGGGTCAGAGAGAGTAAGAGATGAACAGGAAGGAGGACGGGGACAGTGAGATCCAGAATGACAAAAATAAACAGCAACAGCGAGCAAGACAAAGGGATAGAGAGAGAAAGAGAAAGCAGAAAGAAGAGAGATAGGAAGGCAGGGACACAGAGCGGCACGTACAGGCGCAGAGAGGAAAAGAACGCCAGGGAACAGGCCAGAGAAATTGGGAGGCGGGGAAAGAGGTGGATGCAGATCAGGACAAGGAGATGGAAAAGGAAAAAAACAGCGACTGGCTGCAGGACAAAGACGGGGGGCGGCGGGGGGGGAAGAGGGAGAGGGAGCAGGACAAGAACGCAGAGAGAAAAAGGAAGGGGGGCAGTCGAACAAGAGAGAGAAAGGGGGAGAGGAAGAGGGAGCAGGACAAGAGAATAGACAGAAGAGGAGAGGTACAGGGAAGGAAAAAAAAAAAACAAAAAAACACCACCCAAAAAACCCCAAACGTCACAGCAGCATGGGAAAGCGAGGGGGCCAGGAGAGGGGGAGGGAGGGACCGGGACGCACAAGAGGAGCGACAGGGCCTCGAGAGCCCAGGACTCACCACAGCTCTCGCTCTTGGAGCTGCCAGGAGACCTTGCCAGCTCAGACGCTTCTTTCTCCTTCTCTCCTCCCTTCCTCTTCTGGAACTCCCGTCGCTTGGCTGTCCTCCACATAACGGAACACGCGAGCGTCTCACAGCTCTTACGAGATGAGGCCTCCTAGACACGTAGCCTCGCTCGCTACGTGGCCGTACCCCGCTGCTGGTCGTGCATACAGACCCTGGCGGTCTGACCTCCTGTGGACTACGAGGAGGGATCCTCCCACACCCGGAGAGGCAGGCTCTCTCTTGCCTGCAGCGGGAGGCAGCTGCCGGCCAGACGGCCTTCCGCTTCTTCTTCTTTACCTTTCTGTGGCCTCTCCAGCTTCAGCAGCTCCTGCCCACAGCCAGTAAGCGCTCCGCCTGTCCCTCTGCGCTCCCACGCCGCAAGGAGAGGGAGGCCAGGCAGAGACAGCCCACGCAAGCCTGAGGCTGCTGCAGTCAACGGCATCCCCAGGGGACAAACGGACAACCGCACCCACAGCGTGGCCTCTGGGAGAGGGAAAGAGGCAGCAGTGACCGTTATTACCGCAGCTCGACCCTGGCCGGAGCCCCTCCTTCCGCAGACGCCGCTCGTTCCCCGCGCCGCTGCTAACGGCACCCACGTTAAGGGAGACTCGAGACCACCGCAGGGCCAGCTTGCTGCCCTCGCGACAGGGCTCGGGGGCTGCCTGCGGCTACAGCGCAGGCTTCAGGGGAGGGGCTGGAGCTGGGGGCAGCCGCACGGGACGAGCGGGGCCGGGGGAGCTCTGGCGACTCGGGCAGGCGCCCGCTGGCCGCGCCTGGGGGGTGCCCGCCTCCGTCCCCTCTTCCCTTCTACCGGCTCGCTCTCGGGGAACTCCCCGGCGCTGCCCTGGCCCGGCTCGCCTCCGGCGGACCGGCAGCCTGCCGCGGCGGCCCATTCGCAGCTTCCCGTCCCGCCAGCCCCGGGCGGCCAGCGGGCAGGAGGCACCCCTCGCCCTCGCCCCCGCCGGAGGGGATCGCTCGCCTCACCCGCGGTCCCGGCTCGCCCGCTGCCGCCGAGACCCGCGCGCCGCCACGCTGCTCCCGGGGACCGCGCATGCGCCGGAGGGGCCGGAGCCGGCGCGCGAACGCCGGGCTGCCCCACGTGCAGGACGGCGCATGCGCCCGGGAGGGCTGGTCGGGGAGCGGGCGCAGCGGGAAGCCCGCGGAAAACCACGCGAAACCGGCAACGCTCCTGAGTCTGACCTGGTCGCACTCCGGGGGCCGCGGCGGCAGCAGCGAGGACTACGCCGCGCCCGAGAGCCACGCGGCTGCCCGGCCGCCGAGTCCGCGGAAACTACAGCTCCCGGCATGCCCCGAGGGGACGCCGCTTCCGTTTCCGCCCACCCCCACGCCGGCGCAGCCGCAGTCCCCGCCGAGCCCCCAGCGCCGCTCTGGGCAGCTCCGGCGCCCTCCCGCTGCCCGCCGCCGGCTCCGACACGGCGCGGCCCCGCCCCGCTGCCGCTCCGTGCGTCCGGCACGGACCCCGCAGTCCTCCTCGGGGCTTTCCCCGGGACCCGCCGGGCGATTGCGCAGCCCCGCCACGGGGCCCGGGCCCCCCCCCGGCCCACGTGCTCCCGGCTCCCCGTGAGCCCCCAGGGCCCGGGCCCTGGCCCGGCCCCCCCCCGGCCTCGGCACAGGCGGCCCCCACCTCCCCCGGGCCACCCCCGCCTGGGACGTTCGCGGTCCGAGGGGCGCCCGGCCCCGCTCACCTTCTCCCGAGGGGCAGCCGCAGCCCGGGCACCGCCCTGCTCCGCTCCTGCCTGGGCTCCCACCGGCCCCGCCGCCGCCCCTCCCCCGGCAGCCCCCCCTTTCCAGGGAGGGGCCGTCGCCATCAGCCTCACTGCCCGCACCTGGGGCTCCTCCAGCCCCGGCCCGCAGCTGGAGCCCAGCAGGAACAGGTGGGGCATGGCCCGACCCCCCCAGTGCCTCACCTCCTCCTCCCCGGGCTCCCTCACGGCCCCTCGCCCCGTGCAAAGGGAGCTCAAACGCAGCCCGGAGGGCAACGGGGCCGGCCGGCCGGTGTCCGTTCGGTCAGTCGCGCGCCTAACGAGTCCTGCCACCGAGTCCGCTCCGGGGCTCGGGGCCCCCCCTGCCCCCCCCGGCCCTCCCCCTGCCCCTGGGACACCTCGGCAGTCGGTCCCAGAGCCACGCTTGTCGGTCCGTCGGGGAACGCACGGTCGGCCGGCTGGCTCCTGGAGCGATGGGCTGCTGGGCAGAGGCGAAGGCTGCCAAAAACGAGGAGCAGGACACTAGAAGAGAGGAGAAAAGCGGCAGCTGGCTGGACAGTGGGGGTGTAGCGAGAAAGCACGAGGCGGGGAACGGGACAGCAAGAGAAAGAAAAGACAGGGACAAGAAAAAGGATAGAGGCACAGCAAGGTGGGGGAGGAAGGGTGCAGGACAGATGGAGAAAGAAGGAGCAGGAACAGAGGAAGAGGCAGAAAGAGGGAGTGGAAGCAGGACAGAAAGGAAAATAAGGACAGGGAGCAGGCTGGAGATGAGAAAAAAAACTGGGATGGACATAATAACAGAGAGGGATTAAAAAAGAACAGGGGCAGGGAGCGAGACAGAGGGATACATTGAGAAATGATGGCACAGGGAGCAGGACAGAGCAACAGAGAATAAAAAAAGAAGAGGGAGCATGAGAGAAACGGGGGGGAGAAGGACAGATAGAAGGACAAAGCAACAGAGCGAAAGAGGGTCAGGGAGCAGGACACTGGGACAGAATGAGAAAAAGAGGCGCAGCGAGCAGGACAGAGCGGTAGAGACACAAGAAGGACAGAGAGATAGAGACAAAGAGGGAGACAAGGAGGAGGAGGAAGAGAGAGAATGGATGGGGGGAGACAGATGGGGCAGGGAGGGATGGAAAAAGAGGGATGGGGAGCAGGACAGAGGGTTATAAACAGAAAAGTAAGACAAGGACTGAGGAGCAGACAGAAAGGTACAGGGAAACTCACTGCAGCTACCTCTCAGCGCTGGCCGGAGAATTTTACAATTCAGACAGTGCTCTCTTCTTCTCTTTCTTACTCGCCCATCTGCTTCTGCAGCTCCATTCACTTGACTGCCACCCACCTAAGGAGTATCTTGGTGTCTTACAGTTTTTAAAATATAAGGCTTCATAGATACGTGGTGCAACACACACAAATACATGGGTTTATCATAGTTTTGGTTACACGTATAGCCTCGGCTTATATTTTGGTGATCTAGTCTGCTGAAGACTACTAATAGGAATCCTTCCTCACCCAGAGAGATGGGGTTTCTCATCTGCAGATAGAGACAGGTTCCAATTCAGTCAACTTCATTTTATTCTTCAGCTGGTTTACCTTTTTCTGGTCTCTCCAACTTCAGCCACGACAGCTACTCTAAAAAGCAAGTGACTGTTAGACTTTTCGCTTTTCACCAACACTTACATGATAACAAGGCAAATCAGAGACAACTGAGGCAACCAAAGCCAGATGCCGCCAACGACATCCACAGGGAAAGAATGGGTGAGTCGTGTCTCATGTTGCTCCTGGGCACCGCACATGCGCCTGAGCTGACGGCATGAGGGAGGGGCCGGAGCCTGCTCCCGGGAACTGTGTGTGCCCAAAGGCTGAGCTGCGGCACCAAACCTTGGTAGCAACCTTGGCAGCAGTGCTACACCTCCCAGCACGCCCGGTGGGCCCACATGGCTCTCTGGCAGCCGCGTGCAGAAAGAATACAGTTCCCAACATGCCAGGTGGACCAGCATGGCTGACTGGAAGCATTTCCACCCCCTTGCAAGTCCGGTGTCCACCATCTCTCCTGGTTCGCAAAGTCTGCTCCTGAAAGTGGCGCCTGTAGTTTCTTGATAGCTCATCAATTAGTGTAACAGGCGAGGTTTGTTTCTTGTCAGTGTCTCCATGTTCTGTCAGGTCTGTGTTTCTGTATACTTTGGTTCTGACTTCCTGCTTTTTCCCGTAGTTTCCCAGCTGACAAGGTCCCTGATCAGATAAGCTTGGTGGAATAAATGTTCTCACCCTCTCACATGACTTCATCAATTAGTGTGACTGTGGTGGGTTGACCCTGGCTGGGTGCCAGGTGCCCACCAAAGCTGCTCCATCACTCCCCCTCCTCAGCTGGACAGGGGGGAGAAAATATAACAAAAGGCTCGTGGGTCAAGATAAGGACAGTTTAATAAAGTGAAAGCAAAGGTCGCGTGTGAAAGCAAAGAAAAACAAATGATGTTATTCTCTACTTCCCATCAGCAGGCGATGTCTAGCCACTTCCTGGGAAGCAGGGCTTCAGTACGTGTAGCGGTTGCTCCAGAAGACAAAAATGCCCCCCTTCCGTCTCCCTTTACTTAGCTTTTATATCTGAGCTGATGTCATATGGTATGGAATATCTGCTTGGTTAGTTTAGGTCAGCTGTCCTGGTTATGTCCCCTCCCAAGATCTTGCCCTGCCCCAGCCTGCCGTTGAGGGGGGCGCAAAAATGTTGGAGAGACAGCCTTGATGCTGTGCCAGCACTGCTCAGCAGTAGCCAAAACACTGGTGTATTATCACCACCTTTCTAGCTACTGATGCGGAGCACAGCGCTACGAGGGCTGCTATGGGGAGAATTAACTCCATCTCAGCCAGACCCAATACAGTGACTGACTGGGTTTGGTGGTCGGGTTGGTGTTCTTGTATGTTCTTGTCTATGGCTTCTTCCTTATTACCCCCCCCCTTTGTTTTGCATTGAGAAGGGTCCTTGACCAGATACCCTTAAAGGAGCAAATACTCCCCTTCCACATACCCTTACCAACAGCAGCTTCATTTCAACAAGGTCAGAATATCCCTAAGAGCCTGACATATCAGCTAGGCCTCCTCCACAGCTGAAGCTGTCGGCGAAGTGGCAGTTTGAAAGTTCATCCTGCTCATGGGGAGTGACGGGGATGTCAATGTGACTGCCCATACCAAGGCATAGGCCTGCAAGAGAGCCCATGGCAGAGCTTTGGCAAATCCTTGCTAGTATGACTGTGCAGCTGGCTGAGGTAAAGGGTTTAGCTGCAGGAAGGGAGCATCAGGCCACAGCTGCTTTCAAGGCAAGCAAAGAAATAGGCGCTGGAGGAGGGAAACCCAAGAGGCTTCTCTGAACTCTGAGAGAACAGCTTGGGTTAAGCCTCGAGCAAGGACATCCCTGCAGAGGAAACATCTTGATGAAGGATGAAGTGATTGTGGGGAGATCTGGGCTGTGGAGTCAGCAGTGTCAATGCCCAGTGGGTGTGGGAGAGCATCTGTGGTGGGTGAGCAACTAAATCAGATCTAAAGAGAGGGCCTAGAGCCACCAGCTGCTGAGGTCCTACACTCCTTAGTGAGACTCTGCACAGGACGGGTAGACATTTGGGATGTTGGTAGGCAGGAAGAGATCTTTGCCAGTGGTGGGAGCCTGAGCAAAGCAGTGGCTGCTGAACAAACCTCCCCCCATCACCACTGTCAGTAGGACAGAAGTGGCCACAGGGGGAGACACCTGCTGCAGGCACCAGGCATCCCCGCATAGCAGGGTGTGCCATCCTGCAGAGAGGCACACAGGGGGGCACCTGGATCTTTATTGTGGCTCTTAGGGAAGATGTCATCAATGGGGTGGGAAGTCAGGGAAAGAAAGATGCCCATTGTGAGACAGATCTGTTTTCCCTCAGGCCCTCGAGGTTCAGCTTGGCCAACGCATGGGAGGAGGAGAACCCTGCAGGCTTACGCCCAGCTGCTGGGCACTCGCAAGGACTGACTTGAGTCCATGGTGAGGGTGGGCTCCTGGAACAACCACGTCTCCCCTCCCTGTCTGCTTTAGTCCTGGCAGGGATGTCTGCCCAGTGCTGTGCTCTGGGTTTTTGGTCTGCTGCAGTTATAGGGCTGCACTTCTGTCTGTCCCACTCCTCAGCCACGGCTCAAGGGCCAGCACAGCAATGAGAGGGTGAGTGGCCTTTGGGGCCACCTGTGACCTTTTTGTCTTACTCTTGTTCCCACAGGGAGAAAATGCTTGTGAGTAGTTTGACTCCCAGGTGGGATTGGTGGGCCCTCTGGCTTAGAACTCACTGGTTGTGTTGCTGTTGGCCAGGGTCCTGCCTCAGCCACCTTCTCTGAATACAGGGTAAGGAGAGAGGGCACTTCCCAGCCTTGTTCTGATAGCATATGTCCATACATTTCGTATGGTTTGTTCAAACTTTTATGGTTTTAATATTTTGTACCTTCTATGAAAACTGGTTTGCTGCTAGGTGACTGTGCAAGTGAGATTTGATAAATGATCGTATATTAACATAATGGTTGAAACAGTAGACAAAGGGTAACTGGGGAGATAATTACAAAATCTAGTCAAGTGATTAACTAGTAATTATTCATAAGTTTTGCAGTTCTTTGCTCTTATGACTAGATGTTCCTGTAGGCTAGATGAGAACAATGCTGAAACTGACCACATGCGATTGAAACTGCGTTAACCTTCAAGATCAAAGAACAAGAACAAGAATAAAGACTTCAAGGACAGCCAGCGAGAACTTCAAATGGGTCGGTGGTCGCAAAAGCAGCCCTTCGACTCAAATGGATCCTTCATTGCACGTGATCGGATGTAGGCAGTACTATGATAATCAGTTGCAATCATTTTTATGTATATGTATACTAATCTGATTAATATGCAATTAGTTATTCTATATAACCTGTTAGTGCTAAAGCTGTGGTATGCACGCTAGGTGGAATTATCCCCCGTGCATCCAGCGCTGCAATGAAGAATGCCTGCTTTCTAAAACTCCAAAACGAGTCTTAGAGAGTTTCTTCGACCAGCTTTTTGGTATCAAGTGGAAACCCTTCTTGGGAACAAAGGCAAGTTTGGCCGTCACAGTGCTCTTTTCCTTGCCCCCTGGGTAGGGTGAGATCCAGGGCTACAGCAACTTAAAAAGATCCCATAGCTCATGTCCCTTCTGCCTTGACTGATTAGAGTTGGTGTTTCTTTTCTGCAAATTGCCCTGTTGGGAACAGGAATGGACACACTTCTGCTGTGTGGGACATGGGGGACAGCCTAGGTAGAAAAGATGTCTTATATTGCACTCACATGCTGTTAAACCATCTCACCTTTCCCATCTGGAAGCCAACGGGAACCAAAGTCCTCTTGGGCACAGGACAAAACATTCCCTCAGACACTGCCAGTTTGCTCCTTGGTATTTCTTGCATGTAGACACGCCACACTGAGCCAAATTAAGCTAGTAACACGTAAAAGGCTGAAGCAGAGAGGCAAAAGTTTGGAAGGAAGCAGCTTGGATAATGCTGGTTTCACTGCAGAAGCTTCACATAATTTGCTGGAAAGAGGCCTACTTTGCCCCGGCACTGCCCCCGCCACCAGCCTTCATCGACCATCTCAATGTGCGTGATTGTGTCGTCAGGATCAAAAGAAATCTCATCATCTCCATCTGCAAAAATTGTTCAGAAAAGATAGTCACAATGCAAAGATAACCCCAGAGAGAGCTGGTTTTACATCCCTCCTCCCACTCCCCCCAGGAGGAGAATATAGAACAAGCATTCTGATAACCCTCCCCTCAGAGTTCATCTCATCCAACCCCCATCAAACAACACAGATAAAGCAGAGAAAGAGCAAGACTTCACAGATGAAATATGAAGCTTCTCTGTTCCCAAGTCAGGTCTCACTCTACTTTCCAAGAGGAAGAAATTTAAACCACCAAGTCGAAACCTTTTCACCACTGCTGATGGTATAAGCCACCACCTCCCTGTCGCACCGCCCCAGACAGCTCCCAGTGCCTCTCCCCACAGCCTGGATGGCAGACCCACCTCCTTGGTAATCATAGAGAGCCACTGCACAGGTCCCAGGGCTCTCCACCTCATAAACATTGCCCGGTTCCCCTGCAGAAGACAGGACAAGCAGATGAGAAAGAGGCTGAAAGCAGTCATATAGATCTGGTCAGTGCCACCCTCCACCCAGCTGTCAGCTTTGGGGTGAATCACATCCAAACCCTATCAACAGGGAGAGGTGTACCATGGCTCAAAGCAAGGCATGACTTCTCTCCCCTTCTGCAAAGAGAGAGGTGGGGTCCTGATTCTCCATACTCCTCTCCCAACATAACTCCAGCCTCTCCACTTACCATCTCCAGTACCAGTGAAGCTGTGACAGAAACATCAACAGCAGCCCATGCAGTTTGCTTATGTGCTTGGAGGAAGACTACCCTGCACTCCTCACACCCAGGAGACACCACCAGATCAGGTCTTGTGAGCACCAGCTGTTTGAGCAACAGGCTGAATTAAGAGGGCACCCCCAGGCTGCAGTGCAGCACTGGCAGTTGCTTGCCCAGAAGCAGTGCACCAAGAACATCAGTCCAGGTCCAGCTTCCTCAGAGCCCAGGGCAGCCCTCTGGTCCTCCTGCCTCAGTCCTGCTCCAGCAGAATACTTGCTGCCTGGCCCAGCATCCCATGCAGCTGATCTCGCACCTTAGAGCCAGGCAAGGGAGTGGGAGACAACCAAGTCTCTGTCATCATGGGCTGCTACTGTGAACACAGTAGCCTTCAGGATACAAATTCCCTCTGGAGTCAGTCCCATACATCCAGTGAGATGAGTGGACAGATACGAGCTCCCCAAGACATGGGCTTTTCCAACAGTACTCACCCAGGTGGGGCTGGCTCTGGCTGGGCTCCTCAGGAAGTATCTCCTCATAGTCCTCACCTCCATCTCCTCCATGGTCATAGTTGGTATCCAGCTTTCCCAAGGGTGCTGGCAGCTCCTCATAGTCAGCACCTCCATTGGTACTGTCACAGTAATCAGAGGGCTCTGGCAGCTCCTCATAGTCTCCACCAACATCCAAACTTTCACTGTAGGTGGGCTGATCCTGGCTGGGGATCTTGCACAGCTCTTCGCCCAGATCTGCCGGCCTCGGTGGCAAAGTGGGTGGCGTTTCCTCATCCTCCCTTTTTGCTTCCTGCCATGAAGTGAGAAAGTGACAGGAAAGTCACTTGCAAAGCATCCACTGCAGCCAGCATTCCCATGACTGCACAGCACCCAACACAAGGGAGCCCCCTCCACTGCAGGTGCCTTTAGTGCTACCATGACATAAATGGAGCATCATCCTCTGCACAATGGGGAAACAGCTTAGCCATCAGGTCTGTGCTGAACTGGTACCTGGGATTGCTGTGAAGACCCTCATGGCTCACGTATTTGAACCTCTCTCACATACTTAGCTACAGCTCACTGTACTGCTACTGAATTGACCCACTCCGAGAGCCCATCTCATGGTGTAAGGTGGTGTGCAGCGCATCACTGGTCCCATCATTGCTAGAAAAAAGTCATCAGATCCCCTCAATCCCTTTGAATGTGATCCAGAGCAATGTCCATTCCCATTCCCAACAGAGCAACTCAGAAAATTTTCTTTCAGCTGAAATCTGTGCCAGCTCACAGAGCAACTCTGTTTTCCTCCAGCTGAAATCTGTTCCATCTCCCATAAACCTGCCCTAGGGACTGGACACTACCAGGCCTGTAATGACTACAGGGTCTGCAGAAAGTAGCCTCAAGGAGGGAACGTTTCAGGGAGTGCTTTATTGGTGAAACGTTATCTGCACATTGAATGCAGAAACAGCACAATGTAGAAGGACGTCTTGTAAATGTGAGGGTTTGGGTGCAATCTCCCGTTTGGAAAACCCTGAATGCAGACTGCTGAGATGGTGATACTGGGGAGCTGTGATTGCACTGTGTTTGCCAGGCACTAGAGGCAAGAAGGAGCCTAGGCCAAACCACAGGGGGCCATGGCTGGGTGCAGGCACGTCCTGATCAGTGTGCCGAAAGGGAAAATCCAGTGATAGCTGTGAAGTTCAATGGCAATCCCTGGCAGTTGCAGGGAAGCAGTTTACGCAAGACGTTACTGTAAAGAGATCAGGCAGAAGGGCATGGAGCTGCATGGCCCTGAGGAAAAGTCTGCTTCGCAAGCCTTGGAGGACATGGCAAGATGGCCATGGCTCACCTTCTGCCGAGCCGCCTGGCACTCCCGAGCCTGCCGCCTCACCCGGTCCTCCTCTGCCTGCCTTCTGCTCTCCTCCTCTGCTGACTTAGCCATGTTTTCAAATCGTGACCGCAGGCTGCTGGTGCCACTGGAAGCTCCTGCGGAGAAGAGAGCTGATCAAGCCTGCCCAATGGCTCCCTTCTACCACCCCAAGCATCCAGGAGAAACCCAGACATCTGCCTCTCCCAGAGGAACCTGCAGTTCAGCCACCTTCTCCTGCCCCTCAACACAGGTTAAATCCACATCCCACCACAGCACACGCCTGCCAGTGCGCTGCCACAGAGGGACCATGTGTCCTACAGCTTCCCACCAAGCCCAGGGCTGGTACTCAGTTGTCTCACCTGCCTCCAGCGGTCTTGTTTTTTCATACGAGGAGGTGGGAGCTGCCATCTCATCAAAGCCAGCAGCACTCTGCAAGAGAAAGTGAATGAAGTGTCCGGCTTGTTAGGCAAGGCCAGTGCTGAGATCCCCTGCTGGGTTTGGCTACTGGTGACTGCAGGCTTTGTTCCCAGCTGTGTCTGTCCTCTGTACAACTGCCACAGCCCCGTGGAGGCTGCTGGCTGCAGCCCTGTTCTCCTGATGCCTCCCTGCGCTGTGGGAGTGCCTGCTGCCCTCCAGCCAAAGGCAAGGGCCGCTGCTGTTAGAGGAGTGGTGCTCCGAGGGCTGAAAAGGCTACGTGGAGCCAAGCGGAGGAGGCTGCACAGTGGCAAGGCAACTTCTGCATGGGACAGCAAGGCTGGGCATTCAAGGCAGAAGCGCTCACTGGTAACACAGCAAATAGCCGAGTGGATGCCCGGCAGTCTATCACTTCCTGAGGTGCGGGGGCCCGATACATCCGTCCCCTGCACTCCCAGTGGTATGAGGCATGGAAGCACTTCCCTGTTGGATGCACAGCTGCAGCTGCCTAACCACTAACAACGTGTGTCCCTTCAGCAGGTTGTTGCCTGCAGTATGTGTATACAGTAGCCTAGACTAGAAAGCATCAAAGTGAAAACATGTGTGAACATGTGAGATACCGCTAGCTTTATGAAGTGTGAAGAGATGGCTGAACTGGTAATAGCATCGATGGGATGTTTGCAGCAGAAAGTGAGATAGAGTGGGTTCATCTACTTTCATGAGAAAACTATTTCATACCAAGAGGAAACTGCAGGCAGGATCCAGCTTTCAGACTAATACAGCTACTTTTAGGGTTCTACCTGCAGGTGTCACCAATGGGCTGGGTGCCCGAGCTCCTACTACAGTCAGTGGAGCCCAGAGAGCAGCTCTGCTCTCCTTAAAGAAAACACAGCTGAGCAGGCAAACAGCACTACAGGCTCAGAACCAGGTCTACACAGACCACAGCAGAGACTTGGACATGTTGTTTATACGACAGCATTTAAATTTAGGAGTCTTAGTGTGAGAGCTGAATCCTACACTTCGCATTCAAAACTTTATCAAAGGGGAGTTAAGATTGCCTGGTGGTATATTGCGCTCTACTCAGGAGCAATGAATTCAGCACTACTCCAGTGTCTGAAAACCAGGCAATCAAGAACTTAGGTACTTGCCCAAATATCCTTATTTTTACCATGTTTGATTATGCTTCAATATTCTCAAAATACACAAATTCATGTTCCACTTTGAGCTGATAAGAACTGCTTATCCCCTCTCTGCACCCTGCTCCTCCAATGACCCACAGCCCTGACTTTTGTACAGCTGCTCATCTGATTTTGCATGCTTTTTCTGCCACATACATGATGCCTTGCCTTTTGACCATGCACCTCCATTTGCTGTTGTTAAATTCATAGACCATGCTAATCTCTTCCATGGGCAGAATGCCATTCCCACTCTGCTACTGGCCCAGCCTACACGTGCAGCATAGAAAGGAACATGCCTGGTGGTTACAGGTATGTGTTTATGTCCTTCCTTGGCTCAGGGCCCTGCAGAAAGGTCCTTATCTGCTTCCTCCAGCTCCAGAGTATGGCAATGTTGGTACTGTACCAGGCACAACACTGTGCCCCTAGCACTGTGCCCAACAGCAGAAAAAGCGTGGTTCAGGGAAGGCACCCTCGCTTCCTCCTCCAAATGCCGCAAAGCCCCACCACCATCCAGGATTCTCATCTTTTAGGTTTTCCCCATCCATGCAGACTATCATCCACTGGCAAGACCCCCTTTCCTGATCAAGCTTGCAGGGTAGCCTGCCAAAGCACAATGTTGATTCAAGTGTCTGAGACACTCTGCATTTTGACTGTAGATGAGCCTTTGCCTGGTTTCAGCCCAGACAGAAAACTTGAACCAGCAAACTGGATGACCTCTTCTCATGCAAGGTTGATCCCTACCAATCCCATCCCTGCTGGGTTTTGTTAAGGTTTGCAGGCAGATGACTAGGCTCTGGCCTGAGATTTGGCTAAGTGAACAGACCATAAGAAACTCCTGGACAGGACAGAAAAACCTGCAGAAGGTTAACAAACAAGGTTACAGACAGCGCCATGAGGAATGGCCCGATTTCACCAGTAGTTAAGGGGGAATGATATGGGGCCAGTCACTCATACACAAAGCCATACCAGCTGGTGAGTAGTATAAAAGGACAAGGAGCCAGCTACCAGAGAGGCCATAGATCTGCATCAGATACTGGAGAGACCAGGGAGGTCTGCAAGTTGGCTACTTGAGGGACTGTGGCAGTACATCCCACCCCCCCCATCCTGCCAGCAGGAAACGAAACTTCTCCAGGAAGGGAGAAGGGGAAGGAAACCCTGGAGGCTGCAGGTTGAAATTTGAACTGGCCAGTCGAGATGCGCCAGGTACACCGAGGTGACCCTCCTAGCCGATAGGATTAAATGACCACCGGTCAGATTCGACAGGGGTATAAACGGGGTCCCGCCGGAGGACACGTTGGCAGTCCTCCTCAGAGCAGCGAGTCTGCAGTTGGGGACTCCCCCTCGGGTCGGGGCACCGCCCGAGGTAACTCCTCGAGGGAGAGAGCCCTCAGCTTTTAGGTGAGTGATACGCGCGTTTTGAGCCATCACTTTCAATCTTGGGGATTCTTAAGTCGGCCGTGTAGTATTAATTCTCTTTACATCATTGAGCCTGTGGTTTTATAAAATGTTACCGGACTTCTAACTAACTTTTGCTGAAGAATAAATCTGAGTTTTAACACCTGTTGGATTTGGTTAGTCGTGCATTCGTAACAGGGACTAAAGATTTAAGCCAGCTTCTGGGAAGCCTTGTTTGTGTGTGGGTGTGACAGCTAACAAACCTTATGCCTTGAGTAAGAACAGCTAGAGGAATGGCAGCCACAGCGATACCACCTTCCTGCTGGAGGCAGTCCAAGGCAACAACCACTCTGTATGCATACTGCTTTCTGCACTATTATCACCTACCAGTCAGTGCCGGGGACCTGACACCAGATGGGCCTTCAGTCTGATCCAGCACCTCTCCTGTGTAAGAGACAGTTCCTGCATGGTGCAATAGCCTGTGGCCTCTCAGACTTCTCACAAGGCTGCACTCTCACAAAATTTCATCTCCAAGGAGCTATCACTGTTCATCCTGATGGTACTGGTACACACAGGGCCTGTAGGAGTGATGGCAAGCAGCCAGACAGAACACTCCCAGTATCTCAAATGGTACTAGATATCCACGAGGGCACAGTGTGATGTCCTTAGAAAGCTCTTCACTGGCTCTGCTATTAAATTCTGCCCCAAAAAAAGCAGGTGTATGACTGTTCAGTCCAAGAGTGGAATGATTCAAAAGCAGCTGAGAACGGAAAAAACCTTTTCTTCCTTGCATTATGGTCACCCCAGGCTGCATTCCTCTGCACCCTCTGGTATTTACACTGGGCCAGTTCCCTCACCCTTGCAATAGTTATGCACTGAGCAGTGGGACCTCATCTCCATCTGGGAAGTCTCTTCTCTTGCAGCAGTGCAGAGCAGTGATTAGCAAGAAGCAACTGCAGGCTGCAGCATGCAGTCTTACCTTATCTACTCTGTCCTTCTGGACTCCGTAACGGCCTCCAAACCCCTTGGCATAGTCTGTATGGAAAAAAATGAGGCTATTTTATGATGGTTTATATTCTGCGTGCACCTCCAACTTCAGTATGCTATGACCAGTGAAATGAGTTAGCTTTGTCTGCCTCTTATCACATATGGAACTAAATAGAGAAAAATACATGCAGAATGCTCTGGACAGTAGCTTTTAAGACTAATCCTTCATTCCTTTCAGTGAAGTGCACAGGTGTTCAGTGCTATATGCTGGCAAATCTGCTTCCAAGGCACTGGGGTGAGAAGCCAGTCATGCCATTTGAGTGCAATGTGGCCTTGTTCACTGAAGTAAAACATACAGTAGCCAAGCCATTCCTGGAATCTGCTTTGCCTCATCCCCATGTGCTCACCTTTTGAATGAGCTTATGATCAGGAATGTACCTCACAGAGAAAGCACAGTATAATCTGGGAAGCCTGATTCAGGGACTTGCATTCAATGTACCCCACCGATCCAAGCATGCACCTACTCTGGCAGAGTTTACCCTTGCGCTTTGGGGGTTCACAATGTCCCAGCTGCTCCACAACATGCTATACGCATTCAGTTTTCAGCAGCTGGATCTCTGTCAAGTATGAACCACTAGCTCTAGGTCCATGTGTGCTCCATAGAAATTGTGCTGCCACGTCTGGCGGCATTGCCGTACCTGTTTGGGATGCATGGGGTTGCATTTCCTCCTGATGGTCCCAGCCAAGGGCACTCTTGTCTTGACGATCCCTCTGCACCCCAAACTTCCCACCAAAGCCCACAGAATAGTCTTCAGCCACAGGGATCCAGATCATGGCATGGAAGAGAACAGACAAGGGAAGGAAAGAGAAAAGTGGCAGCGCCCTGAGCTCAGGTTGTCCTCACAGGGGCAGCAGATTTCCCTTCCCAGGACTTGGAGAAAGACATGGAGCAAGGCCAGATTTCCCCACTGGTGGCAGCAGCAATAGCCCTCCCTCCTCCCTGGGACAGTCCGCCTGCTATTAGCACCTGCCTGGGCTTCCCCTGTACCCTTCCTTTGGTGCCATGCGCCCAGGAGATCCCTATGCCCATAGAAATCTGCTGCTCCTCTTCATTTAGCCTGAACTTTCTCCAGCAGTCATGCATCGTGTGCAATGGCTTTCCTCACCTGACCCATTCCCTTGCTGCAAGCAGTGGGCACCCAACAGCTCCCCACAGCTTTTCCACCATTCATGCAGCAGGCTGCAAAAAACGAAGCACAGTGCCCCACAGCCCCAGTGGGTATAGTCCCAAGCTCCAGTCCTGACACTGCCTGCTGCATTGCCCCCCCCCAGCTCACCTTTCTGAGAGTCGTGCTTCTCTGCCTGGCTCTTGTAGTCAAATCCCACTGCCGCTTTGTCCACCTTATCCTTCTCCACACCATAACGGCCACCAAAGCCCTTGGAGTAATCTGAGATGATGCATGGAGTGAAATGCTGCCCTGAGCATGGGGCTGGTGAGGGGAGGGGGTAAAGATGGGGAGCAGCACTGGGGAGGAGCACCAGGGAGGAGGAAGAGCAGCAGCGACAATCGAAAACACTAGAAAAAGCAAGGGATTTGGAGGGGACAGAGTGGATGGCAGGGAGCACCACGAGGGCCACTGAGGATGAGGGCCCATGGGAACGGGTGCACATGGCAAGCATGGGTCATGGCAACAAGAGAACCTGAAGGCCATGGGCTGCAGGAGACACAGCAGGCTGAGAGGGCAAGTGTCTTAGGTTTGCATGGCAAGGTTTTGGTAGCCAGGGGGGCAACAGGGGTGGCTTCTGTGAGAAGCTGCTAGAAGCTTCCCGTATGTCTGACAGAGCCAATGCCAGCCAGCTCCAAGACAGACCCACCGCTGGCCAAGGCCGAGCCCATCAGTGACAGTGGTAGCGCCTCTGGGATAATGTATTTAAGAAGGGAAAAAAAAATGTTGCTGGGGCACAGAAACTGCAGCTGGAGAGAGAAGTGAGAACATGTGAGAGAAACAACCCTGCAGACCCCAAGGTCAGCAAAGAAGGAGGGCGAGGAGGTGCTCCAGGCGCTGGAGCAGGGATTCCCCTGCAGCCCCTGGTGAAGACCATGGTGAGGCATTCTGTCCCCCTGCAGCCCATGGAGGTCCATGGTGGAGCAGATCTCCACCTGCAGCCCGTGGAGGACCCCACGCCGGAGCAGGTGGATGCCCGAAGGAGGCTGTGACCCCGTGGGAAGCCCACACTGGAGCAGGCTCCTGGCAGGACCTGCAGATCTGTGGAGAAAGGAGTCCACGGAGCAGGTTTGCTGGCAGGACTTGTGACCCTGCGGGGGACCCATGCTGGAGCAGTCTGTGCTTGAAGGACTGCATGCTATGGAAGGGACCCATGCTGGAGCAGTTCATGAAGAACTGCAGCCCGTGGGAAGGACTCACGTTGCAGAAGTTAATGGAGGACTGTCTCCTGTGGGAGGGACCCCATGGTGGAGCAGGGGAAGAGTGTGAGGAGTCCTGCCCCCTGAAGAGGAAGGAGCAACAGAGACAACATGTGATGAACTGACCACAACCCCCGTTCCCTGTCTCCCTGCACTGCTGGGTGCGATAGGTAGAGAATTCAGGAGTGAAGCTGTGCACGGGAAGAAGGGAGGGGTGGGGGGAAGATGTTTTAAGATTTGGTTTTATTTCTCATTATCCTGCTCTGGTTTGATTGACAATAAATTAAGTTAATTTTCCTCAAGTTGAGCCTGTTTTGCCTGTGATGGTAATTGCTGAGTGATCTCTCCCTGTCCTTATCTTGACCCACGATCCTTTTGTTATATTTTCTCTCCCCTGTCTAGCTGAGAGGGGAAGTGATAGAGCAGCTGCGTGGTGCTTAGTTGCTGGCTGGGGTTAAACCATGACAGCAAGGAAGAAAAGTGACATGCCAAGGGCAGCTGGGCCGGCAGTGTGAGCTCAGCCACCCAAGGATGCAAAGCCAAGGCAAGACTTGGGCACCGACAGCCTGGGCATCCACCCACTCACGCATCTCCAGAGCAAGGATTTCAACCTGTGGTCTGCCAGTCTCTGAAAAGGTCTCTAAGTATACTGAGCCCTTGAAAGTACAGAAGAAATGGCAAACTTTTGTTGTACAGCTTACATTTGCTGTAATGGAATCTCAACTTCTACAAGGAAGCCACTGACTCTTGGTGCTGCAAAGGCTGAAACCCACATTTCTAGAGACCTGCTCCAGCTCTCCCCCCAGCCTGTCTCTGGCACGCTCGATCATTAATGTGATAGAGGCACAGCACATCTTCCTTATGCCTCCCTTTTTTCCATCTTCTAAACTAGTAATGTATTAACCACTTCAGCTGTGTTCAGTTATTCTCTAAGGAGTACCTTGCTATTATTGGCTGATGTCCTAAGAAATTTCAGCCTCTATCCTAGCCGCTGGCCGTAGAGAGACACTTTCCTTTCAAGGACCTGGTCTGCCAGCTCCAAATCCTACCCTTCAGAAGGAGTAAATCACAGTTACCTCTCTTTGTTCCCTGACCCTATTCGTACAGGTCTGCATTTCACAGGAATGAGGTGGGGCTTCTCCAGCAACTTCAACCTTATCAATCCATGAAGATTGTGATCTAGAGAAATATGCATGAAAACATTTTGTATTGAAGAATGGCTCTCTGCTTCATAGAAGCTCAGTCACTTAAGAATGAGTCTGTAAGTCCTAGAAATTTCTTAAACTTATCTTGATTAAACTATTATTTACCCATTAGGCCATTATGAAACAGACCTTTTAGGATGCTGTTTTCAGCAATTATAGATTTTATGACTGTTACCTTGATGCTGGAGATTCCACTATGGACACATTTTTATGAAAAACAATCCAAACACCTTACCCTACTTCTAATATTTTCATTTTGTCCTGAGAGATTTCTGTGTTTTTACACAGCCTGATGAATTTCTATGGCTACAATCTAGTATATAAACTCTTATACAGGAATATGTTAATGTAGCACAACTGCATGCGATTCATTAATTTAAGGCCAACCAAGAATGCCTCAAAACATCTTCCTTCTTTTATAGTTTCCTCTGAAATGAACACGATTCAGTTCTTTTCTTGGTAATGCAGTATTCCTCACATTTATCTGAAACAGTAACAGACCTTGCCCTCTCATCTTCTCTTGGTTGCAAAATATTTAAAATATCTTTAGTTTCAGTTCTTGCAATGTTCTTAATGAATATTGCTGCTTGTATGTACATGTCAAAGTTTGGTTGAATCATCTCCAGAATTCTGCAAAAGTTTGGGTGCTGTATAGGCTTTTGTTTCCATATCCATTGTTGTACCTTCTCTTCTATGCTGCTTTTTCAGAAATCACTTCTTACGTCCTACAGTGCTTGGGTTCCCTCTGGAGCAGTTGCTCAGAAGGACTTTTAGAGGATATACATGGGGGTGCGTGTGTGGGGGTGTCTTCTCTGCTCAGCCGTGACGTGGTTTCCGTCAAAGCAAAACACAGAGACAAGAGGAATGTACAACAGAAGGGTGGTGATAGGACAGCAGAGAATAGGGCCGCAAGGGTGACTGACTGGGAACAGGAATCTGAAACAAGTGACAGGAGGGGGATAACAAAGGAGACTGTGCCACAGCAGACAGCACAGGATATTGGGAGCAGAAGAGAAGCTGGGCAAAGTGTCAAGGGGCCACGCGTACACATGGACTTGCCTTTCTGGGATGAGTGTTTCTCCACCTCACCCTTGTATTCAAAGCCCAGTGCTGACTGGAAAAAGAAGGGGAGGAATGTCAGTTGTCCTGAGGGCCAAGCCAGGTCTCACCCACCCTCCCTCCCCCAGGGTCTGGGCTGGGACCCTGCTCCCTGCCTTGTGCTGCCAACATGCAGGTGCCTGGCCCCTCCTCGGCTGGTACAGGCCTCCTCAGCCTCTCACACCACCCCTGCTATCCATGTGGCAGCGTGCCCAGGAATGGGCCCTCAAAAAAGCCCATGCATTCCAGGTAAGAGGGCCACAATCCTGAGCCCACACCCTGTCATGATGCAAGGCAGCTGGGCAGCATCTCACACCAGGATGTGCATGGGAGGGACGGCATCCTGCTGTCCCCATTCAGTCCTGCCAGGGCCAGTCACTGTGCATGGCACAGCTTGGGGGTTTGGAGATGTAAAACACCACAGCCCCCAAAACAAACACAGGACAGTGCAAGCATGCAGAGAGTTAGCCTTCACAAGTGCCCTGCAATTTGTCATCAGTCATCATCCTGCACACAGGAGGTGAGCTGCGTGCTTCAGTGGAGACCGTGGTGCATGGCATACCTAGACCTGCACCCACCAGCACTTTGAAAACTGCAGCCACAATCCTAAGATAGCACAGTATTTTACAGGCAGCACTGAGCACAGGCCGCAAGCACGTATTTCAGCTGCCCTGTCCAACACACCTTGTCAGCTCGGTCCCGCTGGACTCCGTACTTCCCCCCAAAGCCCTGGGCTGCATCTGTCTGCGAGGAGTGCTTCCCAACATCAGCAACGTACTCGTGGCCCACTGCGCACTGAAAAGAGAGACAGCATGACATGAGCGCCCACGGTCAGACTGGCAGGGTGGACAGAGACATAGGCACCACACAGCTGCTCTGCCCCGCGGCCGAGATGCTTGTGGCCGTGAGGTGACAGGTCCAAACTGACTGTGCTGGTGGTGGCGATGCCTTCCGCAGAGCCTTTGCCAGTACCAGCTCTGCTCTGAGACCTGTGATGCAGCTTCAAGGGCAGCTACCCGACATAACCGGCCCCACTGCCAGCTCATCATGCAAACTGTGGGATGCTGAATACCTGCTGCTCCTGAATGCCAGTGGAATGGTGGATACTCACACGAGGAAACTGAGGAGAAAAGGACGGATAGGCACGCACAACTGAAAACCTACAGGCAGCAGGTCCGGCACCTGCTCCCTATTTTCTGTGTCTGAGAGTGAGGGTCAGCAGACCTGGCTGGGATCACCCTTTATGCCTACTACAGGCCAGGGTCCCGCTGCTCCCTGCTGGAGGCGGTGTGGCCAGGTATTGCACACACTCCTCAGGAGAAGGGCCAGAGGCTGAATGCTTGCAACATCCTGGTAAGACTGGATGAAGGCCGAAGAGTTGCTCAACAAAAACATCCTCACTCTGCTCCGGCAGGAGGGTCTGAGCATGGCTGCTCCATTTTGGCCTCCTGGAAATGTCTGTTTCTCCCCCTGCCATCCTGGTATCAGGCACACCCACAGTGACCCCATATATTGAATACTACTGCAATCTTACCATCTCACTTCTGAAAAAAAACAAGTATCAAATGCTGAAAGGTACAGGAAGAAGCGTGATGATGATTATC
Organism: Harpia harpyja; assembly: GCF_026419915.1. NCBI lineage: Eukaryota > Metazoa > Chordata > Aves > Accipitriformes > Accipitridae > Harpia > Harpia harpyja. Next base: position 70,835,748 of record NC_068945.1, on the reverse strand, counting down.
AGAAAACATAAACCAGGTTTGATGTGAGAACAGAGAATATGAACTAGGGCTTCATCCTGGGGAGATGTGACAGAGGTCTGTAATGTATTATTCATTAGTTCTCCAAGCACAAGCAGGGAGGCACCTAATTTAATTCTTATGCAGCAGGTTTGAAACAAGCCACAGAAAGTCCTTCTTCACAGCTAAGGGGAGTGTTGCAAGGAAGTTGCAGAGGCAAGTTATACAAATGGGTTCAAACAGATCCTGGAGACAGATTATGGGCTGGCTAGGTATGTGTGAATCTGTGCAGCCCTGCCAGCTCTCCATTCTCTCCCTCTAGGGTCAGGCCAGGAAACAGGGATGCTCCTTCCTTTATGAGAAAAAGCCTTTTCCACTGAGGCCCAAGGAAGCCCTCTACAACTGTTACCTTATCCATTCGGTCCCGCTCTGTTCCAAATTTGCCCCCATAGCCATAGGAGGCCTTGGGGCCAGTCTCCAGCTCCTTCTTCTTGATGACGTCATGCTCCTCTGACACCTTGGTCCTCAGCTGATGGATGCTGGCGAGACAGAGAGAGTCAGGGCAAGTGCCCGTGGGATCACGCAGGCCCCCACTCAGGGCTATACCCCCTCCTCAACAGGAACCCACGCTTTCCTTTTCGTGTGCGCTGCACTAGCCCCACTGTGCAGGGCAGTACTGGGATGTACCGAGGGATCTGCTGGACAGGGTCAGCTTCAGACAGGGAAGGAGCAGAAAGTCTTTGCCACAGGGACAGCGGCCGTCTGGAGGTACTTGAAAGCTAACCCCTCGCAGCATCACAGGCGGCCTGCGAATTTTGCCTCCGGTGCAACACCCGCAGCTCAAGCCCAGAGCCTGCACGCAGCCGGCAGAGCCCAGCCGGGCAGCCCGCAGCCCCCCGGGTTGGGGGGGGGGGGGGGGGGCAGCGCGGCCCCGAGGCGCTCCTCGCCCGGGGCGAGGTCTCCACTCCCCTGCCGCCCCGCTGCCTGCCGGGGCCGGAGGTGCACCCCACGCGGGGAGCCCCGGAAGAGGGGCCGCGGGGGACGAGCCCGAGGGCAGCCGCCAGGCAGCCCGCGCCGCCCGCAAAGCTCTCTCCCAGCGCCCCACGGGAGGGTGGCCCACCCCCCCCCCCCGCCCCGGGCCGCTCCGCCCCCGCCGCGGCCCCGCTGCGCAACGAGCCCCTTACTTGGCTGGCTTCGGCCGGCGCTGCCGCTTCCCCCTCACGGGTCCGGGACCCGGCCGCGGTAACGGCCCGCCCGCAGGTCCCGGTCCCCAGACGCCCGTCGGAGCCGCAGCGCGGCCCGGGCCGCCCGCCCACCGCCCCTCGCGCCCCGCCGGGCCGCACTCACTCGATGTGCTCGGCGCGTCCGGAGCCCTCGACGGTTTTGGCTCCCCAGCGCTGCTCCTTCTCGGAGATGTCGTTCTGCAGAGCGAACCGCAGCCGTCAGCGGCCGGCGCGGCCCGCCCGCCCCGCAGAAACGGGGCTCTGCCCCCCCCCCCGCCCCGGGCGCCGCGCTCCCGGAGGACGGCGCCCGGTGCAGCTCCGCCGGGCCAGGCCGGGCCCCGAGCGAGCCCGCACGTCCCGGGCCGAGCGAAGAGACGAGGACGGCTCCCGGGCGCGGGCGGGAAGCGGACGGCGGGCAAGGCCCAGCGGGGACGGCCCGGGGGCCCCGGGCGCCCCATCGCCGCCGGCGACCGGCGGCGGCCTGCAGGGCCGGGCGCCCGGGGCCGGCGGGTCCGCGGGGACAGGGCGCGGGCCTGCAGGGAGCCCCGTCCCTCCTCCTCGGGGAGCAGCTAGCGAACAGAAATGCTGCGGAAACCCGTCGTTTGGGAAACGACTGGAAGAGCGCTGAAGCGAGCGCTTCGCTCAGGGTCCGCTGCTCTGCCTCAGCTTTGTTCCGAGAGCACTTGTTTTGTCTTCTTTTTGGAAGGTCTGAACGTGTATCTGATAAACTGAAGGATCGATAAACGCTTACCTAGTAGAAGGTAAAGCTAAAAATATGTACATACAAAACAGAACTTAAAAAATTAATACAAAGCCTTATTCTGTTGAGGGTTATTTTAAATGCTTCCACAAAGAGAAGAAATGAAGTAAAAACAAAAAAATAATTTTGACAGCCTGGGATTTTCTTTAAGCATTAATAATTTGGAACTTTGAGGAGGGGACTTGCTTTTCTGTCCCAAACTAGAATTTCTTACTGGAAATAACTAGGCAAGAGTGAACCTCAAAAACAGGACTCTTGAGTAACGGAAGAGGCTGTCCAGCAAGAAATGTATCTTGCAAAGGAAACCAGAATCTCAGCAGAGCTCAGAGAGACCTGTGGCTGTAAAGCATGGCTGCCGCTCCTTGGCACCAGAAGGAGCAGGACTTTTGCTGTGCTATGTGCTCCTAAGAGGTTTAGAAAAAGGGTATGAAGAATGAGATGTCAAAGTCTTGAGATAGTAAAGGACTGTCTAGGTTAACCAAATACAGGAGACAAAGCAGTGCAGGAAAGTCTTGTGATGCCAAATCAGTGAGTGATAAAATTGTAAACGAAGGTTAGTGTTAATAAGTACAAAAGGAAGGCATATGGAAAAAAAAAATACACTGAATTATATCTGCACAACAATGGTTCCAAAATATTTACCATTCAGGAAGGAGTACAAAATACGGAATTATGTGCGATTATGTAGAAGAGTAGCAAATACAGAATTGGCCGAAAAGCTGAAGTGTGAATGACTTACTAGGAAAGGAATAGAGAATCAAATAGAAAATGAAAATCATGACACCGTGTGAATGCATGGGGTTCCCACATCTCACCTAGAGAACTGGACTGCATAGAAAACAAGACTATTCAGAGGCATGGAGGTGCATCTGCACAGGGTGACCATAAATAGAGTGGGATTCTTCTGTCTGGAAAAAATGAGGGCAATGCTGGAATCCTGTAAATTCCAAACAGTGTGGGAAAGAGAAAATGCAAGTCTTTGCTATTTCTTGTAACATAAGTCATGGGGAGGACTCGGTGAAGTTACCAGGGAGCAGGTTTAAAAGAAACTGAATATTCTATACTCCTTAAGTGCTACTACTTGTAGTCAGATGTGGGGTACACTGATGTAGGAAGTTCTGGAGACATACATATGGGTCAGAAATGGCTTAGACAGATGACCTGGCAGTACCTGTGAGGGGTTGGTGAGACTTGGCTGATCCTGCACAGCCAGCGGTGCTGCATGCCATGCCGAGCCCCGAGCCCCGGTCCGGTTGACCAGCATATGCCTAGGGCCAGTGAACCCTTTACAGCACCACCACCAGTATTACGGATTAGCACACCAGACACTCACCACGAAATCAGGGTCAGTGTCCCAGTCGTCTCCCTGAGCCTCAACCTTCACGGACACGTCATGTCCCACGACTGCTTTCCACATCTGCACAAGGAGGACACGGTATCACCCAGAGCTTGGCATGTGGGTACTGCTGGCTCACGGCCATGGGCACATCAGACCACAGCAGTCATAAGCATAACTCGGGCTGGAAGGGACCCTTGCAGGCCATCTGCCCTGCTGAACTCTCTGTTCCTCATACAGCACAGGGCACCCCAGAATAGCTGCTCTTGAGCCCCAGCACCTCTTTCAGCAAAACACACAGGGGTTTTAAGTGTAAACCACCGTCTTCATGCACATAGATTCCACAGTTAAAGTGCACACCTTATTTTAATGTAAATTAGTGCTAGCATCCAACTACCAGATTCTGCTTTTCCAACAGAGATTAATTTTCTGTGCTGTGGGAGACTGTTCCCTGCTTTAAGCTCCCTTCTGTTAAGCACAGTCACAGCACACCACCAGAGGCTGTGGCTTGCTCTGCTACCATGATACAATGCTTATCTACCTGAGGTCGGACTCCTCAGTTCTCTTGTCTGTTTTCCAACCTTTTAATCACGGCCTAGTGTGCTAGAGAAGGTTCACAGAAAAGCTGTACGCTGATCTGACAGTGCTGGTACAGTATACTGTGTGGTGTTTAGGTCCGTTATATGGTAAAAACAGGAAATGGAGCTAAACTAATTAAGTGTGCAGGGCTGAAAAGGCTGAAGCTGCAGTAGTAGGGCTTGTACAGGCTGTCCAAAGAGGCCTGGAGGAAGTGATGGGCCCGGGAAGAGGAAGTTAAAGTAATGTGAAATCTAAAACTCCTGCATTTCATTTTCAAGGTTACTGTGAAAAAAGCTGACAAAAAAGTGCCTCCCAAACAACACGGTTGCTACAAAATGAGAGACAGAAGAAAGATTACATGGCTTGCCTGCCCCTGCACAACAGAGCAATCATTCTCAGCAGAGCTCTCACGTCCCACCACCTATTACTGCCTGTGGTGTTGAGGAGCCCCAAATTGTTCTTACTGTCGCCCAAAGCAGCTTTTCACTGGGGCAGAAAGACTGAACAGAATGTGCAGCAAAGACTGGGCTGCTGGGCCATGTTTCACACCACTGCAAACATCACATAAACCTGTGAACAAACCAACAGGAGGGAAGAGAACGGCTTTGTGGTGGATCCTCATTTAACAGCACACTTTTATTATGTGCTTCTCAACAGCACTAACCCCACAATCCCACAACCATACAGTAGCCTACAAACTCGCCCCAAGTGCTCAGGAGAGTTGCTTTCTGTGCAAGCAAAATGTTTATGCTGAACAAGTAATTACTTGTACAACACAAAAAGCTGTTAAGTGAATAATAACCTTCCAGTTCAGCACAGTGCAGTGTTCAGTTCAGCCTCACACTGCCCTTACCAATTGTCTAGAGAATCAGCACTGTAAGACCAGGGAGCAAAGACAACAGAAACTGAAAGAGCACAGAAGGGATGAGTCTTTCTTTTGTTAAACAAAAGCCAGATAGTTAGCTAAGGGAGAGGATTTAGGACCAAGGCAGATTTACTGTGAAGATCTGGCTTTAGGCCTTCCCCAGGATGTCTCAGGGGGAAGGAAAAAAAAAAATTGTCGTACTCCGGAACACAGCAGCTCTGTGACATACTCTGCTGTGCTTGTATGCACTGACGGTAATCTTATGACAAACTCAATATAGCTAACTGCAAATAGAAGCAGGGGAAGCAGGAAGGCACATGTGGAACAACATAGCACAATCTAACAATACCTTTCATCTCCTTTTCCCCTCCCTAATTTATTAGCATCTCTTACTCCAAAGATTTTTAAAGTTTGTGCCTCATTTTTGTTAATGATAAGACAGCAGCAATAACCAGCTATCACAGGGCTGTTCAACAGGGCAGCTGATTTGAGCAGCTAGCTCAAATGCAAGTTGTTCAGGGTTTTAAATACTGCTGTAAATGGTTCTTGACCACCTACTCTCCAAAGCCACCCACCATGCAACTGGGGAACCGTGACAAAGCACAGACTGTAATCACACCACAAGGCTCCAGACACCCTCTATAAAGACGAGTATCAGCCAGAGTAGGATCTCAACCCTTTAGTTTGTCCCATTTTTTCCCCCTTGAAAACATCCACTACAGCACAAATATGGGCCTACTACACTTAGCACAGTCATGCTAGTTGACTTGGAAACATTGTTCTTCAGAGCCTCAAATACAAAAGCAACAACAATGACCAAAGAACAGACCGATAAGCAAATGCCCAGCGCTATCAACTCACACAAACTGGGTCAGGAAGGAGTTGTCTGCCCACCAAAACCCGACATTTTGTTGTTGTTTCTCACTTTCCACTCCCAAACCCCACTCAGTTTTCTTACCTTAAAGGGCTCACCAGCTCCTGCTGGCAAACTGGCTGCTTTTTGCTCAGGCACCTGTTGCTCGCGGCAGCTTTTGGACTGCTGTGTTCTCCGAGTTCCTGTTTTAACTTCAGCTATCTTCACTTCCTCTGCCCCAGCCCCCAGCTCACTGCCCAAGTCCTGAGTCCCAGAACGTGCCCTAGTGCGCTGCAGTTCCCTTGCATGCTGCCGGTGCTCTGGGACACGGACAAGGCGCGTACCCAGGATACAAATTGCGGACTCCATGAATAGCGCTTGATGGGGCACAGTTACATTTCTTCATGTGCAAAACCAGATTGTGATCTCCATTTTCATCTCTTCCAAAAAACCATTATGCCATAAAAGTACAAAAAAGTTAAAAGGCTGAAGCCCCTGGGCTTGACAATTACAATGAGATCCGAAGGCAGCAAGCTACTGCTTACAGAAATTGCTGTGAAATTTGACTCAGTACTTTACAGCACAATTAGAAATGTTTATAAACACACAGACATACACACACATATATATATACATACATACATGAAAACTCTTCCATAAAAAAAAAAAAAAGCAAATAGCTTGAACTAGGAAGATGGAAAGCATGTAGTTAAAGAATCCTAAGCACTTACAGATCAAACTCTTTGCTGCAAGGGTACATTGGTACACTGCTTTCTGGTGGGAAGTGCACAATTTTGGAATGAGTAGCGTGACTCACACTAGTTTGACACTAGATAAACATCTCAAACCAAAATAACTTCCTTTCTGAATAAGTGAAGCAAGAAAAGCTCCTAGAGTAGTCGCTTCCATTTGACATAATGACAAGGTATATAGGGCTTAGAATAGAATAGAGTAGAATAGTTCAGTTAGGAGGGACCTACAATGATCACCTAGTCCAACTGCCTGACCACTTCAGGGCTGACCAAAAGTTAAAGCATGTTGTTAAGGGCATTATCCAAATGCCTCTTAAACACTGACAGGCTTGGGGCATTGACCACCTCTCCAGGAATCCTCTTCCAGTGTGTGACCACCCCCTTGGTAAAGAAATGTTTTCACACTTGTCCCACATGACATCCTCATCTCTAAATTGGAGAGACATGGATTGGATGGTTGGACCACTCGGTGGATAAGGAATTGGCTGGATGGTCGCACTCAAAGACTTGTGGTCAACAGCTCAACGTCCAAGTGGAGGGCAGTGACGCGTGGTGTTCCTCAGGGGTCAGTATTGGGACCCCTGTTTGTTTAACATCTTTGTCAGTGACATGGACAGTGGGATTGAGCGCACCCTCGGCAAGTCTGCCAACGACACCAAGCTGTGTGGTGCGGTCGACACACTAGAGGGAAGGGATGCCATCCAGAGGGACCTTGACAGGCTTGAGAGGTGGGCCCATGCAAACCTCATGAAATTCAACAAGGCCAAGTGCAAGGTCCTGCACATGGGTCGGGGCAATCCCAAGCACAAATACAGGCTGGGCGATGAGTGGATTGATAGCAGCCCTGTGGGGAAGGACTTGGGGGTGTTGGTGGATGAAGAACTGAATATGGGCCAGCAATGTGTGCTCACAGCCCAGAAAGCCAACTGTATCCTGGGCTGCATCACAAGAAGAGTGGCCAGCAGGCTGAGGGAGGTGATTCTTCCCCTCTACTCTGCTCTCGTGAGACCCCACCTGGGGTACTGCATTCAGCTCTGGGGCCCCCAGCATAAGAAGGACATGGACCTGTTGGATGCTGTGAGGGACAGTATCAAAAGCCTTATTAAAATCCAGAAAAACTACATCCACCGCCTTCCCTTGATGCACTAGGTGGGTGGCCTTATCACAGAAGGTTATCAACTTAGCTAAACAGGACTTTCCCTTTGTGAACCCATGTTGACTGTGCCTAGTGATTGCATTGTTCTTTAAATGTCTTTCAATAGTACCCATTATGATCTTCTCCATAATTTTTCCAGGAACTGAGGTTAGACTAACAGGTCTGTAGTTTCCTGGGTCTTCCCTCACACCCTTTTTGTAAATTGGAATAATACTGGCTAGCTTCCAGTCAGGGGGCACCTCCCCAGATCCCCAAGACTTTTGGTACATGATCGAGAGGGGTCCTGCCGTAACATCCGCTAGCTCCTTCAGTACTCTGGGGTGAATCCCGTCAGGCCCCATGGGCTTGTGAACATTCAGCTGATATAGCTGGTCCCTTACGATTTCAGTGTCCATAAATGGAAAATCACTGCTCCTGCACTCGTGGTCCTCTGACTCAGGGAACTGGGCAGCCCAATGTCTATCAATATAATTGAAGACTGAGGCAAAAAAAGCATTGAGCGCCTCTGCTTTTTCTTCATCCCTATTAGTCAGGTGACCATCTTCAACAAGGATCGCTCCAATGCTTTCTTTAGACCTTCTCTTGCTATTAACGTACTTAAAAAAGCCTTTCTTGTTGTCTGACACAACACTAACCAGTTTCAACTCTGAGATTTGGTGTTTCACATCTTCTCCCTGCATATGCGAACCACGTCTCTACTATTCCTGCAAAGCCTGTCCTCGCTTCCAGAGATCATACAATTCCTTTTTCCTCCGGAGCTCCACGAGGAGTTCTGTGTTCAGCTAAGCTGGTCTTCTGCCCTGCTTGCTTGACTTTCGACACAGTGGAATTGCCTGCTCCTGTGCTTCTAAAAGGTGCTTCAAAACTGACCAGCACTCGCTGACTCCTAAGCCCTCAAAAGCAGATTCCCTGGGGACACCGCTCAGTAGTTCCCTGAATAGCTTAAAGTTTGCTCTCTTGAAATCCAGGCTAGCAACTCTGCAGACCTCTTTTCTCATTACCTCAAAAATTTTAAACTCAGCCATTTCATGATCACTGCAGCCAAGACGGACACTTACCATCACATCTTCTGTGAGCCCTTCTCTATTGACAAACAAGTCTAGGAGGGCATCTTTCCTAGTTGGCTCACTGAGTACTTGTGACAAGAAGTTATCTTCCACAAACTTCAGGAATTTCCCAGACTTGCTCATCACAGCAATACAGACTTCCCAGCTGATGTCTGGGAAGTTGAAATCTCCCATAGATTGGACAAGGACAAGGGCTACTGATCCAGAGATTTCTCCTAATTGCCTAGAGAATTAGTGCTATCAGTGCTATCCTGGCTGGCAATCGATAGTAGACACCCAGTATGACATCTGCTTTGTTTTCCATCCCCCTAATCCTCACGCAGAGGCTCTCAACCACGTCATCCCTAACTGTAAGGGCTGTACAGTCAAACCTCTCCCTTACCTATAGTGTGACTCCTCCACCCTGCCTGCCCTACCTAGCCCTCCTGAACAGCCTGTAGCCCTCCATCCCAGCACTCCAGTTGTGGAACTCATTCCACCAAGTCTCACTAATACCAATGATAACGTAGCTCTGGAAACTGACCAATGCTTCCAGTTCATCCTGCTTTTTTCTCATTCTGCATGCATTGGTGTACAAGTATTTCAGATGTGCTCCCCAGCCCTCAGTGCTCCCTGCAGCAGTGTAGATGCTCCCATTAGCATTGCTACCTTCAGGTGATGGCATGCTCACCCTTGGCTTACCTTCAGCTCTCCTGTAGGTATCCCCTTCCCCTCTTTGATTCTAGTTTAAAGCCCTCTCAATGAGTCCCACCAGTTTACAAGCAAAGATGTGTTTCCCCCCATCAGGACAGGTGGATCCCATCAGGCCCCAGCATGCCTTGTGTTTTAAAGACTCTCCCATGGTTATAAAAAATGAAGTTCTGGTGGAGGCATCAGTCCTGGAGCCAAGTGTTGATGTCTTGGGCACACCTGTTTCTTCTAATGTCTCTCTCCATTGCTGGGAGGATTAAGGAAAACACAACCAACTAATAATGTTCTTGTTACAATATTATTAGTACCCACATGAAAGAGCTGGTGTGGGTAATAGTTTGAAGGCTGTACTAAGCTTGTCAGTCATCTGGTGACATCCCTGATTTGGGCCCTAGGGAGGCAGCAAACTTCCCTGAAAAGAGGGTGTGGTCTGTGAATGGGTGCCTCAGGAGGGAGTCACCTGTGACCGTAATTCACTGTTGTTTCTTAGCACTGGTCTTAATGCGGCTCTTGTTGCAAGGGGTCAGTTGATCTGACTTTGGTGAGAGTACTTGCATAGGTTCCTCCTCTTCTATCTCACCACGCGCTTTGTCTACCATACCCAGAGCCTCATACCTATTCTGTAAAGGTAGCCGAGAAGGTAAGGAGGGGTTCCTCTTACAGTTCTGTGCAGTAACCTGCTTCCACTCCTCCCTATCCCTTGTAACGCTGCCTTCCTCCTGACACAGAAACAGATCCTGGACCTGCCTCAGTAGTGGCCATGCTGAATTGGCTTGTGTGTACCAGAGATGGCAGAGCACAGCTCCATTGGTCAATCTCCTTCTCAGACTCTATTGCAGATAGATCAAAAAACTAGGCAAGACAGGTCCATCGGAGAAGAAACAAAAAGGCGACATGTTTGAAACAGGAAACATCAGCTAAAATGCCACATCTTTCATTAGGTCAAACCACAAAGCTGTTAGGTCAGACTCAGATCAGGAGTTCCTTCTGAGGTTTTATTTTATTTATTTATATATTTAATCTAAGCTGTAATTGTTCCATCTGAAAGTATGAAATATTTAAATGTATCTGAACCAGCAGAAGCTTGTCTTATTTCAGCTCAAGAAAACCTGCATCACGGACTTTAAGGAAACATACGTTCATAATTCTTGCTCCCATGAAATACAGTGGAAACATTATCTTCAGTCTTACAATACCCCATTACTAGCTTTTGTTCTAATGGTGGTGGTGGACTGTAGTAGTGAATATGAACAAAGGTACCCATCTTTGGCTACAGAAAGTTGGAAGAGGACAGTATGTTTTAACTAGTCCCACCTAAGTCAGTAGCGTGCTTCCAGCTTGCTGTTGCTAACTCCTGTGTCTTTCCTGGGGTTGCACAACACTTAACAGCATGCAGTGTTCAGTCAAATGTGCCTAAATGCAAAGAAAAGTAAACCCAAGTAGATCTAGTTTTATTGGAATTGATTTCACTATTAAAGTGCTATTTCCTTCTTTTGTCATTGCAGCAAAAGCTGGAAAAGGCTGAGAGAGGTGAGATAGTGGAAAAAGGTCATCTCCATAGGCATTCAAAAAATATGAAGAAACAGAGCTTCTGCAATCAACATACAAGGATGCGTACACAAAAGTGACCTACAGTCCCATGGTGGTCCTGTAAAAGGTATGATTCAGCAGTACTATGCCCTCAAGAGACCTCTGACATTTACATGACAACATTACACAAATTCCATCTGAAAAATAATCTTTATTATATATACAGAAGCACATGCCCCAGGAAGCTATAGGCAAAGTATTTGGTCACTGAATTTTATATAGTTGAGGACGTCCACACAGGTAATCAAGGGTACCGCACAAATGAATATATAGTGCCAATGTTCTGGACCTGCCAGAGATCCAGTTATTTTAGCTACCATGATGAAATCAATCCATCCTCAAACAGGCTTTGTTCACTGGCTAGAGAATCTTAGTTTACCAGCAATATCAAAAGAACTACTACCTCTTTCCCATGGGAAAAATGTGACTGTTAATACTCTAGCAAAAGGCAGATACAATCCTGGCAAGTACTCTGAACAGAACGACCACTTGGTCTCTGACAGGGAACTTGACTGGAACTATCTTCTTTGCATTCAGCATTCTCCCTTTGCAAAAGGGCAGTCTCAATTCCAGGACATATTCAGGAGTTCTTTAGAAAACACAGCTTTCCATATATCCTATAAGATCAAGTCCATTTGCATCAGTTTGTTTTAGATTCAAAAAGTCCAATGACCAGCACTAGCTTTCTACAACAGGCTTTTCCTAAAGCAGAGATGCCAGAATGTTTCAGAACTCTAGTCCCTTTCTCAGCATAGGGGGGACAGTTTATTTCTGGAGCTTCTGCCTTTGATTTGGGCCCACATACCACATTATGGAACCCTTCAACACAGTCTGCACAGGTTTAATCTTGTGACAAGGGTTCAGTGGACAAGAATGCAGGAGCATGGCTGCTCTCATTTCAAGAGATATGCAAGCATCTTCCATTGTGAGAGGTGCACAAATGCTGTAAACAGCAACGTTATTATCTTAGAGCTAAAAAGTTTCTTGTTTCCAATTCCTTTTCAATAACTAAATTACTGACATTATTTTACAGGCTTGTCAGGGCAGACATATGACTGTTTTTACATGGAATGCTCAGCAGGTCCAGATATACTAATTTTGGCCCTTCTTCAACAGGAGATACAACTGAGCAGGAAACACAATTTTGAAATTCAATTCATGTTCTTTGAAGTGTCCACAACTTCCTTAGGATATGCATTTCAAACAGCACTGAGCCATGGAGCAAATCTAAGGAATGGAAGAAAGGGAAGAAGCTTCTCTTTCTTATATCTAGCTACAGGGTTTCCCCAGCCCAATTCACTGATTCAGTCTAAGAGGGGGAAGATCCTGCAGTTCCTAGAAGTGTTGAAGTACTGCAGTAACTCAAAAATATTTTTCTTATTCCTACCAGCACAATACTATATAAAATGAGTGGTGCTACCTCCAGGTACAGGAACAGATGCTGTCCTTGAAGCACGTAGCGTGAGGACCCTGGCTCAGAAAATGTACCACTCATTTAAAAACACCAAAGTAATGGCAGATGTCCTGGAAACAGATCCCAAGCATCAGCACTGGCTGCTGCATACTTAGACAGCAAGCAACCTAGGTGCAAGTTGCCGGGTGCTCTTTAAGGGCTGATTAGGAAAAAGGCAGCAGCTGGGTGAAGCGCTACCCTGTCGATGGGGAATGCAGGCCCTCACTACACAGAGGGCTGTGGCTCAAAAAAAGGCTGTTATTCCTGTTCATAGGTGCCCTGTAAAGCACAGGAAGAGCAGGACATGGAGAGCAAGCAAATACATGGCCACTAGCAGAGGCAAGTGAGTCCGGGAACGGAAGACAGAGCGTAACAGGCGTCGTAGTCCAAGGATATTCCGAGTCTGGAAGAGTAAGAGAGAGACCAGTCAGTACCAGGACTGGGTATGTCCCCAGCTGCCTTCACCCAGAGCTCTCCAGACCATGAAGGTAAGTTTGTTTAAGCTAATCAGCATGAACCTTCCCAAACCCATTCCACTGTCAGATTTGACCTCCAGAGCCAATCCTCAGTGAAACATTCCCCTTCCCCCACTCTCTGCAGGTTTCTCGTGAACCAATTCTGCTTGAGAAAGGGCAACAGAATGCAGAACATCACTCCCTAACATTTGGTCCCTACGAATTTCTAGCCTCCCCGAGTGAAATATAAACAAACGGATCAATGGTACTTTTCTGCTAGAGCCTCGAGCTACTAGGAATCCTGATTCACTCTCTGGCCTAGAAGAAGAAAATTCTTACTTATTTGTTGCATTCTTTCACCCTTGCAGCTGAACAATATGTGGCTTTTGGAATAGAAAACAGAGCAAGACAAGAGCAGAAACCTACACAAACCCGAACAGAGTTAAATGTGCCTACAGGAGGATTTAGCTGCTATAGGTTCACAGTTTGCAGTTCACATTTTCTTGCATCAGCCAGGGCTCACATCATTGACAGCCATGAATGTGAATTCTTACTTTGATGAAATTATTATCCACGGAGTCAATCAGCAAGGAATGCTCATGACCTGGAGTCATATCAATGCTAGCACTTAAGGAAGACGTCCACTCACTTGACTGCAACCTGCCACAAAAAACCATGAAGTTAAATTCAGTTTCTTATGATGCCACAAACCAACACTGTAGACAAGCTTAGGAAAGGAGATATTTCTTCAAAAAGTAATCAACCATTGCAAGCAAGCCATGGCCTCACTTGACAAGAACTGGTTTCATTTGTACAACTGTAGTGCCTCCTGAGCTCAAGCTGAGCAGGACTGGGTGATCCAACTAGCAGTAGTCCTCCTTCCTCCACCAGGAGACTGGTGAAACTGTAACAGAGTAGGCATATTGTGGTCTCTACGCAAGTTATACTTGCTCTGTGCCAGCCACTTCCTGTGCCCATAGCCACAGAGAGAAAAGTAAAACTTCCATACTGCATGATGTGCAGATTACCATTCCTCTCCAGTAGAGAGGACAATTCAGCTGCTGGCAGTGGAGTCCTTTCTTACCTAATTTATATCCCGCCACTTCAAAACTCATGATTTTTTTGGTGCTGTTTTTTTCCTTTTGTCTTTCAGGAATTTCAAACTCTTTACCTTAACTGAGGTCTCTGTGTTCTACATGGGGTCTTTCAAGTGAAATTTCATAGTGTGTGACTTGAAAGAAGCCAGGGCAAATGATTTAACTGTATATTTTAAATTCTCTGAAATTATTTTGGAAGCCAACTCTGGTCCCAATAGTGCTGGTTCTTGCTAACTGTTTTCTAGTGACAGATATTCAAGATTGGTAAGATGTTATTAAAGGATGAAATGCAGAAGCAGCACTGTCAAATCTTCAGGCTAGCATTAGTTAGTGAAGTGAAATCAGTTGTAGGAGGCTTTCATAGACTTTAATGCTAGAAGGTGATACAGTTGTCTGAGTTGTGTAGCAATTACCAGGGAACTTCATCCAGAATTCTTCCATACAGACCATTATTTTTTTGGCTGAATCAGCAAATGTGTCAGAAGAAAGCCACTGTTTTCACGTAAAAGACTCCAATAGTGAGGTTTATTTCAACTGCCAGGAAATGCACAGCACAAGTGCCTACAATCAAGTAGTGACAAAACCCACATCTGTAGTCAATGAGGAGAAACAGGCATTTCTGACACGCATCCTAATCCTAACATCTAGTCTAGGTCAGCCTCCTTTTCTCTGCTGACTATAAGGACAGCTGTCAAGTAACCCAAGATACACAGTGTATTGGGTATAAACGGCAAGGTTTTGGTAACAGGGAGTTGCAAGGGAGAGCTGTGTGGCAGGAGGCCATGAAGTGCCCTGTACCAGTCACAGCTGGTTCCAGCTGGCTTGGCAATGGATGATGCCTCACTGTGTGCCAAAACTACAACTAGAGGAGCATATGGTGCCTCTGCTCAAACTTTTAACAAAGGGTGGTAGCTGGTAGGGGAAGGAAGAAATGAGTAAGAAACAAGAAACAGCAGAGAGAAATCACTACATACTAACCCCAGCCTCCTACGCTGCCCTTTGCCTCACCAAAGGGACTGAGTGTAATGTTCAGTGCAAACAATGGGACTGGATAGTAGGAAGCAGGGAGGAGAGGTGTCTAGACTGAAGTTGAGCCTGGGAAAGGCGGGGGGAAGTGTTTTCCCTAAGTGTTTAATTGTCTCTCAATACCCAAAGTAATTAAAAGTTTATGTTAATTGGCAATACATTAAACTTGAGTGACATTCTTCAAGTCAAGATTGTTTTGGCCATGACAGATAGGTGCTTACTGAGGAGACAAATCCCCTGGAAGTATGAAAACTCCTGTTCTGCCTTCATCCAATTCCCAGTCTCCAAATTATATTTTCCGGTAGTTAATTTAACTCATTGAGAAAGCTGGCATCTCATTTCTAGTCAGAAGTTGTCTTAATGTCTACTCAGTTGTCTCATTCTATCTTTGTCTACAATTGAAGGATAGCCTGAATGTCAGGAAACACTTTTTTACTGTAAGGGTGACTGAGCACTGGCACACAGGTTGCCCAGGGAGGTTGTGAAGTCTACATCCTTGGAGATACTCAAAAGCCAGCTGGTCATGGTCCTGGGCAACTGGCTCTAGGTAGCCCTGCTTGAGCAGGGGCGTCGGACCAGATGACCTCCAGAGGTCCCTTCTAACCTCAACCATTCTGTGACAGACATGGTATAGGCGTTTCTATGCCCCCAGTGACATTCTACAGAAGAATGTAATGAAGTGCAGATGAACACAGATCTAGGATCACCATACTTTTATGGTGATACTGCCTGTTTGCTCAAGCTCACTCACCTCCTGATCTGATCCTGTGCTGCAGAAAGTGTCTCCTCTACAGCAAGACGACGGTCCCGTTCTTCCTCCAGCTGCTCCTCTAAGTATCTCAGATCCTGCTTTGTGCTGCTATGTAAATGTTCTGTTTCGGACAACCTGTCAGAAAATAACCAAGCATATGCCAAGAAAAGGGCTAATTCATGGACTATTCTGTTTCTATTGTGTTCACTGATGCAGTATGTGAACAGACTCCAATATCCTTCCACTTCACAGAGAAGACTTAGTTATCTTTTATTAATGGATTTAAATTATTTGGAAAGCAAGAGAGAAGATAAATCTCTTGAAGCTTCTGTGTCACATCAAGAAGTTGTTCCTTGGCTCTGTCACCCATGGCCCCACCTTCTGAAAATGATTTTGAAAGGGTATGAGGAATCACGTGCTAGATCT
This sequence comes from Harpia harpyja, assembly GCF_026419915.1. Taxonomy (NCBI): domain Eukaryota; kingdom Metazoa; phylum Chordata; class Aves; order Accipitriformes; family Accipitridae; genus Harpia; species Harpia harpyja. The sequence continues at coordinate 70,819,672 of NC_068945.1, read as the reverse complement.
TAGTTCCAGAAGGTTACAAGGAATCATGTGCTAGGTCTCAATTCCAGACACTCTCAGGCTAACAGCCTTGAGACCCAGACTATTGATATACTTAAGCAGTTACTGAGGACCCAGCCCATCAAATGAAAGATGCTAGTTTGGCTGGTGATGGTCAACTGGAATTGCTGCTGCATGTTGCCTCTTCATTTTCTGAAGTTCTATCCAAAGAGATAACTAACGACAACTGTCAAGTGCATATAACAGTTCCTCCACTTCCACAAGGTCCTAGTGAGGAACTGAGTTTTTCCAACACTCTGACAGAGAGTAACAGAAATAGGCTCATCACCAACCCAAAGACCTCCATCACGACTAACATCCCCACCCCTGTTTTCTCAGGCTTTCTTTACCTCAGCTGCAACTCCTGCAGTTCTGGTGTGTAACTGCCTCTCTGAGGCTCATTCTTTTCTTGGGGTGCTCCTGGAGCAGCATCTGTTGCAAACAACTCCTGAAAGAAAGCATGAATGTATAGCAGATAGCACTGAATGAAGAGGACAGAAAGTAGCTACAATGCTGCGCAGTTAAGTGGAGCCACCTGCAATAAGCTTTCCCCTCCCTTGCACCAAGACAACCACCCTTACCATGCCCTTGTCTGCAGACTGCAGCTCCTGGAGCTGCCTCTCAAGCACCAAGCAGCGGTTCAGAACCTCATTGTAGTGCTGATGGCTCTCACAGATATTCCGACTGTTACCACGCAGCTGGAGGGAGAGGGCATTTTTCTCTTCAAAGACCTGAGATAGCTGAGAAGAGAACACAACTGCTAAGTAAAGAACTCATATTTTTGTGAAAGCAAAATTGTTCTCTGTGTAATTGAGGGTAAGAATTCTATTGAGAACATGGGAACTGCCACACTGCACATTACTAAGGTCCAAACATCAGTGATAATCTCCAACAGTAGCTTGTTGCTAAGGTTTCCAGAACAGAGTCCCAAAATATCCACACAGCGTACAGAATAACACGCTTCCAAAACAAGATTTCTGTAAGTGCTGAGATTGACTTAAACCTTTCAGAAACATCATCAATAAATTATGATTTTATATCCTTGCTTTCTCCTTGAATTCAGCTCTCTTTCTGAAGTTTGCTAAATTCTGAGTCTTCCATTTCAATGTGGGAATCGGACTGCTTGTGATTCTGTACTGAAATACAGAAACTTTTTCAAGATCGCAGGCAGCACTGAAGATCACAAGCATGCTTCTGAAGGAGGGACTTCCTTCAGGAGACTAGAAAGCAGGAGGCTAGAAAGAACTCCCGACAGTAGAAATGGAACCTGGAAACAACTTTCTTCACATAATCTCACTCTCTGGTCCCTTTGTCTGGTCTCCCTCTCTCTCCTTCATCCTTCCCCCATTGTCGTCGTCCCCCCCGCCCCAAGTCTGTCCTCTCTCTTCCCTCTCCCCCTCTCTCCTCTCTTTCTTCCCTCCCCTCTTCTGTCTGCTTCCCTCCTCCCTCCTCCTTTCTCCCTCTGGTCACTTTAGAGAAAGGGCACTAAAATTCAGTGGCAGAAAAGTTGCTGATTCAGACACTACTGTCACTGATCCTCCTGAATGTGATCTATATACAGCCTGGAATATCCCCCTGGTCCATTCAGATCAGCTGTCCCAGTTGTGACTTTTCGCAAGCTCTTGCCCACTCCCAGCCTACTCACTGCAGGGAGAGCAGAGCGAGAAATGGAGAAGGCCTTAACGCCGTGCAAGCACTGTTCAGCAATAGCTAATACATTGGTGTGTTATCAACACTGCTTTAGTCACAAATCTATAACACAGCACCCTAGGGCCTGCTATGAAGAAAATTAACTCCGTCCCAGCCAGCTCCAGTACACAAAGCTTTAACATCATCACTCACAGTATTTGCATTTGGAAAAGAAGGAGCTATGAATCATAGAATCATAGAATCATTTAGGTTGGAAAAGACCTTCAAGATCATCGAGTCCAACCACCATACATGCCCACTAAACCATGTTCTGGAGTACCCCGTCTACTCGCTTTTTGAATACCTCCAGGGATGGTGACTCAACCACTTCCCTGGGCAGCCTATTCCCATGTCTGAAACTAGACAAATGAACTGCTACATAGTCAAAAATTGGCTGGACTGCTGGACTCAAAGGCAATGATCAATGGCCTGACAGCCAGCAATGAGCAGAATACTCCTGGAGCCTACCTGGCGCACATATTGCTCAACATTGACAGCAATGTAAGTTATGACATCGAGTATAGCATCAGCAAATTTGCGGCCAGTATTGAATTTTGGGGAGTGGCTGACATGACAAAGACAAAACTTCAGTCTGGAGGGACTTTGAGAAACTTGAGGACCGGGCCAACAGAAATCACAAGTTCAATAAGGAGAAGTGTAAACTTCTGCACCTGAGGCAAAACCCATGCATCAATACAGGATGGGAAGAGACTGCCGAGGCAACAGCTCTGCCGTAAAGGACTGGCGAGTTACAGCAGCTGCCAGGCTGAATAAAAGCCGAAAGTACATCCTCATTGTGAGCAAGACAAACTGTCTACTGGGCTACATTAGGAGAAGCAAGGCCAGCAGATTGAGGGAAGTCATAACCTGTTCTGCATGGTACCAATAAGACTGTACTTGGAATACTGGGACTGGTTTTAGGTCACTCATTTACAGCTGGGGAGGTCCCAGTTGACTGGAGGTTAGCAAAATGTGACGCCCATCTACAAGAAGGGCCAGAAGGAGAACCTGGGGAACTACGGGCCTGTCAGCCTGACCTCGGTGCTGGGGAAGGTTACGGAGCAGATCATCTTGAGTGCCATCATGCGGCACACACAGGACAACCAGGTGATCAGGCCCAGTCAGCATGGGTTTATGAAAGGCAGGTCCTGCTTGACTAACCTGATCTCCTTCTATGACAAGGTGACCCGCTTAGTGGATGAGGGAAAGACTGTGGATGTTGTCTGCCTAGACTTTAGTTAAGCCTTTGATGCCGTCTCCCACAGCATTCTCCTGGAGAAACTGGCTGCTCATGGCTTGGACGGGTGTACTCTTCGCTGTGTAAAAAACTGGCTGGATGGCCAGGCCCAAAGAGTGGTGGTGAATGGAATTAAATCCAGTTGGCGGCTGGTCACAAGTGGTGTTCCCCAGGGCTCGGTATTGGGGCCAGTTGTCTTTAATATCTTTATCAGTGATCTGGACAAGGGGTCAAATGCACCTTCAGTAACTCTGCAGACAACACCAAGTTCAGCAGGACTGTTGATCTGCTTGAGGGTAGGAAGGCTCTCCAGAGGGATCTGGACAGGCTGGATCGATGGGCTGAGGCCAGTTGTATGAGATTCAACAAGGCTGAGTGCTGGGTCTTGCATTTGGGTCAGAACAACCCCATGCAACGCTACAGGCTTGGGGAAGAGTGGCTGGAAAGCTGCCCGGTGGAAAAGGACCCGGGGGCGCTGGTCGACAGCCAGCTGCATATGAGCCGGCAGTGTGCCCAGGTGGCCAAGAAGGCCAACAGCATCCTGGCTTGTGTCAGAATTAGTGTGGCCAGCAGGAGCAGGGAAGTGATCGTCCCCCTGTACTCGGCACTGGTGAGGCTGCACCTCGAACACTGTCCTCAGTTTTGGGCCCCTCACTACAAGAGAGACATTGAGGTGCTGGAGCGTGTCCAGAGAAGGGCAACGAAGCTGGTGAGGGGTCTGGAGCACAAGTCTTATGGGGAGCGGCTGAGGGATCTGGGGTTGTTTAGCCTGGAGAAAAGGAGGCTGAGGGGAGACCTGATCGCTCTCTACAACTACCTGAAAGGAGGTTGTAGCGAGGTGGGGGTCGGTCTCTCGTCCCAAGTAACAAGCGATAGGATGAGAGGAAATGGCCTCAAGTTGTGCCAGGGGAGGTTTAGATTGGATATTAGGAAAAATTTATTCACCGAAAGGGTTGTCAAGCACTGGTACAGGCTGCCCAGGGAAGTGATTGAGTCACCATGCCTGGAGGTATTTGAAAGACATGTAGATGTGGCACTTGGGGCCATGGCTTAGTGGTGGACTTGGCAGTGTTAGGTTAGTGGTTGGACTTGGTAATCTTAAGGGTCTTTTCCAACCTAAATGATTCTAAAATGGATAGAGAAATGGGAAGGAGTGCAGGAAAAGGCTGCTGAGATTGTCAAGGGATTGGAGCAGATGATGCCTATGAGAGTTGGTCTGCTTTAGCCTGCGAAAGAGGAAGCTAAATGGTCATTTTACAATAGCTTACAATTAAATTAAAAGGACTAATAAAGTAGACAGAGCCAAACTCTTTTTTATAGGGGCAGAAAATGTAATAAGGCACCATAGCCACACAGACTGTGGCTTGGAAGAGCAAGACTAAACATTAAGAAAAAAATTTGCATGAAAAGTGTAGAGCAGCACTGGACAAAGGCCCAGAGAGGTTCTGGAATCTCTATTCTTTCACCACTTAGCTAGGTGAAGTCATGGCTGACCTGATCAAATGTTGGAGACAGTACTGCTTTGAGCAGCAGAAGGATGTACTAGATCATCTCCAGAAGTCTCTTCTAACTAATATTTCTGAATTTGTGTTACTTCCCTAAATGTCCACAAGAACAGAAAGATTCATTCCTGCTCCCTGAGCCCTATTCAAGCCTACCCTCTTCCCCACATTCCTCATCCCAGACTCTGCAAGCAAGTATAAGATATAATCAGTACCTTGCTGTTTAACTGCTGAATTCTGAGCTCTTTTTGGTGAAGTTCTTTCAGGCTGTCCCTTAGCTGGTCCTGGAGATGTTTTGTCTCTGTTTCTAGGCTTGAAAAGTCCCCTCTCAGAACTTCTGAAGAAATCTGCCAGGGAAACAACAATGAAAAATATACTGCACACGTGACAACCCACTCTCGTATTAGTCCTCTCTGTTTACTATTCCAAGGTCAAAACCAACATTATTCCTAGGCCTGGAACTTGATCTGCTCAAGCAAAACAGCAAATAGGGAATGAACAAGAATATCCTAAAAGCCATCTGAAAATCCAAACAATTATGAAAGATCACTGAACTTGCACATACGATGAGTGCTTCTCAAAAGTTGTCTTAAAGCTGTCTACAATACAGGAAGGAAAAAAAAGCGTATGAATGAGAACAAGAAAAACAAACAAAAAACCAAAGCAATGTCCACACTGCTCTTATTCAACACAGACTGAAAGGTCAGCACTGAAGCATTCTCCTGGAAAGCATCACATGCACATTGTTCTAGCTTTTTCTTTGCATATATACGTGTGTGTGTGTCAAAGGGATAAGGGGAGATTTCCTCCCTCCTCCACTGACATAAAAGCTTCCCACTGGAACATTACAGATGTGGGCAGAAGAGTTCTTTCCTTGCTCATAATGTAATGGTATTGTACATGCAGCAGGCAAGCATCCTTCCCTAGACCAAGCAAAATACTCAACGTATTTCACTCCACATTTAGGACTGTGATACAGGGGAAAGAATGCAGAAAGTGCCATGTTCAATCCTCAGCCTCTTGGGGCTTGAGTCAGGATTGTAGATCCCTGTCACGGTAAAAACAGCAATAAAAATTCAACAGGAAACTTAAAATTAGAACGTGACATTAAAAGGACAACTAAATCAGAAGATCTTAGATTCAAACACAGTGCAAGAAACAATTCTAAAATAGCCAGAAAGACCTGAGAAGTTCCATACTGCTTAGAAGGACCTAAGGTGCCTAGGAAGCTCCGTCTCTTACTCTTTCTTGAAATATTAGGAACCATGAACTAAGGGAAGAGCACATAAGGGTATGCCAGAGTTTTCTAAAGGTTTTCAATGATCCAGGTTGCAATGTTGGTATAGTCCTTGGAGGCCATACAACAAAATCTGATACTGCAGTCTGTACAAGCTGAATACAAGCAACACAGGCTACTTTGGCTGAATTTCAAACCTCACATTTCCATGCAACAAAAAAATCTGTGTATTTCTACCCACCTTCATTTGGTACTGCTCCTCTACAATTTGAGACTTGCTGAGGGGCAGTCTTGTTTCTTGCATGATCCTTTGTAAATGGCTCAGTTGCTTGTCTTTTTCTGCTATGACCATCAGATACTGCTCCTTTATGCTGCTGTTCTGCTTTTCCCAGGTAGTCTTCTCTTGTCTGCCCAGTATGACACAAAGGAAATTACCAGGAAGTAATCAGTATTACTTATGATATCCAGGTATCCATCTCAGAATGAACTGAGGATGATTCTATTTCCTATCATTACTCCATGCCAGAAAAGTTTTATAATTAAACCAAACCAACCCACTTAAGTACAGGAACCTAAAAGCAGGTTTAAGGAAGTATTCAGTATTAGGCTCAACACTGCAGATTGTTCAATGCTCACACTTTTGGTATTCCTGGACATTGTTTTGATCTTGCTGTACAGAGAGTTTTGTCAAGTAAGTAATTGACAATGCCACTTATCATCATAACAGTATGACTGCCTCAGTCAAATATGCACCAGAACCATAGCATTGATCCCAACACAGAAACTTGAGGCCTTAACCTATTTACATTGTAGAAGCTAGACAGGAAATAAATCTCCTTTTCTTTTATCAGGAGATAAATAGAATTTGTAAGCTGCTTCAAACTGTATGAGATCTGAAGTTAGTTTGAGGGTCAGACTGGAGGCAGGAGGAGGGGGAAGGAGACTACAAGTTTTTATATCACATTGGACAAAGATAAGCCGTATATCTTTCCACAAAAAAATCCCACCCCTTTCACTCCAGGTTCAGCCATTCTTAGATGGATCTCTCAAGTACCCGAAAGGGTTTTCCCCCCATTTTTAGAACAGAGCATATTTGGCTGACTAGTTTTAGTCCAGTTGGAGATGACAATTTACTAGACTTGAATTACAGACTTTTTTAAAAATAGAAGACATAAAGCAAATGAAACAAAGGATTAGACAGTCATACAAAATGAGTATTTTCTAAACAACGAAATCAGTGTGATAATAAAGGGTGTTCATCATCAGCTTGGAATGGAGAGTTCTGTAATTATATACATAAGCTCCAATACAAGAAACAGCCTAAGTTTCCTCTCAGACAGATGATACTGGCCACCACTGGATGAAGGAAATAAAAATTAAAAGCTCATTAATCTATTTCACACAGCCATTTCCTTCCAATATGTCGGGCTGTAATCCTTTACCCTAAGTCCAAGGCAAAAGCCGAACAAGGGAAACGTGTGGCCACTCCTGAACAGGGTAAAGTGATTTAGCGATAGCTGACACAGCTAAGGCTGAGGTTCTCAATGCTGCCTTTGCCTTCTGCCCACAACTGCTCTTTGAAGGAAAGAAACAGCACATTTGCATCTCTGAGGCAGTGAGAAGACAGACAATTCTCACCTAAGCTGCTGGAGCTCCTCCTGGTAGAAAATACTTTCTTGCTTCAGCTGTTCTTGGAGACGGTGCTGTTTATCTGCATCTTGCCGATATTCCTGCAGTTGTTCCTTTAAGCGAGAATTTTCAGCTGATTCTACCCCGACTAGTATGTATTGCTGCTGCAGATTCTTCAGCTCTCTTACCTTTAATTAAAGGGAAATATCAGAGTGTGTGACAACTGAGCAAGCAGCTAGGTTTATTACTTTAAAGCGTTTAAGAGCATTTCTCACTGTGGCCATCTGGACAAAAAGTCACATTCAGATGACAGAAACTAGAAATTGAATCAGTGATTACAACGGTCTACTAAAAACTGCTCAGAAAAAAAACCTCAGAGAATTCTATTGTTAATGAGAGCAGTGAGTTTTGAGACCTTCCATGAAGATTTGACATACAGTAACAAAAAGATGCCAGACTACAGCATTAATTCCCTTATTCAGAGGAAGACAAAGTGAGACAGAAGGAGCTGGGTAAGAATAACTCCTGAAGTTGATACTTGCTGTAAACCAGGGAACTAAGGAACTAAAATCCTTTTGACAGTCTACTCAGACTGGAATTAGAAATAAGTTGTCATTACACATCCATCACTGCAATCAGTTTTTGAAGACAAGACGACGTGATTGACTCTGGAGACAGTCAGTAGACCCCTCTACTGAGGATCTATCTTAGTATTAGCACCACTACACAGATATGCAAGTTCAAAAAAACAGCGGTAGAGGAGACATAAATCTACAAATAAATGAGATAAAAAACGGACAAGAAGGAAGATGTGTTTAAGACAGTATCACAAAGTCTGTTGTGAATTCACAGAAGGGAAAACTAAGACAAAGTGACAGTGGAAAGCGATTGTAAAAGCCTGACCAGCAACTAGAACTCTGAAACTTGCTGAGCTGCATTGTGCCAGAGACTACAAAGAAACACATTACGTATGCAAGCGAGGATGTCAAAATGAAGCTGCAATGCCTTGTAGCTGTCTTGACAATCAGCTGCCAAGAGGAGAAACAGACCCAAGTCTGCTCTAGTCTCTTCTAGAAATCCAAGACAAATCAAATGCACAAGCTTCCACAGTTGTGGACTAAGGAGGTTAACAGGGAACCCATATTTTATTTCTATGATTCCGTATTTTAAATCAAGCTAACAAGAGAAACCACACTGCAAAATTAACAATGAAATCACTGCTTCCGTATGTCAGAGAAGATAACATAGATGGCACATACTAAATCCATGGGATCTGATGGAGTGCGCCCACAAGTGCTAAAGTCATTGGGAGGCAACTCAATTACCTTTGAAAGGTCATGGTGACTGGGAGAGGTTCCTGGAGACTGGAAGAAAGCAAATGTCATCCCTACCTACAAGAAGGGCAAGAAGGAGGAACTGGGGAACTGCAGACTGGTCAGCCTCATCTCCATCCCTGGGAAGGTGATGGAGCAACTAATTACGGAAACCATTTCCAGATACATGAAAAAACAGGTTGCCCAGAGAAGTGGAATATCCACCAATAGAGATATTAAAAGTCCAACTGGACACTGCCTTGGGCAACCTATTCCAGCTGACCTTGTTTGAGCAGGGGGGTTGGACTAGACCTCCAGAAGTCCCTTACAACCTCAACTATTCTGTGATTCTGTGAAGACAATTATCTATGTTTCACATTGCAAATACCAGATCTAAGTGTGCTGAATTTTAAGATCTGAAGATCCAAATCTCCTGTGGGGCTTTAAGTAAGAGCAGGAAGAGAGAACAAGGACTTACTACTCTGTCTCTGTCATTCTGCAAGGAGGACAGTGCCTTCTTAAGACTCTGCACTTCTGAAGGAATTGTGGAAGTGCTCCCTTCCGCTTGTTGCTTCACTTCTTCAACCTTACGTGTTTTGCCCAATTCATTCAGCAGATGGTCTCGCTCATTCTGCAGGCTTGCCATAGCTTTGGAGAAAGATTTGACTTGGTTGGAAGAGCCTTCCAGTTCCGAAGACAAATGGAGAAGCTCATCATCTTTGGCTCTGAGCTTCTGATTAAGTTTCTCAATCTGGGCCAAGAGACCTCTTTCATCAGTGGCTTTCTGCAGTTCCGTCAGCTCAGACCGCACTGTATCTCGGTCCCTGGCAGTGGAATGTTGCTCCTCTTGTAGCTGAACCATCTGTTTCTGAAGATTCTGCACTAGACTCTTTTGTTCCTCTAAGTCTGCAGAGTATTTCTGTTTCAAAACATGAAGTTCTTCATTGGCCTGGTCTCGGCTATCCTGAAGAGAGCTCATGGACTTCCCAAAAGACTGAATTTGAGCTCTGAGATCTTTGTTTTCATCTGTGACTGCAAGAAATTTCTGTTCCATCTCCATCAAGTCCCGTGCCAATTCTGCTACTCTCTCTTCCGCTGTTTCTGTTTCATTCCTCATTATCCCTGCATCATGATGTAGGTGCTTCAGTTCCTTTCGAAGCCTGTCCTCAGCCTCTCCCACTCTCTTGGCTGCATCCCTTTGAACACATACTAGCTCCCCCTCAAGTTCTGTTATCCTTTCCTGTGAGAGGGAAAGCTTATGACTCAGTTCTTGTGCCTCTTCCTCTCGGGCCCTTAGTTGTGCTTGACACTCCATGATAGGACCCCCATCACATAATGCTGTCATCTCACTCTGCACACGAGACAGAGAGGACGTAAGGGTTTCAATCTCTTGAGACATACTGACTTTATCCTCTCTCAAGGCTTCCATGCACTTCCTGAGATCATCCTGAGTATGCTTGGACTCCTTCAGCTGTGTTTCTATGATTGCCTTCTCCTTTTCCAGAGTTTGGATCTGCTGAAGCTGTGTTTTGAGAAGTTGTTTCTGTTGGGAGTCCTTTATTGAAATCACTTGGTTCAGGTCTTCTCTATACCGCACCAACTCTGCATTCAGCTTGGCATTCTCAGAGTTGAGGTCATCCATCTGACTATGAAAACTCCTGATTTCTTCCTTGAGCTTATTGTTTTCAGCAGCAGCCTCTTGAATTAACTGGTCTTTTTCCAAGATTATAACAAGATGACGTTCCTCAAGTTGCTTGTAGTCTCTCAGTATGCGGTCTCTGTCATCTTGCAAAGATGACATGGACTTGGTGAAGGAGTCCAGCTGTGCCTTCTGCTGCTTACTTTCTTCTCTGCTTATCTTCATCTTTTCAGTAAGATGATCAAGTTTGTCAAGAAATTTGTTCTTCTCATTTTCCAAGGCTTTTTTATCTTCTTCCTCCTTACTTAGCCTATGCTCCAACTCTTTCATCTCTTCAGAATGTTGCTGCTGTAGTTCAGATAGAGCAGCCATAACTGCTTCTTCCTTGGCAGACAACAAACAAATGATCTTTTGATCCTTGGCACTAGTTTCTTCATGCAGCTTATTTGTTAGGTCCTTGGAAGCTTGCAGATCAGCCTCAAGCTGTTCATAGCTGAATTTAAAATTCTGGATAGTGGTCTCTTGTTGTTTGACCACACTCCCCAGCTTTTCTCTGACCATTTCACATTTGGTGAAGGAATTCTGTAAGTCAGCAAGCTGGTCTCTCAGGCTGCTGATTTCTGACTCCAGTTTCTGCTGTTCATTTTGAGACTTGCTGTACAGCTTCTGAGACCCTTCAAGCTGCGTCAGAAGCTCCTTTTTTTCCTCTTGCAACATTTCACATGTCTTTTGATGATGCTGAATCTCCTTCCTGGATTCGGACTCCCAGTCTTTCTTGTTGCGTTCCAGCCTGAAAACAGAGAAGAGAAAGTCAGTCACAAATCAATGAAGTATCACAGTATCCAAAACCACAGTAACAGTTTTCATTGATTATACTAATTTAGAAAAGCCACAAAATTAGTTTTACTTTAAGAAAGCAAGCTAGAAATATCCAGATGATTAGTTTTCCCTCAATTTAAAATTCAAGGCATCTTTTAAAGTTCTGACTGCACTACTGTCTGAAGGGGGTGGTGCTGGGGGAATATTTTTTAAAAGTTGTCCAATGAGATAAATCTTTATGTCAATATTGAAAAAATGGAGGAGGTTAAGCATTGAATGTTGTCACCTCCTTTTCATTAAAATAATTCCTTCTCTCACCCTTTGTAGCTAACAAAACAAACAAACAAACAAATCAGTGAAATCACTGTTCTCGTATGCTTGATGTTCATTTCATGTTCAAAATGCTATATCTTTGCATGCTGGATCACAAACATTATTTTTTACTCACGTAAGAACAGTTTGGTTTTGGAAATTCCCAGATCTACATTTTGGTATGTTTCCATATCTTCATCTTTCCATCAAAATCTATTTTGAATTAAATTGGAATTATGTATCCCAACGTTCTCTTGGCCTGCCAAGTTTAATCTCTGAATGCAACAACTCTATGCAAAGAAATCTATTTCAAATTGCAGATTAATAAAGACTGTAGATAGTACTCAGACGGCTACTGCTTGTCACAGAAAACAGATTTAACACGAGTACTCTAATGATGAGAAGGAATATTTTACAGTGTTAATCTCCTTGTGCAGACAACAAGTACATAGTAACTCCCAGCAACATAACTCCAAACCTCTTTTCTATCCAAACATAAGCAAACCAGGAGATGAGCCTTATGTTTATGGCTTTATTAGGAAGACTAATGCTGCTCTCCATCTTAGGCATTCATTAGTTTTTCCAACCACATGTCACATTTAGCATATTTACATACTCACAATTCTTTCTTTCTGGTATACCGCAAAAGGAAAGGGGAATCCTACCTCACCTCTGGCTGCTGCCTTGTCAAAAGGAAATACAAGAATACCAGCTGAGTCATTATCACCTTCTTTACCTGGATATATGAGTCTGAAGTTCTTCCACACGTATGGTCATGTGCTTCATCTGGTCCTTTAGCACAACACAAGTTTCCTCTTTTGAACGTATTTCTTCTTCCTTCTTTTGAATAGTTTCAGTGAATTTCTTCTCCCATGTTTTTGATTCACCTATCACTCTATCCCTGTCATCCTGAAGGGAAGACATGCTCCTGGTGAAGGCTGCAAGCTGGGCTAGTGTTTTGTTTAGGCTGCCTTCCAATTGCTCAGCTTCTTGATCCTTTGTCTTCAATGAGTCTTGAAGATTGCCAACAGCTGTTTCCATACGGTCTTTCTCCCCCTGCAAAGTTGCCAGCTTTTCTTCCAGGTTTTTAATTTCCTTTGAGTGCTTATCTTTTTCCTGTTCCAGTCTTCTCTCAAAGTCCTCATCTTTTTTCTTCATTTGAATTTTAATATTCTCTTTGTTTGCCTGCAACTCTTCTTTCACTTTGACACTCTCTGCTAGAACCCTTGCTGCCTCACTCTGGGTGTCATCCAATACTACTCTGCAGAGAGCAAGCTCTGCTTGGGCTTTCTTGGTGTCTTCAACTGCTTTAGCTAAAGTCTCTTTGGCTGCATCTACCTCTTTCTGAGACTCACTCTGCAGAAATTCCAGAGCTTTAACAGTTCTTTCTAAACTACTGTTCTTTTCCTGGCTTTTAATACAGTCCTTCTGCAGCTGCTTAATCTCCTGCTGTTTCTGTTTCAGCAGTTCCTGAAGCTCCTTTACATGTGTGCTGCTGTCTGCCCTCCAACTACATTTTAGCTTTTCTACAAACTCCTTTTGCTTTTCTGAACTTTCTTTACTTTTCACCTTTGCCATCTGACATTTCTCCTCCTCAAGTTCATGCACCATTCTCTGCAAACTCTGAAGCTCATGTTTTAGTTGCTCATTTTTGATCTGGAAGTCTGTTGCATCTTGCTGATAGTTTCCAATACTCCCATTAAGTTCTGCCAGCTGATTCATGAGCCTTTCTTCCAAATCATCCTTCTCAGCCTCTAGTGTGTCCTTCAGTTCTGTCATCCTGACAAGGTCATCTTTGGTTTTTTGGACTGTTTGTTCCATCTTTGCTACCGTGTCCTGAAGAGCATTCAATTCATGGACTTTCTCTTCCATTTGGGTCTCTAAAGCCCTTTTCTCACCTGCTAAAGTCTCAACACACATGCGGATGTCACCCAGCTGTTGCTCTGAAGCCCTCCTATTACTTTCTAGTTCTGTGATTCGCTTTGTGAGCTCAGCTATCTGCTGTATGTAGGTACCAAGATCTTCACAAGGGCTACTACCTTTAAATGCTTTTTGTTCCAGCTCTGCAGTAGGAGACTCTGGTCTAAAACTTATGTCCGCTTGGTTTTCAGGCCTCTCCATTGGTGGTGGTGTGGCAACTGCCTGATTTGTTTCTTCCCCTGTTGTCTTCTGAGCAACATACTTGTCTACCAGTTCTCTGCTTTCCTTAAGCTTAGATTCTGTTAACTGCAAATGACACTTTAAGTCTGTGATCTCTTGATTAAGAGACTCCTTTTCAGCCATTACTGTCTCAAGCTGAGTAGAAAGAGACTGGTAATCCCTTCTAGAGCTCTCCAGATCTTCTTTCAGGCTAGTATTTGTAAAGACATCTTCAGTCCTGTGCAGCTCTCCATCTGTAAAACGCATCTCTGCTCTAAGCTTCTCATTCTCCTCCTCTAGTTCCAGGATCTTTTGTTGCTTTGATTTTGCAAATTTCCTCATTTTCTCCTTCATTCCATCAATTTCCTGTCCAGCTTCCTGTAGCTGCTTATCTATTTCCTCTTTTTTTGCTTCAACATTTTTCAGCTTAATGAAAATTTCCTGCTTTTCCTGCCTAACAGTTTCCAAAACACGCTGAATCCGCTCAGCCTCATTACTCACATTCTCATATGACTGCAGGAGAGTTTCATATTCTTTCTGAAGCTCCCTGTATTTCTCATGCCACTCAGAACTCTCAGCAGCTTGAAAGCATTTCAAGGATTCGATCTCCTTCTCCAGCTTCTCCTTCTCTAGAACAACCCTATCTAGAGTAAATGTCAGGTTTTTACAGCATCCATCAAGATTCTGATTTTCTGTAAGTACTTTATCGACTTCTGCAATAAGTTTTTCTCGCTCTTCAGTGAGGCCTGCTAACTTTTCTGTTAAAGTATCTGTTTCTTTAACATGGCCACATATTTGGCTTTCCGTATTTGTCAACTTGACACAAAGGTCTTCAATAGTAGTTTTAGCATTAGCCAGCTCCTCTTTTAGAGATTTGCTCTCCTTTAGTGCCTCTTTTCTAGAGATAAGTGCAGCTTGCAACTTTCTCTGCATTTGATTCTTCTGTTTAGCTGCTTCTGCACCATCATCTTGCTTCTCCTGAATTTCAAGCAACTCCGTTTGCAGTCGCTTGCTTTGTTCCTCATGTACCTGAGCTTGAGTTTCCAACTGACTACATAGTCTCTTGACTGAATTCTCTTTTTCCAGCAACTGTGCCTGCACATTATTGAGAGCTTCACTTTTCTCCCTTAACTGCAAGTTAAGAAACTCCATTTCTTCATCCTTTTGGTGCATAAGTGTTTTCAGGTCTTCCAGACTGCCCTCTCTAGAAATTTTTGCTCGACTCTCCTCCAATTCTGTCTGAAGACTTGCTGCCTTAGCTTCAGCTTGGTCAGAGGTTCTCTTCAGCCCTTCTATCTCCAGAAACAGCCGTGCTATGTGTTCTTGCAAATGAAAGACTAATTCTGATTTGCAAGCAAGTTCACTTTGCATATGGCTAACATTATATTCCAATTCCTCTTTCTCCATCTGCAATTTTTCAAGTTTTTTCTCAAACTCTTCCCCAGAAACATCTGCAACTTGTACAAGCTTGTTATTTGTTGTATTTTCTGCTTCCATGCATGAAGAATCCAACCCACCTTGATTCCCAAGAACAGTCTCCGTTGATCCTTTCTGTTCTTGGAGCTGCCTGAGCTGAGCTTGGATGCTCTCCTTCTCTTTGCTTTGCTTATCAAATTGTTCTTGTAGGATGTTGTAATCATCTTTCTGCTGTTTCAGCTGTTCTCTGTGATGCCTGTCTTTTTCTTGAGCCTTTTTTATAGTGTCTTTGCGAGATAACAGGGCTTCCTGAAGTTTTTTTTGAAGTTGTTCTTTTTCTTGTTCAAGAGCTGAAATCCTCTCTTTCAGAGCAGACTTTTGGTTTTCTTCGAGATCTGTAGCTGCTGAACTATTTTTTTCCTTTTCTTCGTAATCTTTTGGGCTTTTATTGGTTTCAGTTACTTTGTCAGCAGTTGGCTGACTCTCCATGATTTCCTCTCTAATCGAAACAATGTTTGTCTTACCTTGCAAACTTCGCCTCATTTCCTCAATCACTGCCTGCAATTGTGCTTCAGTAGTTTCTTTATCCAGCAGGTCCTTCCGGATGCTCTGCAACTCAGATTCCTTTTCAGAAAGCAGTTGTATTAGATACTCCTCACTGGGCTGGCTTTCAAGTTTCACTTGTCTGCTTATCACGCTTGTCATATTTTCTTCCCCTTCAGCTTCTTGAGCCACTGAGGCTTCTGATTCATGTTCTCTTCTCAATTGTACTAATTCATTCTCCAATTTGCTAACCTTCTTCAGAAGCTCCTTCCTGTTAACAAGTGCTGCTTGCAGCTTCCGCTTTACTTGCTCGTTTTCTTTTTTCAGAAGTTCAAGTTTATTTACTAATACCTCACTTTCTTTATGTGCTGCATCTGTCTCATACTGCTGCTCAGATGCCTCACATTTCAGGTATATATGTTTTGCTTCAATGTTTTGGTCTTTTTCTTCCTGGGCTTTTAATAATAGACTTGTTTGCTCTTTAAGACTCTTCAGCTCATTTCCTAGAGAAAATTTCTCTTCATTCAGCAGGACCATTTTCTCAGACATGCTGACACTGATCTCTGTCATCTGTTGGTCTTTCTCCAGTAAGGTTTGTTGCAGGCTCTCTATAGACCTGGTGTGTTCAGCAACAAGCTGTTCTAGGCTTGCTGCTTCGCGTCCCTTTGAGGCTAAGTTTTGGGAAAGCTCTTCTATCTCAGCTGTGTTCTTCCTCAAGAGTTGTTCCAGATCAAGTACTTCACATTCCTTCTTCTTGATTTGGCTTCTCAGATCTTTTAGTTGCATGTCCTGGTCAGAAAGCTGAAATTGTGCTTCATCCAAGTCTTTTTGCAAAGCTTCAATTTTTATCTCCTTGGATTTAAATTCATTTTTAAGGCTCTGGATTTGTTCTCTCAGAAGACTGCTTTCACTGTCTGACAGTCTCTGCTTTTCTGAAAGAGCTAAATTTTCCTCAAGTTGCTTCACTTGCTCTTTCAGTTCTGTTATGGTAGAAAGTTCCTTCACCTGACACAGGAGCTGATTGCGTTCTTCAGTCAAAACACAAAATGCACTGTCAGAATCCTCTATTTTTTTTCTGTATTC
The DNA here is from genome assembly GCF_026419915.1 of Harpia harpyja. Lineage (NCBI taxonomy): Eukaryota > Metazoa > Chordata > Aves > Accipitriformes > Accipitridae > Harpia > Harpia harpyja. The sequence continues at coordinate 70,803,078 of NC_068945.1, read as the reverse complement.
CTCAGCCAACTGGTTTAGCCTATTTATTTCTGCACCTTTTTCTCCTAGATCTTTCTTATAGGATTCTTCTGATTTCTGCAGAATTATTTGCAGTTCTATAATTTGGTTTTTTAACTTTATCAGTTCTTGAGATTCAGAGGTGCCAGGCTCTGGATCTGCTGTAGAGACTTCCCGCATTGCCTCCATCTCCCCTCTGCAGGGGACAGTGATCCCCTGGGGCACTTCCCGAAGACTGATTCTGTTTTCCTGAAGCACACCAATTTGCTGCATTTCTATTTCTCTCAGTAATGAGCTACTGCCCAATTCATTTTGTGTATCCGAAGCCTTTTGCTCTTCCCTCTCAAGAAACCATATCTGGGAATTATCTTCCAGCTGGTTAGCTGCTTCTCCTGTTTGGTTACCTGTAGAAGTTTGGCCATTTGGGCCCTTTAGCTGCCTTTTCAGAAAAGTTATTTCTTCTTGGGCTTCTTTTAGTTCCAGCAGCAAAACTGACAGCTCCTTCTGTTTCTCTGCAGCAAGATATTCTAGAATTCCAGGCGGACAACTTTCCTCAGTAAACTGCTCGCTTCCATTGGGAAAGCCATCTGTTCTTGCCTAAAAGAAAATAATAGGTTTCAATTTTCCTTTGAATCCTGGGAAAGGGTCACTTTTGGAAGTACCTGCTTTCCACATTTTGTACTGTAAGGATACCCTTTCTTGAGCTGGCTATTGCAATAAACAGTAGCCTCATTAATAACAGGAGGACTCCTCAGGTCATTTCTGTTCATTTCAGTTTCTGAAGTTGCAGCATGAATGATCCTGGCTTTAGGATTAGACCATACATGTAATTTCCTATTCCCTTATTTCCCATTCTCTCTTGATTACAAGATAGTATGATTCTGAAGTGTTTCAGTTCTCCTGCGATTCTCACAAGCCCTCCAGTGTACTTATCCAGCCACATTTTCCTGGCATCCTATCCATAGTCTCTGAACGAGCAGGTTTTGTCCCCTGTTCTATCTGTCCATTTAACATGGCAAAGAAACAGTGTAGAAGCCCATATTCCAGTCTGTGTCCATCTCCAAAGTGACAGCACTAGACAAAGCATCTGGACCAAAGTGCTTGGCTTTTTCCAAATAACTGTCTTAAGGTTTCCTCCCACCCCCAAAAACAGATTACAAAAGAAAAGCAGTCACAAATCCTTCCCAGAAAGCATGGATCAGCAGCCCACAAATAAGTCAACATCTTATGTCTTAAAGGCTGTCTGTTCATCAGTTTGGAGGGCAGAAACAATTTATGGGGAACCATTAAAAGACAGCTATCTCTTAAAGCCTGTTGCAGAGTTGCAACAACCACTTTAAGTTACGGGATGTTAAAAAACCAACTTTGGGGCTTTTAAACTAAATTAAAAGTTTTCATATCCACAGATGCATACAATACTGAGAGGAAAAAAAGTTCCAGACTAAATTTGTACCTCAGGGAGCACCAAAGTGTCATCAAAAGGCTTTTGCACTTCAGAATTCACCAGCTTTCCTGACACACCTAGTGATAAAAGGTACACTTGTCACCATCAGCATAAGGAGTTGCATGTAAAGTCAGCAGGTAAGTGGAGAGACAATATATGGGACTGGAGCTTCTCTAGTTTCCAAGGTGAGAAAGAAAAAGAAAAACAACAAAAAAATTTGAGCCTATGCATTTTATGCATTGCACCTAGACATCCCCAATAGCTCTGCACGTGCAAAACCTCCTGCATTTGCTGCACGCCGACATCCCCTAAGTCTACACTATATCTAACCTCTACAGAAGAATGAAGAGGCAAAGAGACAAGTGAACTAGGTAGCAGGTTGTTTTGGGGTTTTTTTTGTTTTGTTTTGTTTTTCGTTTGTTTGGGTTTTTTTTAATAATTTGGGGGCAGGGGTCGTGGTGGTAATTCCAGACACAAAAAGAAATTTATTAGCTTGCGGAGAGGAACCCAATTCTTCATCTTATCTTAACTCTCTTCTGTGTCTTACACATCAGCCTTTGCATCTACAAACACACTCTCCTTCAAATCCTTCTCTCTTTCTCATCTTAGGAACCACTTCTTTCTTCTCTTCTGATATATCCTATCTGTCCCACATTAGAATGTTCTCTTCTATGTCATGTGCACCCTTTCGATCTCCTGTACATCTTCAGATTCTGACCTCAAAGCTCCTCTTTCCAAATCACCTTAGATTTGACCCTGAGACTTCTCAAATTTCAACAATTTTATTCTCACATGCCTTATTCTGTGTCCTCACCTGTAGAAGAGCAGTCTACATAAGAGGCTGGAGCTTCCAGAGTCTGCAAGTCTTGCAATTTCACCTCAGGTCCAACATTCTTATTCTATTGGTTGAAGAAAAAATACTTGGTTTTGAGCCATGATCTTTGCATTAGAAGACAGCTATCTTAGCTGCCTGCTGCTCTGCCATGCTTTAAGTAAAAACTATCAGTCCAAACTTTAGACACAACTCTGATGCCTAATGAAAAAGTAAAAAAAAAAAAGATTGGTTTTGATGTTAAGCAAGAGACTAAGACACATCTCAGCAGATTAGGATATCAATGAATGCAATGATTCTATTAACTTCTTTCCCACCTTGAGATGCTTCCTCTTCTGTCTTCACTGCTTCAAAGGGACTAACTACAGATTCATAACCTTTCACCGAACCACCCAAGCAGAGAAGGTGAGAAGTCATGTGCTGGTCACTGTATGCCTCACTACTCCAGCAGATAAAGAATGTGCAGTCTTCCCAGGAAAGTTACACTAGGCCCTACCACACAGACAAACAAACCACCCCACAACAATCTACTAACTGCTATATGTCTCCCACTTCTCTGTCAGACAGGACTGAACCTGACTGTTGAAGATGGAACACATCGGAAAGAGAGAGGAGATTTTGCTATTTCACAGCGGTCCTTTTTGCCCACACACAGATGCTGAATAAAGCCCAGGAAATTGGTTAGTTTGCTGTTGACATCCATACAAGAACTAAGACTTCATCTACTAATTTCTTAAGTCCACTTATAAGTTAACATGCACCTAAAATTAAGGCCAATTAATTTCTGGCTAGTTCCCAAAACATGTTGTCTGTCACCTCAAGAAACAACTGGCACCGTTAGTACTACTGTTGTGGGAAAAGGTTTGAACTAGAGTACAAAGAGACTACGAGTCAGAACTAAGTAAAATGTCTCTAAAAAAAGCTACTCTTTCCCACCCCCAAAAAAGCAAGTAAAAAACCCCCAACCCAACAATTTAAAGACTGAAAACAAAATGAAGTGTTCAGAATTAACATTTTCTGTAGCTACCTAAATGTAAGTACAGGGCACTAACGAGTCTCACAATCATAAGGAAACAATCTCCAGCCCCAAGGTCTAGAGCACTTTGCCTTTGCAAGCTCCAAGCACTGAAATGGAATGTATGGTATGCATCCAAGTAACTCTCTGTTGGAGAGGAATGTATTAGACAAAACACAGCATCATCTTCTTCCCCCTGCTGGCAGGTTGGAACAGTGTGGAGCAGTCTGGAAAGAGCCCAGACCTTGCTCTAAGCTAACAAACAATTCTACAACAAATTCTTAGTACAGATATACAGAGGCAGTCATCTCCATCACCTTGCTGACCGAGTATAAAGCAAAGCAGCAGGTATCTAACCCTGCACTCTTCTCACTGATAGACTGACTGCAATTGTACCTGCAGTTGTTCACAGTGGAAGAGTGTAAGGATAGAATCTACTTGTCTCCCACCTAACAAAGAGAACACAGCTTCCTCCAGTCAGTCTGCCAGATCTCCATCAGGGCAGGGGGAATGAATAGGGTTGGTTTGAAAGGCATCCTATAATGACAGCTGAGCCTTTGGAATTGTATTTCCTGAGTCTTGCCCCAGTTTAGCCTATGGTTTTGCTGAAGAACTAACTCACAAGAGGCAGAAAATAGCACAAATATGGATCGGGTGGATGAAGGACACAAGAATTCCACACAGCCAGCAAAGGGAAATACAGTCTGATAAGAACACAGTACAAGCAGTATTTGGAAGCTATTTCTGTCTTTAACCATTAATCCAGTTAATAATAACCTTCCAAAGAGGATTATTAAAAAAAGACCATAACAGCTTAGCTGTTTTAAGGCCAGTCCTTGACCTGTTTTAGTTTTAGCTTATTTCAGCTACTTAATCATTACCTGCTTTACATTTTCTGCGACCACCACAGCTTCCTGCTGAGGCTCCTGGAGAACAAGTTGCAAGTGTGGTATTTCTGAAATATTCAAACACAAACAATTTCTTTGAAAATTAAAACTCTGATTTAGAAAGTAACAGGATATTTTCCCAGGAGCTTTAGAGAACAGGGCACATGACTGTTAGTAACACTTATATAGTGGAGATATCTAACATTGTCATTGGATAATGTATTTTCTTTTTTTTTTAAGAGGCAAACCACCAAAACAACATGCTGTTTTAAGCACCTTTTAGAAAAGAACAGTTGTTATACAGACTAAAATAAAAGGACAGCTGATAGTTTCAAGTTTAAAGAAACATTTTATAAAGGAGGGAAAAGAAGGAAATATTGTAGCAGAATGTTTCAATTTTCATTTGGATAAAAATGAAATGAGAAATTGTTAAAATTGGAGAAGAATAAAACACTCAAAGGCCACAGTCCAAGTCAAGATTGGTACAAGAATTCAGCTGCTGTTTGACTCAGAATATTTTTGTAGAATCATAGAATCATTTAGGTTGGAAAAGACCCTTAAGATTACCAAGTCCAACCACTAACCTAACACTGCCAAGTCCACCACTAAGCCATGGCCCCAAGTGCCACATCTACATGTCTTTCAAATACCTCCAGGCATGGTGACTCAATCACTTCCCTGGGCAGCCTGTACCAGTGCTTGACAACCCTTTCGGTGAATAAATTTTTCCTAATATCCAATCTAAACCTCCCCTGGCACAACTTGAGGCCATTTCCTCTCATCCTATCGCTTGTTACTTGGGACGAGAGACCGACCCCCACCTCGCTACAACCTCCTTTCAGGTAGTTGTAGAGAGCAATCAGGTCTCCCCTCAGCCTCCTTTTCTCCAGGCTAAACAACCCCAGATCCCTCAGCCGCTCCCCATAAGACTTGTGCTCCAGACCCCTCACCAGCTTCGTTGCCCTTCTCTGGACACGCTCCAGCACCTCAATGTCTCTCTTGTAGTGAGGGGCCCAAAACTGAGGACAGTGTTCGAGGTGCAGCCTCACCAGTGCCGAGTACAGGGGGACGATCACTTCCCTGCTCCTGCTGGCCACACTAATTCTGACACAAGCCAGGATGCTGTTGGCCTTCTTGGCCACCTGGGCACACTGCCGGCTCATATGCAGCTGGCTGTCGACCAGCGCCCCCGGGTCCTTTTCCACCGGGCAGCTTTCCAGCCACTCTTCCCCAAGCCTGTAGCGTTGCATGGGGTTGTTCTGACCCAAATGCAAGACCCAGCACTCAGCCTTGTTGAATCTCATACAACTGGCCTCAGCCCATCGATCCAGCCTGTCCAGATCCCTCTGGAGAGCCTTCCTACCCTCAAGCAGATCAACAGTCCTGCTGAACTTGGTGTTGTCTGCAGAGTTACTGAAGGTGCATTTGACCCCTTGTCCAGATCACTGATAAAGATATTAAAGACAACTGGCCCCAATACCGAGCCCTGGGGAACACCACTTGTGACCAGCCGCCAACTGGATTTAATTCCATTCACCACCACTCTTTGGGCCTGGCCATCCAGCCAGTTTTTTACACAGCGAAGAGTACACCCGTCCAAGCCATGAGCAGCCAGTTTCTCCAGGAGAATGCTGTGGGAGACGGCATCAAAGGCTTAACTAAAGTCTAGGCAGACAACATCCACAGTCTTTCCCTCATCCACTAAGCGGGTCACCTTGTCATAGAAGGAGATCAGGTTAGTCAAGCAGGACCTGCCTTTCATAAACCCATGCTGACTGGGCCTGATCACCTGGTTGTCCTGTGTGTGCCGCATGATGGCACTCAAGATGATCTGCTCCGTAACCTTCCCCAGCACCGAGGTCAGGCTGACAGGCCCGTAGTTCCCCAGGTTCTCCTTCTGGCCCTTCTTGTAGATGGGCGTCACATTTTGCTAACCTCCAGTCAACTGGGATCTCTCCAGTTAGCCAGGACTGCTGGTAAACAATTGAAAGTGGCTTGGGGAGAACTTCTGCCAGGTCCCTCAGTACCCCTGGGTGGATCCCATTCCGCCCCACAGACGTGTTTGTCCAAGTGGTGCAGCAGGTGGCAGAGTCCACAGTGAAGTTTGGAGAACACAGCACAGTGGGGGAAAACAGCTGATACCCTCACTGGCAGGGCTGCCATTTACAGCAACCTAGACAGGCTAGAAGAATGGGGCAACAGGAACCTCATGAAATTCAGAAAGGAAAAATGTAAAGTTCCACCCCAGAAATGCAGGCTAGGGACCAGCTCTGCAAGAAAGGTTGAAGATGATCTGCTAGACATTAGGCTAAACATCAACCAGCAAGTGTGCCTGGCAGCAAACAAGGTCAACAGCATCCTGGACTGTATGAATAGCAGTCTAGCCAGCAGATCAATCAAAGATATTATCCTCTTCTACTGGGCACTCATTAGACTGCATTTCAAGTACTGCTTCAGTTTTGGACGCCCAATATAGGAAAGACATTGATCATCTGAAGCAAGTTCAGCGGAAGACCACCAAGATGGTCACAGGGCTGGAGCACTTGCCCTGTGTGAAGAGGCTGAGGGAACAAGGTTTTCTTACCCTGGAGAATAGAAGGCTTTGGGGAGACCTAAAAGCAGCCTTCCAACTATGAAGAGGTTATTGAGAAGACAGAGCCAGGCTTTTTACAATCGTGCAAGGCAGGAGGACGAAAGACAACACACATATACCGAAACAAAATGGGTTCCAACTGGATGTAATGAAGACCTTTTTTTGCCATGAGGACAGTCAAGTGTCATAACAGGCTGCCCAGGGAGGTTGTGCAGTCACCGTCATTGGAGGTTTTCAAGACCTGACTGGATAAAGGCTTGAGCAACCCAGTCTGATCTCACAGTTGATCCTGCTTCTAGGAGGAAGCTGCACTAAAATCTGCCTTTAATCCCTTCCAATGTAAATTATCCTGTGACTCATCTCAGTTCTAGCTAATTCTATTAGAGGTGATGCCTCAGCCTTTTAGTATAAGAGCCAGTAAAACAACTTATATGTCTTTCTTCCCCAGAAATATAAACCTACCTAGAAGCATTAAAAAACAGCCTCCACTTTTGTGAACGCATAACTATCAATGATAGATATGAAACATATGTTAATATATATGCAAAATAAAATTCAGGATCAAGTTAAACAGCTCTGTTAGGGATAAGAATTTTTGTACTTTCCAATTCTGAGTATGCAGAGAGAATATAGCATTAACATACAGTATATGGTTTTCTTTTGTGCCCCTTTAAACTCTTTTTTATATACAATCGACTATACAAAATGGTATTTGCTAAGTTAGAAGTATTATGTATTTTGAGGAGGTTCAGATTAATCGTTGTTGTGAATTCTAACATCTGGAAAGCAGTCTGTCCGTTTTCTGTGATAACAGCTTTCCTTTATCAATTCATAGTCTTTGAACAACGTTTTCTTCCACTAAGTGAACTAGGGAAAGCCTTATATCTAATGTTAAATTATCTGTACATTGACTCTGAAAAGCAATCTCTAGCTCTCAATCCAGACGTTTGCTTTCTTTGAAATTGGCTGAACTTCATAGGCTTTTCCTGAAGATGACACAATCACAGAATCATTTAGGTTGGAAAAGACCCTTCAGATCATCAAGTCCAACTGTTAACCTAATTCTTGTCTATCTTCTTAGTGTAGAGGGCAAAGTAAAAAAAGATAAATCCAAAGGTCTCTTATGTAGCAGGAGGAGAGACATTCAGTCACTCAAAGAGCTGCTTCAAGAGAAGTTTAAGGAATCCATGTGACTAGTAAAGAGAGCAGCAGATATAATGGTATAACGTACTGCTAAGCCCATGAAAATTAAAAGACCATACAAAGATTTCAGAAGTGCTTGTATTTTAGAAAATGATAGTTAAGTAGTTTGGAAGCATTTGTTGAGGTCTGCTTAACAAATCAAAATACAAGGTAACTATATGTAAATCCTTATTTCATTCTACTCAAGTTAGGATTGGAGTACTGTGGGCAGTTTTAGGCATCACGCTTTAAATAAGACCGACAAATTAGAAAGTCATCAGGAGATCAAGAGGAGTATAAAAGTATTTAGAACTGTTTTCTGGTTTCAGCTGGGATAGAGTTAATTTTCTTTCTAGTAGCTGGTATAGTGTCATGTTTTGGATTTAGTATGAGAAGAATGTGGATAACACACTGACGTTTTCAGTTGTTGCTGAGTACTGTTTATACTAAGTCAAGGATTTTTCAGCTTCTCACACCCAGCCAGCAAGAAGGCTGGAGGGGCACAAGAAGTTGGGAGGGGACAGCCAGGACAGCTGACCCAAACTGGCCAAAGGGATATTCCATACCACGTGACGTCGTGCCCAGTATATAAACTGGGGAGAGTTGGCCTGGGGGGAGATCGCTGCTCGGGAACTAACCGGGCATCAGTTGGTGAGTGGTGAGAAATTGCATTGTGCATCACTTGTTTTGTATATTCCAATCCTATTATTATTATTATTATTGTTGCTATCATTTTCTTCCTTACTATCCTGTTAAAGTGTTGTTATCTCAACCCACGAGCTTTACCTCTTTTTTTCTGATTCTCTCCCCCATCCCACTGGGTGGGGGGGAAGTGAGCGAGTGGCTGCGTAGTGCTTAGTTCCCGGCTGGGGTTAAACCATTACAAGAACCTACAGAGGAAGTCTGAAAGATGATGATTTTTTTGGGTTGGTTTTTTGTTTTTTTTTTTTTTTTAAGAAATTACATCTCCCAGTGTTTAAAATGTTAAAAAATGTCAGTAACCAAGTGTTCAACACACATACTGGAAACAGAATTACAACAAAAAAAGCTTGTTTTGAAGTAAACATTCAGGTAAGCATGCGTTGGGAAAGACCTTTTAAGTAACATGACAGTGAAGCTCTAAAAGTCACTGCATTTTTCACGTGGAATTCCTTTCAGTGGAGGAAGGACCTGCTTTTTAAGAAAGCTGATGAAAGCCTTCCAGGTACATTTTGGATATACTCAATCTTAACTCAGGGCATGATATCAGATTAAAAGCTGGACTTCTGTAAGGCCTTTGGTACGGTCCCCCCAACATTCTTACCACTAAACTGCAGTGATACAGGTTTGACGGATGGATTGTTAGATGGATAGGGAACTGGCTGGATGGCTGTGGGCACAGTTACAGTCAATGGCTCAATGTCCAAGTGGAAACCAGTAACGAGTGGTGTCCCTCAAGGGTCCATACTGGGACCAATACTATTTACTATCTTCATTCGCAACATAGACAGTGGGATTGAGTGCACCCTCAGCAGGCTTGCAGATGACACCACACCAAGTGGTGCAGTTGATTTGCTAGAGGGATGCCATCCAGAGGGACCTTGACAGGCTTGAGAGGTGGGCCCGTGCGGACCTCATGAAGTTCAGCAAGGCCAAGTGCAAGGTCCTGCACATGGGTTGGGGCAATCCCAAGCACAAATACAGGCCAGGCGATGAGTGGATTGAGAGCAGCCCTGTGGGGAAAGACTTGGGGGTGTTGGTGGATGAAAAACTGAATATGAGCCAGCAATGTGTGCTCATAGCCCAGAAAGTCAACCGTATCCTGGGCTGCATCACAAGAAGAGTGGCCAGCAGGCTGAGGGAGGTGATTCTGTCCCTCTACTCTGCTCTTGTGAGACCCCACCTGGAGTACTGCGTTCAGCTCTGGGGCCCCCAACATAAGAAGGACATGGACCTGTTGGAGCGAGTCCAGAGGAGGGCCATGAAGATAATCAGAGGGCTGGAACACCTCCCTTATGAAGACAGGCTGAGAGAGTTGGGGTTGTTCAGCCTGGAGAAGAGAAGGCTCTGGGGAGACCTTATTGCAGCCTCCGAGTACCTAAAGGGGGTCTACAAGAAAGGTGGAGAGGGACTTTTTACAAGGGCATGTAGTGACAGGACAAGGCGTAAGGGCTTTAAACAAGTGCGAGGTCCTGCACCTGGGTTGGGGCAATCCCCAGTAGCAATACAGACTAGGGGGTGAATGGATCGAGAGCCAACCTGCAGAGAAGGACTTGGGGATACTGATAAACAAAAAATTGGACAAGAGCTGGCAATGTGCGCTTGCAGCCCAGAAAGCCAATCATATCCTGGGCTGCATCAAAAGAAGCATGGGAGACGATTCTTGCCCTCTACTCTCCTCTTGTCAGACCCCACCTGGAGTACTGTGTCCAGTTCTGGGGTCCCCCAGTACAAGACAGACATGTATCTGTTAGAGTGAGTCCAGAGGAGGGCCACAAAAATGTTCAGAGGGCTGGAACACCTCTCCAATGAAGAAAGGCTGAGAGAGTAGGGGTTGGTCAGCCTGGAGAAGAGAAGGCTTCAGGGAGGCTTTATTGCAGCCTTTCAAGAGGGCTTCTTCTCTTTGGGTTGCCCAGAGAAGTTGTAGATGCTCCATCCCTGGAAGTGTTCAAGGTCAGGTGGGATGGGGCTCTGAGCAACCTGATCTAGTGAAGGATGTCCCTGCCCAGGGCAGGGGGGTTGGAACTAGGTGATCTTTGAAAGTCCCTTCCAACCCAAACCATTCTATGAGTCTAAATGATGTCTTGAAGTCCATTAAAGACCTGCATTTCTGAGTCCATGGGAAAAAAAAAAAAAAAAAAAAAAGAGAAGGGAGATGTTCTAGGACTGCAGGAATCCGGTTTATTGGTGATTATTCCCCCACCAGTATTCTTACAAAGAGGGTATAACTCTGAATGATGGGAAGCAAAAGGAATCTTATTTCTGCAAAAATCAAGACAGCCTATTGCCATAGCGCACCACACCCTAAAGTCAAAAAATGTGGGAACCCTCTTTTTATACTATAATTCTGATAGAGTGGTGATATTACTGCTACCAGTCTACGTGCCTAGACACTCAAAACCAAATTAATTGTCTTTTTTTTTTAATGTGGCATATGTATGGGCCCTTTACTGTTTCAGCAAAAGCTATCAAAAATAATGTCTCCAGAAGCACCACCTGCAGATTGTCAGCATTTTGTATCAGGGAGGAGCTACTACTTCAGTTATATCTTATTTTCTACAATCTAAGAATGTGCAAGTGCACAGTGTCCTGGAATACAAAATTTATTCTACCATCCTTAAGCATAACCAACATTAATGGAACAAAAAATCCAATAAACCAAAACTATTCTTTGAACTTAATATGCCCTATCACAATGAAGCTAGCCTTGGCACCCTTTTCTGGAAAAGCCTGCAATCCCATATTACCATCCTTGCCTTCACCCTAGCTTTTTCATGTCTTCCCCGCATTCTTTGCACCTATCACTATGGATCATCCATGCAGGAACATGAAGCAAGTGAACCATACAGGTAACAAGTTCTGCCCACTCTGTCTCATGGCCTAAACACCAACCATTGCTTCATATCACAAGACAACACTATGCAGGCAGGCCTATGATGCACAGCCCAGTCTTTCTAATAATTCCAGACAGTTTACTTATTTGTTTCTGTCAGTCTGTTCACTGTCTGAGATTCAAATAGTTCCTTTTCCCTTTAGAATTAAATTCCACTTTAACCACTGGAAAGAATTATATAGTATTTTTTAAGATCTTGGCAACAAAAGCATAATGAACCAGTAACCATGGATATGTTTATTATCTAAAAATAGGCAAGGATAATTCTTAAATATTTGAAGAATATTAAAATAGGTAAGATAATCATACTACCTTCAGTCTTCTGTCTTTCCAAGTTTTCTGTGGGTAGGAGTGAAGTCCCATTCCTGTCTTCCTGATCTATTATTTTTTCCTGTGAATTTGTTCCATCCTGTTTAAACACAGGATGGAGGGGAGAAAGATGAATTTCAGTACAGTTTATGCAAACACATTAGTCTTTGATCTTTCAGTTAACCTTTTAACAAATCAATTGGCAACTTTTAAATTACTCAAATTGACTCCTCTTTCCAGGCTTCCATAGTCATAACATGTCTGCCCATCAGCTGAGAGAACCCATAAAAGCCTTTCTTAAGCAATACATCATAAAAAAGGACTTCCAAACATTTCATTCTGTTTCAGTTCCTTAACATACAGGAAAACTTCAGGAGACTCGTAAGAAAAGATCGTACCTGTTTCTTCAATTCAGAGACCTGCACTACTGACTGGGATTTCAGCTCATTCTGATAGCAGGCAAATTCTTCACATTTCTGTACAAGTTCATCTAATGGAGGGGAAAAAAGGAAGTTAAGGTGCATTCTTGCCTTTTTTGCTGAAATATATCCAGTTTACACATATGCACAACAGTATATGAGATCCCTTATCTCTTAGTCACTGCTTCAGTTTTGAGCTGTAAAGGAGCTGGAAGAAAATCAATTTGAAATAATAGCTTGAGGCAAGATCAATGTTATTAGTTCAAATACAAGCCTACAGAGAAAATGGTACGCTTTGCTTTCCTTGGCTGTTTTACTTATAATTTCAGTAGAAATTCAGACACTGAAGAATATGGCACATCTAAAAAGAACTTACATAAGTTGATGGAAAAAATCCAATGAGTTATTAAAATTAGTTTAAAAACTACATCTGGCTCAAGAAATCCATAAGCCTCAAAAAATTATAGGCTGGGACAGTGCACAAAGCAAGCACCACATATGCTGCCCTAGTCTTATGCTCCTCCTCTTGTAACTGGCTTTGGTCACTGCCAAAGACAGAAAGGTGGGATCGCACTAGAGACCTTTAGTTTGATACAGTACAACCACTCCTATGTTCCTAGGCAATTATGAATTGTTATACCAAGACTTTCTCATGAGCTATTATAAAAACAAAGCCAAATAGAAGGCAACCCAATAATCCTTAGGCTCTTAAGAACGTGCTTCACCAAACTGCTGTGCCTGCTCACCCTGTAGTTTCTGTATTGTAGCACTGTTTTCAGCAGACAACACCAACAGCTGGTCAACATCCTGTTTCAGCTGATCATTTTCAGCTACAAGGGCAGCATGGCTAGATTGCAGCTCTTGCTCAGCCACCTTAAGACAATGGATCTGCAGGTTTTTCTCTTCCACCTCCAGCCTTTGTTTCTGCTCCAGGTCTTTGTACTTCACCTCTAATTCATCTTGTGCTCTTCTCGCCTCTTCCAGCTGTTCCAAGAGACACTGCACCTCCTCCTGAAAGCGATGGGAGGACAGCTTCCTCTCAGCTAGTTCCAGCTCCACCTTCTCTCTGAGATCCTGAGACTCTCGTCTCTCTGCATCTAGCACATCCCTCAGGGAGCTTAGATCCACTTCCATCTTCTGGCACTGATCTAGGAGTATCTGTAAAAGGATATGGAAATGAACTCAACTCTCAACTAGTTCAATACCTTGCCAAAGCAAAGTACCCGAATTATATTTTAAAATTGTCATTAAATCCTTTTCAAACATCTAAGTAGCAGAAAGGAGGAAATAAACATGGCAGAAATCTCAATTTGTTACAAAGAAACTGCCCTACTATTTGCAAATTGCAAGAAAGCAATGCTGGGTGAAACAAGAACTCTCAATTTTGGTAAAGAAAAGATAAGTCTTAATTTAGAGCAGGGGGATGTAGAGGAACAAAACAATAGAACAGTGGCCATGAGTTCTCTTTTGGAGGAAAGAAAGCTTCCCAAAAAGGAGAGGAAGGGCTACAACAAAATAAGGGGAACTCAACAATTACAGAGTACAGTTAAAAAACAGAACCAAAGCGTGTATGTGATAGGGAGTCAAAAATGCTGAAACAGGAAACTGGAGGTAACAGAGTGCTCCACACAGTACCCACTGTTTCAAGAAAGATACCAGAAAGCTGGTCGACACTGACCAGAGATTTAAGACAACCAAGGAACAGAAACAGACCCTACACTTGCCAGAATTCCTTTTGTCAAACTTCTCCTGGAGCTGTGGACAGTCAGCATAGCTAGTTTCACCAGGTGGCTGATGAGGAGCTCTCGTTATAGGTAGGAAGAGAGCTTCAGCCACGTGGCCTCAAGCTTATATGTGTACCAAGGTCTCCCTCTGACCACATAATGTGCAAGAGGGGAGTCAAAGACACAAGGGAGGAGTTGGGGACCCCAACAACCAAGCCATGAAAATATCCATGCCACCACTCCATGAAACACACTGGTGAGCAATGTAATCAGTAGTGAGTACAAGTCAGCTCACTGAGGTTCTTCACCTCTTCCTGGTGGTAAGAGGCCCCACCACTGTGCCTGGCTGGGACACACAGGACAAGAAAATAGAGTGATGCATGAGTGCGTAAAAGTTATCAAAGTGAGGTTCGGCACTAGACTGGCTGGAGATTGTGCAGCTTACTAACATGAGACTGATATAGTATAAGCCTTTTCCAAAGGGATGGAGAATTATTTTCAGAAGTTCAGATATTGGAAAAAAATTAAAAATACACTCACTCTTTATCTGCAAACAAGCCTTTTAAGAGATTGCATACTAAACCCTGTCTCAAGGGGCACATGTATATATAGTCATATATGCACAGATTTGATCTCATTCTCTTTACGCTGCAAAATGATTAAGTGAGAGCCAATACCACTCCAGAAGCTGTGTCATCATATTAGGAAGTTTTTAGCAAGACATACCAAAGTATATCTGTCTATGTTCTGATCTGGTCTGGATACTGCAGTCCAGAAACAGTGTAGCTACAGCAGCACTGTGTTAGGCACTTCTGTCTTAGGTGATGCATCGTGTATTTGATGGCTTCGAATGTATCAGTCAGAGGCATGGAGTATGGATAGATTTTGTCCCTGTCCACCTGCCCAGAATCTGGGTTACTAGAGATGGTTGCTGCAGCGTCCCTATCCCCGTTGTTTGGCTGGACCTACTACAAGCTATGCATACAGACCTGCAGCTCTAAAACCTGACCTGAGGGAGCCCCCCAGCTGATTTCATTCTGGAAACCTGGTGCCAGAAATAAGCTAATCTGGTGATTTCTGAGCTACTGACAAAAGCCCCATCCACCACTTGCACATGAGAGTAAAGCAATAAGCAAAGCATGAAAAGGTACCTGGTTTTGTTGTTCAGCAGTACGTAATTCCTGCTGCAGCAATTCTACCACCTCAGTTCGTCCTAGCAGAGCTGCTTCCTGCTCCTCTAGCTTTCTCTGAAGTGTACGCAGGTTCTGCGAGAGAGAGAGTGCTATACCAGTATCTGGGAGGCTAACATAAGGCGGCTAGATTTCCTGGTTTCATCCATACACCTAGTTTTCATAACACAGTTACTTTAATAGCCTGAATAACTTCATTTTTGTTGACACTTATTCTGGAGCCCTGGTGCAGTAGGAAGAGCTCACCATTGCTCTACAAACAGGGAACCGGAGCACAATACTTTAATACTTCTTTTTAACTATGCTTTCTTTTCAACTGATAGCAAATCAGCAGATTGAAGCCAGGACTCTGAAAGTCCAAACTAGCATCCCCAAAACCACCAAACAATCAAATCGTATCTCTTCTCACCCCTTCTCAGTTACTTTGATGAGAACTGCTCTCTCAGGGTGTCTTGAGACTGGTAAAATTTGTTTCCCTTTCTCCTCCCATAATAAGATTATTATATCAGATATACCTGCTGCATCTCTACTTCCAGATCTGACTGGGCCACTATCTTGTGTAATTCAGCTTGGTGCTGGTGAACCTGCTCTTCCAGGAGAGCTTCCTTCTCCTGAATCACTTCCTGCAAGGAGCTCAGCTGAAAACATAAGCCACAAAATAAAAAAACCCAAGGTTATGAGCTTGACAGACATGCAGGCTTGCTTTCAACACGCACCAGCGTATTATGTGTGTGATGAGGTCTTCAGCTTGATAATCCTATATGTCACTTTGGTCAAACGGTAACTTTATCCTACTAATACATATATATTAACTGATAATATTTCAGATCCCAGAAAGCAAAACCCATAGAATTTCATCTACAAATATGCAGCATGATAAAAGATACGATCACTATAATTACAAGTTCATAAAACTTCTGGGTTTTTATTTGTATAGGACGCAGCCCAAGTCACAGATCAAAACCTAAACCTGCAATTCAGAGTATTAACAAAAATCTTTCCATAAATAAATACAATGTAACATAACAGCTGTTACATTATGTGATAAAAAGTCCCTCTGCACATCCACAGTAGAACACAGAGAGGCAACAGCAGGTCTGGGAGCTGAAAGAACAGTCTGCCCTAGCTATTCCAAAGCCTGTCACAGAACAGCAATGGCAGGCAGGGAAGAACCCAAATTCTGACTCAGGGGACACCCTGTCCAGGTCCTTCCAGGGGCTGTTCCACCCCTCCTCAGAGAGCCACCGGTCCCGTTGTCCAAGTGTGAAACCCATTAAGATGAATTAACAGCAGAGCACCTTTTGCACCAAGGGTGGTTACTGCCTAGGGCTATAGGATATATTATGGGACGCAGGTGAAGAGAATTTTGGGATTGCGAAAGACTTCTGGAATGTTTAGAGGAAGAATCAAAGGCAGGGAAATGGATGGACCTAGGTGATTTGGGGAGGAACAAAACCAAAAAAATAGAGGATAAGGGAATTAAAAAAGGCCACCTGTGTCAACAGTGGCTGCTCAATATGCTTGTCTGGTCATGCCCTGCACCTGATCAGCAGTCTGTCCTGTCCTTTTACTGAACACCATTTTTAACTCTTTCACTGTGGGAGAGAGTCTCTATTCAGTGTGCATTTGTGTGTGTATGGGGGGGGGTGTCTAAGTGCTAGTAACTGGAATCAGACTGTGGGTCAAAAGGCCTGTGTGTCCATGGTGCCAGCAACTGGAGAGATTAGAGCAAGTGAACTTCAGTGCCAGCAACTGCAGTGCAACCACAGGTCAGAGGACCTGTGTGTACACGGTGCCAGAAACACAAACAAGTACAAGTGTGCAAGTGAAGGTATGATTGCTAGCAAGTATCAAGCTGGACTAGCTGGCAAGTGGGTGAAGTAGCCTGGGAGCCAGGATGGTGCCCAAGGGTGAAACCACAGGCAGACTTGCCTACTAGATGGACAAGAGGAGTTCTGGCCAGCTGCCAGAGACCACAGGGTCTTGGGGGGTCTCTAAGGAGAAGACCTGCTTTTGTGTATGTGTGAATCTCTAAGGAAGCTGGCTACCAGAGAGATCAGGGGAGTCCTGGTCAGCTGCGTGCATGTGCATGCCTGTGTGTCTCAGAGTGAGAACACAGGGAGGCTGGCTACCAGAAGGGACCAGGAGAGTCCTGGTCAGGGTGCACGTGTGTGTCCGTGTCTCTCCAAGGATAAGACCACAGGGGGTTGGCTACTGAAGGGGGCAGGGGAGCCCTGGTTAGGTGTGGTGGTGTGTGCGCACGCGCATGCGTGCACTCATGCGCGCATTTTTCTAAAAGCAAGCAGCACAGGAGGGCTGGTCATTGGAGGGACCAGGGGAGTCCCAGCCAGCTCTGTGTACATGCGTGTGAACAATGTGTCTGTACCAGCAGCTGGAGTGGAGCTGTGGGCCCCAGGGCTTTGCATGTCTACATGCCAGCAACTGGGGAGACTTGGATCCAGGGGCCAGTTA
This sequence comes from Harpia harpyja, assembly GCF_026419915.1. Taxonomy (NCBI): domain Eukaryota; kingdom Metazoa; phylum Chordata; class Aves; order Accipitriformes; family Accipitridae; genus Harpia; species Harpia harpyja. The sequence continues at coordinate 70,785,422 of NC_068945.1, read as the reverse complement.
TGGGTAAACTGTGTCTAAGCACAGCTGCTGGCAAGACCCAGAATGTACATTTGTATATATTTTTACTCTTCTCTAATCCAAGCTGCCACAGAGGGGAACAGCATGAGGCTGTTGGCGCTGTTTGTGTTCACGGGAGTGCTAGGTGCTTCTGTCTGTGTTATATATGTGGCTGGCCATCTATACCGGTATGCAGGAGTTGTACATGCATGCATGCTGGGAACACATTCTCAGCCATGCTACTGGCTGAACTGAGGGGCATGGGGCTTTGGCAACCTTGCCTCTGTCAGGCTGCAGGATTTAGCCATATTCCCTAGCAGCAGCATGTCCTCAGGAACAACTGTCTCTCTTAAATTATCCAGAGACAAGATGCGTGGGAATGGTTCAAAGCTGCATCAGGGGAGGTTCAGACTTGACATTAGGAAATATATCTTTAACAATAAGGTAGTCACACACTGGAACAGGCTTCCTAGAGAGGTGGTCAATGCCCCAAGCCTGTCAGTGTTGAAGAGGCATTTGGACAATGCCCTTAATAATATGCTTTGACCTTTGGTCAGCCCTGAAGTGGTCAGGCAGTTGGACTAGATGATCATTGTAGGTCCCTTCCAGCTGAACTATTCTATTCTATCATGCTAGTGTAACTGGTGGGGTGAGAAACAGAGACACATACACAAACTGATGACTAGAAACATTTTTCTGTACCTGTGTTGCATACTTGATTTCAGCATCTTTCAGATTCACTTTGGCTAGAGCCAGCTGTTCCTTCAGATCCTGAACAGTCTCCTCTCGCTCCCTGAGCTGCTCTTTCAGTGCTTCGGCTTCATCTCTATGCCCTTCACTTGTATTTTGGTTATTCTGACATTGCAAGAGGAAAGAAGTGAGAAGAAAAGAAACAGAAGAAAGTAAACTAATCAGTATTACTGGACAATTAAAGAAAAAAAAATTAGAATGCTACTGCACTCTTGACTCCTAACCAGATGCTTATTTCTACTACATTTCTTAATTTTTTAACTTTACATTTTCTTTGTTTCTTTAAATGAAGTTGTCCTATGTTAAGTAACTATTTTCCCTATTTCTTTGTAGATATGCACAAGATGTCTTTAACTGGGAAGTATCAAATCACTTTGGAATGGCCAATTATCCATGAATGCTTACCATATAAACTAAGGTAAATCATATTATTAAATAAAACATAACATGTAATCTATGATATTACCACCTTGATTTGTGAGGCTTTTTAATTTCACAGATTTCTCTAACACCAGAAATGAAATATTTTTCAATTAGCAATAGAAGAATATTCTCCACATGACAAAGGGGCAGACATTAAACATTCTAGACCACAGAAAACACTCATGGAAATCTCTTTAGACTAAAGCGATTTATAGCAATGAACTTGTTAGAAATAAGCAAAGGGAACATGCAAACAATAATCAGTTCTACTCCACTCTGAGGCACTAAAATACCGTTTATGACCATGAAATTTAAACTCAGACAACATTTCCCATAAAACGTGCTTAGGCTATGTCTACTCAGACATACTATCACACTACGCCTGCACTCTTTTTTTGTCTCTCAAAGACTGTCTGTATGGCAGGCAATTCTCTAATGCCACAGCTGTACACCTACTTAACACAGAGTCAGATATTAGGTCCAGCGTATCAACACTGTCACTGAGAAGCAAGAAAAGAATCCTTCTACTGTTATCACCTCAGCACTCCCAACTACTTCAAGCACTTAGTGCTGGGGATTTTTAACTGAATATATACAAAACGTATCTCTCTCCTTTTCCTTGTTACAGGTATTGAATCAAAGATCACCAATTAACATATGGAGTCTACAGAGTATCTATGTCCTTTAAACCCATTCTGAAAAATTTATGAAGGCTTTTAGAAGGACTTACAGGTCAGTGTAATAATTAAGAAGCTACTGTTCCTCAAAAGATGTCACCTACAGACAATGTCTTTGGAAGCAGGCTGAATACACAGACAAGGAAAGCTTTAATTGCACTTAAGCTTAGAAGTAAGACAGGAAAAACAAAGAAACAACAGAAGTGCAGGAAGCTTTAAGAAGCCAGGGATATACATAATTTATAAGGCTGGGGCAAAGCAGTTGCTAGGGGGGAAAGATGGGTGGATTAGTTTGCTTACTTGGGATTAGCTTTCAGGACTGATATTTACAGTCGGATTTGGAAAAGCTTCTGATAAAGCCCTTGCACACTGGCCACTACATGGACTACCACAATTAAGGACAGTAGCACAGTCACAAAGTTCCCAGAGCCCAAGCTTTCAAATATCATGTTCTTCCAAAATGTATACTCTTACACTGAACATAATTTGTGTTTACCCACTTTAAAAGTTTAAGAGGAGCCTCAATTGTTCTGTATACATATACCAACTGCTTAATAAAAAGACATAAGCTGATATTTCGATTCTGCTGAAAATGAGGCACTCTGTTAAAAGCCCAGGAAGTAATAGTACCAATTAGATATTTAAAATACAGCCTTCCCATGGGGACCCCATCATGGAGAGAAAAAAAAAAAAAAAGCCCTTTGCTATATTTACCCCTCACGATTTCCAAAAGGAAACACTAATGCTCGGTACCTCAACACAACGTGCAACCCTAACCTAAATTTTTCATCTTCAAATGACGGGGTATCTGTCTAGGAAACATCACCATTACTCAAGACAGCATCTACTTAGGGAAATAATCATAAGTAAATAAAGGAATCTATAGCTTCTCAGGAGGTCTAACCTTAAAAGAAAGTATCTGAAAAGTGCTTTCTGGGTCAAATACATGATATTGCAGGTAACTGCCCTAACATCATACCTCTTAAATGATGTTCTAACTCAACACCAATAAGGCAATGGTCCACACCATTTCCACTGGAGACTGTATCAAGACCTCATTCCTCTAATTAGAAGGCCATTTTTCTTAATGGCTAATTTACTTCCATCCATTCACCTGTCAGTACTGTCCTTTCACTTTAACTGTTCTCCCACTTTCTTGGTGCTTACCTTCCTCGTACAACTGTAGACAGAAATTATGTTTCCTCTCTGCCTTTGGTTGACTAAATAGCCAAGCTATTTTGAGTGTCTAGTAAAAGCAGCTACTAACATGACCAGAGAATGGAAACTCTTTTGCTGCTCTCAATTTATCTTTCCTAATTTCAGGTGAACAGAAATGACAACACTCCACACGAGGCCTTGCCACTCTTAGTACAATAGTTGTAAGGATAACTGTTTGCCTTACATAAAAAAGAGTAGGCCTCTGTTTAAAATCTACATCACATTGATTAACTGATGATAAGCTTTGTCTCATTTTGCCTTCTTCAACTGATAAATTTCAATTTTGAAGCAAGAACACTCACTAGTCCCTAACAGCAAGTCTACACAAAGTAATGTAACAGCACACAGCTCTACACATGCTACGTATGAATAAGCTAAAAAAAAGCCTCAGCAGCAGGACAGCAATGCAAAGTGACATAGCTAAACAGCCTCCAGGGCCTTCACTGTCCTCTGCAGCTGGGGGATTTTTTTTCATGGCCTTGCAGTATACAGTGGCAGGATACCACAAGTGCTTGATCTTGCACTTATTAAATTTTCCTTTATTTTTATATTGCGTCAATCTTCAAGATCATCCAGTTCTTCCTGTACGAAAACCAAATGCTGCTTTGCATTGAGAAAGATTCTCAAGATTGTATTGTAAAGTGAATTACAGTAGCACATTTCTATGATTTTATGATGCCATCAATCAAAAATAGTAAGCACAGGTCACAGAACCAATCTTTACTCTATTAGTAGTCACCTCTCACCTGACAGCTCTCACACTCACCCTTTAATGTTTCCTATAATCTTTTAATTTTTTTTAAAATGTTTCAAATAACCCTTACCTTCTCTGCTTTAATGAACGTCATCTGATGCCCTGCAATCTGTTTGGACTTCTATCACATTTCCCTTGCCTAATATTACTAACTTTTTAAAGAAAACTATGTGGTCAGCAGAACAATTTTAAGTTTTCAAAAATTACCAGCCTCAGTGGGAGTTTCTAGATAGTAGCTAATAGCTTCTTTAATGTCTTCATACAGGACACCTTCCCCTCATTTTTTACGTAGATTTACACAATTATGGCTTGTTAACCATAAAACTTTGTGGCGGCACAGGAAGCTACATGGCTGGAAAAAAAAAATATATATATTTACATTTAAGTTACTGCCTTTCAATTTTAATGACCTCCTTACCTCGTTGTTCTTGTATTTCAGCCAACCTTCTTCTCCTTCACTGTACTCACATGACAGATAACATTTTGAAACTTACAGCTCAGATAGACATGTGATTTCTGCAGGAAAGAACTTAGCTACAACAGATTACTGAAGGTATGCAAAGTGAAACCAGCTCATACCCTTGAGGAGATCAAGTTGTGCACTCCAAGGGCATCTGCAGTACAAGGAAGCTGGACAGACTGGCTTCCTACAGCATAGACATCCTTGCTGAAACTATGAATGTTGTAACTGTCCTGCTAACAAGAGAGATAGGACCTGCTAGCTCACTGGGACCTAAATTGTAGGGTGGTACCAGATTATCAGTAGAGGCTAACATCTTTTAAGTAGCCCTGTTCTCCCAACCTTGGTATACGCTTGCTCTTCTGATAAGGTCTGTGCAGGCAATGGTGATCCTTTCTCTGTCAGCTCCTCAATGCGTTTGTTCAGAGAGGCCAGTTTGGCTTTGGCCTGAAGTTTAAGCTTCATCAGCTTAGCATCTGCAGCCTCTCGCTCTTCCTGTAAAAGAAGGATACAAACTGACTGCACTTAAAATTCCAGTGCTATCACCCTGAAAGCACCACTTGGAAAAGTTACATAATTTGACAGTCTGCTGTTCTTTGTCCAAACCTGCCTCCCCCGTAACAGTGCTAATTAAAACACATCCAGGAAACAAATTTGCTCTGAAACACTATACACAGCAAAATAGTTAGCTTCTGCTCTAGTACTTTTTCTTCAAGGGATAGATCACGCAAGCAACTTCTCCTAGCACCTAGTACAAAGTCAGTCTGACTTCCTCTACTATATGCAGTCCCTCAACACTATCGCAAGTAACTGCACTTTCTTTCATGTCACACTTCAAAGTAAGCAATATGTATCTTTGGTTATGTGCCATAAACCCACTGGACTGCTGGGTGACTGCAGCACAGCCTACTCTTTGTCTCAAACACTCTGAAGTGGGGAAAGAAAAACCTCACACAAAAGATGTTAGTATTTATTAGAGCCACCAGGAATCTGCAGGGGCCTTGAGGAGCTCCAAGACAAAATGCTACCTAACTTGGATGTAACTTATCTACTCTAGAAGGAATTACCCCTCAGAACAATGAACAGATGCTATACTACATCTCCTGGGTTAGGGTCCATTCTTTGGATTCCAATACTTCTCTGGAATTGATGCATTTAGTAGCACAGGTGTCTCAGATGTTCAAAAGAAACTAGAGACTGGCTTGCACAGAAAGCTGAAGCAGCATTTTACTCTTGCTCCCAGGTCCTCGGTGAAAGAAATGATACCTTGAGTACAGTTTCTTTTTGCTGGAGCAGGGCATCCTTTTCTCGGATCAAATCCTTCAGCTGAACAACTAGTTTTTCTGTTTGGGCTAGGCGCTCCAATAGCTCCTCAGGTGCCTCCTCCATGCTTTCTGCTTCTGGCTCTAAAGCTTGTACCTGAAACAGTGAAATGAGTGCTCTGGAGGAAAAAAGTCTAAACAGACTGCAGCATAGCATCCAGATGATATCTTCATACTCCTAAATGCTGCACTCTGTTACTTGCAAGCATTTCATGCAGCCTATAGAACTATACACAATTAGGCGATACCAGGAGGAAACCTCAGGATACCCATGAGCCAATACTCAAAAAGAGAGCACCTTTGATGAACACGACATGAGCAAATCTGAAAAGAGTGGCACTGGAAACACTCTACCACTCACACACTATCCACCATCTCAAGTGCCAAAGGGCAACATACAGATCAAGCCTTCCACTGTCACGCAATCATGCAGAGCTCCCCTTTCTGCTACACAGAATCATTAGTACTCATAACAGTCCTTCTTCACCTTAATTCTAGTTTGTTTTCTGGGATCATCTTGAGATGTGGAAACTAAGGAGATTATGGTCTGCCCCACAAAAGTGCTGACTTAAGAGGTTAGGAATATAGGAGAAGCAGAGTGGAATGACAGCTCATTCTAGTGCTCAGCAATGAAGAAGCAGGAAACAGTTCTCACTGCAGTCAAATGATTCACATTCCCCAAACTAGCGCTCAGTAAGATCTGAAAGTCTTTAAATAACACTGTACTTACAGCAATAGAGGATTCAGTAACTGCATCTCCATCATCACCTGACAGCTCTTGTAAAACAGTACTTGCTAAACCCGACAAACGGCTCAGCATCTTCAGACTAAAACAAAAGAAAAAGTCAGAATACAGAGTCAAAATTGCCAAGAAGAATAAGCATCCCTTCATGCTGATCTTTAATGTTATAGAGGTGACCAGGCTTACAGGGAATACATCTCCTCTGCTAAGAGAGATAAGCAAAAGTAAAACCTCAGGAATAAAGAAATGATCATGTTAACAAACGCAGCCAGACTCTCTGAACATAAAAGCAGAGGGTGTGCTGGTTAAGACACATGAAGATACGTTTACCACTCTACATGTATGATTGAAAAATACATTTTTATACCAGATTTCAAGTCACCCTCATAGGTAATTCTTAATCTTTCTTAACAATGGCATTACAGAACCATGATCTGTTCAGTTTACTCAAAAGAAGAGTAAGTGATTCTTAAATGAAGTCACTTTTTTACAGGCCAAACATGTCCTGTAAGTACATAAAAGAAGCTTTCTGTTACTAAGTAGTGGGAATGGTGAACTCACCCCTGATGTTTGCTGAGTAGATGCAAGTGTGTCACATTAGAGAGATGATGAGACCTCTGCATGTCACATATGTGACAGGACAGGACCTCGACATAGGGGAATAGTCTGGAGAGAGCATATATTCCCCGTCTGCTGCTTAGCATACCTTTCCTTTCCTTGAAATTCAGGAGCCAAACTGATCCAGCAAGTGGAGGTGAAGAACCAGAAAAATGCAGCAGTACCAGCCAGCAATACGTAATTTGCCATTTTGGGGAGAGTGGCTGATCCAAGTTCTCCATTATTAACCCAGACAATGGGATGCAATCCACCTTAGTAAGTTCATCAAACTGTAATGAGCATTTGATAAGCCTAAGCAGACAGCTGCCAGCCAGAGGGATCTCAACAGGCTAGAGAAACAGATGGATAGAAACATCATGAAGTTCAGAAAAGGCAAATACAGAGCCATACACCTGGGATGGAACAAACATATGCTGGGGACCAAATGGCTGTAAAACTGTGTTGCAGAAGACAACCTACGGACGCTGGTGGATAAACTCAACATCGGTCAGCAGTGTGCTCTCACAGCAGAGAAGGTCAGCTAGGTACTGAGTTGTATTAGTAAGACTGCAGCCAGCAGGTTGAGGGAAGCAATTATTCCTTTCTATTCAGCACTTGTAAGATTACATTTGAAGTACAGGGTCCACTTTCAAGCTCCCTGATACACAAAAATAACAGGGACAAACTGAAGCAAGTACAGCAGAAAGCCCCCAGGATGGTTTGGGGTTGGATTATAAGATATACAGAAAGGCTAAGAATGCTGGGCTTGTTCAGCCTTGAGAACAGCAGGTAAGGAGGGGGATATAATTGCTGTCTTCCCTATAATCGCCTATTAGGTAGCTAAAGACAGAGCCAGACACTTCTTATGAGGTGCACAGCAGATGGACATGATGCAGTGGACACAAGTTGCAGCATAAGAAATTTCAATCAGAAAAAAGAACTATGCACAGGGAAGATGATAAAAATAGGAGTAGGCTCATAGCAACCTGATCTAACTTTGAAGTTAGCCAAGCTAAGTGCAGAGGGTTTGGCCAAATGAACTCCCAAGGTCCCTTAAGACCTAAATCATTCTAGTACTCTATGAAGAAGGGTCACATGTGACACTTGACATATCTCTTAAGAGAAAAGCTATAGATCTATCGCAACTGTAAGTCCATGCCTGTAAATGGCAAAATAATTTGTACAAATTAAAAGAAACACCAATAGTGCAAACTGAAACTAGGCAAACTCACATTAGCCATAAGATCAGGTTTACATTACAATAATTATCTCCATCAAACGGAATCTGTGGGAGATTTCATGGAAAATGGGGGGACATTTCTTTGAGCCTGATTATTTAGAGTCAGCATAAGTAGGCTGCAGTTAGCATGAGTGGGCCAGAGTACGTGACAGCTGCAGTATGAAAGGACTTTGAACCACCAGAAAAACAATGGACAGGAGGAACTTGGACAGTGGAGCAATTAATAAACAAGATAACAGAACTGCAGAGGCAAGAAGGAGCTGCAAGAGCTTTAACGCAATTAAGAAAGCTGTCATTTCGGCTTAGAGCATTTAGCTGTGGGATGGGGACTTAGGAGTTGGTTTGTATCTTTGTTAAAAATTGGGGTTTCTTTTATTCTTATGTATTTTATTAGGTATAATGTTGCTTTTACCGTGTTTAATTAATTGTGTTCATAGATCTTTGCAAAGGGCAATACAGCAGGTGTTAATTGACGAAAAACAAAAAAAGGGGGAATTGTGGACACATATTTAGCTAGCGGTCGCAAGAGCATTTCAGATGCCTTTAGAAGACCTTGAACAGAATAAACAAGAAGACAAAAAAAGAAAGATGCCAATCAGAAGAACACAGGTGCGCATTCCATGATAAAGGGAACTTGGCACAAAGAACCTCAGTTTGGCAGTTTATCTTGACCAATTAGACTGAGACAAGTTTCGCGTGTTTTAGTTGGTATAACCAATTATGTCCTATGTTTATGCGCGTGTACGGAGTTGGTATAACCAATTATGTCTTATGTTTATGCGCGTATACAGAGTTGATATAACCAATCATATTTTATGCTTGTGCGCGTGTACAGTGACTGCAGAATATGTGATTATAAATATGTGTGTGTTTTAGCAATAAACGTCGTCTGCTTTCAAGATTACAGGCATCCGTTTATTTCTACCTCCTGCAGGAACCTTTTACTGTTGACAAGATGTCTCTGTTTAGCTAGAGGTAGGCTTCTAAAGCTGGCTGCACTCATTCCTGACCTCCTTTATCTTAGTAATTGTGGAAATATTGACAATGGAGAGAACAGTAGTGCATTATTTTTCTGTAGCAGTCACACCTTCTAACCACCTGATTTTGCAGTAGCAGAAAATGTCACGATGCACATTAGAGTATCAATAGCAGAAAAGGGCATGTGAACACCAACCTCTTTCATGCACTCAGTAACTCGTAGGTCTGCTTATTCAGTAGTAAAGAGGTTTCCAAGGCAGGGCAGTCATACGCAGATCCTTCAGTCATTCTTTTTTATCTCTTGGGTACCGACAGGTTGCATGAACCAAGACTCTTGACAGAGGGGAAAAAAAAAAAAAAAAAAAAAAAAAAGAGGAAAATAATTTATCCAACAGTAAAGAAATAAGCCCATTCTTCATCCTACACAGTACACTTTAGGATTATTACAGTCAGTCATTTGCAATAAGCATAAAAAGTGAAAAGTCTTCCCTGTTTGGGGGATTTTTCCTGTTCTTGCAGAGACATGCCCTGGTTTCTTATGCTCTATGGCATGGGCTTAGTCTCTTCAGCCTACAGAATAAAATGCTCGAGAAGCAGTTAGTGAAGCAAAAAGACATGAGAAGAAGCTGGGCCTCAGACAGTCTCTTGCAAAGAGTTCCAGAGGATGAAACTACTCAAGAAGCATACTGTCAGAAAGCCAGGACTGTCCACATTCTGTATCAATACAATAGCCAGTGAAAAAAGTACTAGTACTTTGCTTACTTCTCAGCTGGCCCTGGGTGAGACTGAGGCATGGAATTCCAGAATAATATAGTTTTACAGTTCCTACTAGAGAAATTCCTTCTGTCAACATCAACTATTCACCAAGCTGGTAATATAAAAGACTCATTTAAAGACCTGGAATCCCTGGTTCATTCTAAGAATAATAAAGTATTTATAGTTTTGTAAACCACCACCTCCACAATGCCCCAAGGAGGAACAGAACCTGCTGTCTTGGCGGTGGTAAAAGCACATTTTAGAAAACAGTCATTCAAATGCAAAAATGCCTCTTTCTGACTGTCGTCAATATTTGAAGAGGATAGATCTGATCTTCCTATTGAGCATTAGGCCACAGCTTCTTAAAGTCACAAATGTACAATATATGCTTGAGATGTGATGTAAGGTAACATAAGATAACATGATTTAGGACTGATAGAACCAATAGATGAATTATTAGAAGTGGTATTAGAAATATGGAAAAAAAGTAGAATCTAGGCATCTGCAGACATCCGTTGTAACCAGAAATATGTATGGGGCTCAGCGCATACCTGCATGCTACAGGCATTACAATTTCAAGCATGTGTACATGGACTACGTTGAGAAAAAATTCCCTGGCATTTGTCCAGGCTGGCTACATTAACCCAATACTGAGCTCAAGCTAATATGCCTTGCTGGGCTTGGCTCACAGCTGGCCTCCTCAAAATGCAAACAGAGGAACTGAGGCCTGTCTGCACCTATTTGCACAGGCATGGACTTTAATAACCTGAACTCAAGCCTTAAAAATCCATGTCTTTTGAACTCACTTTTAAATTGTATTCTCAGGTGAGCTGAATATGGCAAGGAATGTGAAGGGGAATGAAAAGTGATTCTATAACAGCAAAAGGAAGCCCAGGGAAAACATAGGCCCACTACTAAATGTGGCCCTGATCACAGAAAAGACTGAGGTTCTCACTGTCTTCTTTCCCTCAGTTGTTAGCAGCAAGACCAGGCTTCAGGAATCCCAGTCCACTGACACCTGATGGAAAGTCTGGAGCAAAGACGACTTACCTTATGTGGAAAAGGACCGGGCTAGGGAGCACAAACTGGTCATACGCAAGTCCACCGGGCCTGACAGGATGCACCCAGAAGTGCAGAGGCAGCTGGCTGATACCACTGCAGAGTGTACCCTCAGCAACTTTGCAGCTGACACTAGGAGTGGCTGATGCCCCACAAACGGGTGTGCTGCCATCCAGAGGGACCTGAACAGGCGGGGGAAATGGGCCAATGGGAACCTCATGAAGTGCAATAAAGGGAAATGCAAACTCCTGCACCTGGAGAAGTATAATGCCATGCACCAGTACACGCTGGAGGCAGACCATCTGGAAAGCAGCTCTGCAGAAAAGGACCTGGGAATCATGGTGGGCAACAAGCCGACCACAGCCATCAATGCACCCTCATAGCAAAGGCCAACAGCATCCTGGGCTGCATTAGGAACTTCACCAGGAGGAAGGCGATCCTTCCTCTCTACTCAGCACTGGTGAGGCTACATCTGGAGTACTGTGTCCAGTTCTGGGCTCCCCAGAACAAGAGAGGTGGGAACTTGTTGGAGCAAATTCAGTGAAAGACAACAAAGAGAAGGCTCAGGGAGGATCTCATCACAGAATGACAGAATGGGTGAGGTTAGAAGAAGCCTCCGGAGGTCATCTGGTCCAATGTCCCTGCTCAAACAGGGCCACCTACAGCCAGTTGCCCAGGATTGTGTCCAGACAGCTTTTGAATATCTCCAAAGATGGAGGCTCCACAACCTCCCTGGGCATCCTGTGCCAGTGCTTTGTAACACACACAGTAAAAAAGCATTTCCTGATGTTCAAAGGCAACCTCCTGTGTTTCAGTTTGTGCTCATTGCCTCTCATCTGGTCACTGGACACCACTGTAAAGACCCTGGCTCAGTCTTCTTTGAACCCTCCCTGAGAATAATTCCAGGAACAAGCATAACATAGCTTTAAATACTGTCCCAAAGCCAACAGTCCACGCACAAGGTGGTAGCTGTCATACGAATTAGCCTCAAGGACTTGTGGCAGGAATACCCTAGTGCTTGCACTTCGTATTTAGTTCTGAGCTTATAGCAGGAAAGCATTATACAATGCTGGCCAATTTCATCATAAACAGAAGTAGACAAACACAAAAGGACAGAGGCTATTCACTGTTCCACTGCCTCACCCAAATAAAGTAAACAGTACAGCTCTTGGAGACAAGACAGACTATTGCTCTTTCAGGGTCATACTGACTTTGGTATGGATTTCCAATTTTGTAATTAATAGCAGAACACAGAAGACCTGCACTGTGTTCATGATGTAAGCCAGTATAGTTTGTGTTCTGGCTGTAGTTGAAAATAATGTTTCGCTCAGCATTCCTATGACTAATGAACTTTTGCTCGTGAGACTTTACTTTGAACACTGGGACTACCAGTGGTGTTCTCGAAGAGGCTCCTTTACTCTGAAATATAATTCCCTTACTGACCCGAACAGCTTAAGTCCATTACTAGTCACAGCACTGTCTGCCTCAGAGTAATAAGCAGTGCATAAATCCATGCATCTAGGTATCAGCCACAGGGAAGAAAGACTTGACAGTGTTTTTGCCCTGATTTATTCTATTATAAGTTTATTATACATAAATTAAGTTTAATTCTTTGCATTTCCCTTCTTTTGAAGGCAAACGGGCATTGAAGGCACTGCTGCTGTACACAAGCCCTGGACCAAACCTCTCACGCTGTGCAAAGGTGCTCTGAAAGAGACAAGGATCAAAGGAGCGCATCACATCTTGACCACTGCTGTCATCTGCAATCCCAGACCTCAGGAGCTAGCAACAACCTTCCACGAAGGGAAGGGGAAGCCAGCGCCGACGCAGCTACAGGAACGCACGGCTGCCCTGCCAGTCCCGCAAATTTACCCACGAGAGCTTAGTTGACCTCAATGCCTCCGGCGGGCCTCACAGGGCAGAAACGTTCCCAGAACGGGCTCCGCTACCGGTTACATCTGGGCACCGCGGTCAGACCGCCGGCGAAAGGCAGCGTGGTCGCAGCGTGGGCACCGGCGTGGCGGGGCCCGCCGGACCACGGAGCCCGGGAGAGAGAGGGCCGTCGCCGGCCCAGCCCGCCCCACTGTTCCTCACCGCCCTGGACCCCAAGAAGCTGCGGACCCGCCCCAGTTCCTTGGGCCCCGCAGGCCGGCGGGGCCGCTCCCAGCGGGGCTGGCAGCCGTGTCCCGGCGCTGCACGGCGGAAGGAGCCCGGTCCGGGACCGCTGCCGAGAGCAGGGCGACAGCGCCGAGCCCACACAACGAGAAGAGAACACCGACAGGCGGAGGGGAGACACTGACCTGCCGACGACCCACTCCTGACGAGCCCAGCGACGGCTCCGTGGCTGTAACGTCAACCCCGCCCCCAGCCACCTCAGCACCGGAACACTCCGCAGCGGCTTCCGCCTCCAGCGCGGCCCCGCCTCCCAGCAGGAGCATAGCCAGTCAGCTACGGAGACAGGAAGATCGACGTGATCATCAGCTAATTGCGGCGAAGCAGCCGCGTCGGCGCCACGGTTATCCTGCAACATGGCACAAAATCACCAATCCCCAATAGGGCTTGGGGATACGCCCACTAACAAGGAAGCAACCAATCAGCCAAGGCTCTCGGAGCATAGTTAGGGGTGTGGCGAGACGGTGGCTGGGGTAGTGTGGCTCTTTTGGGCGTGCGCGGCCTGCCCCGTTGCGTCCTACGGGCTGCCAAGTCTCGGGGTGGTTCGCGGGGGAAGGGAGGTTGAACGCCCACCTGGTCCAACCCCCCTGCCCCGGGCAGGGACATCTTCCACTAGATCGGGTTGCTGAGAGCCCCGTCCAACCTGAGCTTGAACGCTTCTAGAGGTGTCCAATCTAAACCTGCCCTCATTCAGTTTAAATCTGTTGCCCCTTGTCCTGTCACTACAGGCCCTGGTAAAAAGGCTTTCTCTGTCTTTCTTATAAGCCCCCTTCATATATCAATATCACAAGGCTGCAGTACGGTCTCTCTGGAGCCTTCTCTGGGCTGAGCAACCCCAACTCTCTCAGCCTTTGCTCACGGGAGAGGTGTCCCAGCCCTGCGGTCATGTCCGTGGCCGCCTCGACCTGCTCCAACAGGTCCATGTCTGTCTTATACTGAAGACCCCAGAGCTGGATGCAGTGCTCCAGGTGGGGTCTCACCGGAGCAGAGGGGCAGAATCGCCTCCCTCGAGTTGCTGGCCACGCTTGTTGTGATGTGGCCCAGGATACGGTTGGCTTTCTGGGCTGTGAGCACACCTTGCTGGCTCATATTCATTTTTTCATCCACCAGTAGCCCCAAGTCCTTCTCCACAGGGCTGTTCTCCATCCCGTCACCTCCTAGTCTGCATTGCCCCAATCCAGGGGCGTGGCCTTGGCTTTTTTGAACTTCATGAAGTTCACAAAGATTTCATGAAGTCTAAGAAGCGCAATCTCCCTCACCTCCCAGCTGTCTTCATCATGTGTTAGCATATACATTCAAATGCACTCGTATTCCTGCTTCCGATGTGACTCTGTAGTCCCTGTAGTCATTGGGTATTGCCATAGGCTCTGCACTGAGTTCGCAAGGCCTCAGGACTAAGGCTTGCCAGGCCTGCTCTGGATTTTTCATGACCTGCCTGCAGTTTTGTTTCACTTGGCTTAGCTGTGAAAGCAATTTCTCTAATTATCAGGTGTCTATGGGTAATTTATTTTACTTATTTATCCTTGTGTGGTACAACCACGGTTTTATATAGGTAGTATTAACAAGCAGTTATTCTAGGTAGAATGAGATATTTACAACTCTAACACAATGATGTAGAGTAGAGAAATACAGGCCTGGTGAAACAGCTGAGGTCTTGAGAAGTGGAGATGCAGGATTTGGCATAGAGGAGAACAGAAATGGAATGATAAGAGATGGAGCACAGGCTTTGTGCTGGAGACCCCATGGCTATAAAGAACTAACTAATGATTAGTTTAAAAAATGCAGACCCAGCGCTGGACAAAACCGGTTTTAGGGGTAACAAAGTAAATGTATCTAAGATATGTACAGGGCACCATATAGAGTAAATTAAAATGTAAATGTAAAACGAAAGAGAAAGGTATAAATTTATGTTAGCAAACATATATACATGAGCCTAAGTGGAAGGAAAGAGAAGAAAGGGAAAACAAACGAAGAGAGGATGAGGAAACCATTAACAAGAACAGCACATTCCTCCCAGTGAAGGACTCCAGATGCTGACAACTTGCCATGACACCTCTCCACCACAAACATCAGAGTGAACCACAGATCTTAATATCCAGAGGAGCAGCAGTCAGATGAGTGTAACACCAGAAAAATCATAGAAACTAAGTGTGGTACTCTAGAAGGAAGGGATGCCATCCAGAGGAACCTTGACAGGCTAGAGAGTTGGGCCCATGCGACACTCATGAAGTTCAACAAGGCCAAGTGCAAGGTCCTGCACATGGGTCGGGGCAATCCCAAGCACAAATACAGGCTGGGCGATGAGTGGATTGATAGCAGCCCTGTGGAGAAGGACCTGGGGGTGTTGGTGGATGAAATGCTGAATATGGGCCAGCAATGTGAGCTCACAGCCCAGAAAGCCAACTGTATCCTGGGCTGCATCACAAGAAGAGTGGCCAGCAGGCTGAGGGAGGTGATTCTGTCCCTCTACTCCACTCTGGTGAGACCCCCCTGCAGTACTGCGTTCAGCTCTGGGGCGCCTAACATAAGAAGGACATGGACCTGCTTGAGCAGGTCCAGAGGAGGGCCATGAAGATGATCAGAGGGCTGGAGCACCTCTCCTATCAGGACAGGCTGAGAGAGTTGGGGTTGTTCAGCCTGGAGAAGAGAAGGCTCCAGGGAGACCTTATAGCGGCCTTTCAGTACTTAAAGGGGGCCAAACCATTCTATCTATGATTCTATGTGTAAGGTATACTTCCTCTTTGTCTATAAACAAGATTTTGACCGTAACTCTGAGTTCTTAGTTTAAGAATGTTTAGTAATGGTGTCTAACAGAGATGATAGAAATACTCCATCTCCTTTACATACTGTCCCTCTTAAATGGATTAATGGTGATAATTTTCAAGGCTCAGTTACACTGGTATCTCACTATGTTTCATTAACACAAACAGTTTTTTAATGGTCTTAATAATGTTTATCTGCAGCTTCAGTATAAGTAACTGAAGCATTTCTGATACATAGTCTTGTTGCATTGACTTAATATGCTCTGGAGAAAGTGAATTTGAGGCAGTACTACTTACATTGTTATATGATGCTGGCCACAAAAGATAAGTACATGCACTGCTTAGCACTGTTCATTGTTTCAGCATCTAAAATTGCTTATCTTTATTTTATTATAAAATGTTTATGGGTTTGGATTTTTTTTTTTTAAGTTATGCTACAAAAATAAACTATTACTGTGTTTTAACAGATACAGGTTTGTGAAGATAAAACATTGGAATGACAGCTATTCCTGAGTAAAGATGGTGATTGACTCTGATTCATCTGGTTGTTTTGGGTTTGTGTGGTGGGGTTTTTGGTAGTGGGGGAGGGGCTGCAGGGCCGGCTCCTGTGAGAAGCTGCTCGAAGCTCCCCCGGCTCCAAGTCGGACCCGCTGCTGGCCCAGGCCGAGCCCATCAGCGATGGTGGTAGCACCTCTGGGAGAACGTATTTAAGAAGGGAAACCTGCAGTGGAGAGAAGAGTGGGATGTGAGAGAAACACCTCTGCAGATACCGAGGTCAGTGAAGAAGGAGGGGGAGGAGGTACGCCGGAGGAGGGGATGCCTCTGCAGCCCGCGGTGAGATGTCAGGCTGTCCCCCTGCAGCCCATGGAGGTGAGCGGTGGAGGAGATGCCCACCTGCAGCCCATGGAGGATCCCACGCCAGAGCAGGTGGATGCCCCCGAAGATGGCCGTGACTCCATGGGAAAGCCCGCGCCGGAGCAGCCTGTGTCTGAAGGACTGCAGCCTGTGGAAAGGAGCCATGCTGGAGAGGTTCATGGAGGACTGTCTCCCACAGGAGGGACCCCAGGCTGGGGAAGAGCTCCATGCTCCCAGGTCCAATCAGTTGCAAAGCTGAGAATGTATTCTTAGTAGGCACACACACACACAAACACACGTATACAACACATATATACATATGCACCCAGCCAGCAATACAGACGGCAGCACCCAGCATGCACACAAAAACAAACAGCACTGGTGACTGCATCCTGTCCCCATCTCTGGCAGATAAGGATGAAGATCCATCAGTGGGAGATATACATATATGCACAATGCAGGTAGCTCCAGTAGCTGGGCTTAGACACTTGATCTACTCAGTAGCTGGCTCTGGATGTCTAGTCTGCCCAGCTGCTGGCACCTGGACATGCCAGACCCCCAAGGGCCACGGCCCCACTACAGATGCTGGTACAGATCCCCTTGCACACACCAAAGCAGACACAGACATGTACACTGTGGGTCCCTTCAGTAACTGTGATGAGACTCTCAGGATCCTTGCTTTGTCTTACTCTGTCTCCTGCACAGAGAAACACACACAGACAAGTGGGTCTCCCTCAACCCCACACCTTACAGTCTCTCCAGCAGTTGGGCTGGACCCCTGGTCCTTCCGATAGTCAACTCCTCCAGTTCTCTCACTAACAGAGACATACACACACCTGGTTCCCAAACCACTTAACCTATTTGCTGGTTAGTCTGGCTTGATAGTCACTAGTGATCATATACTGACATACACACTTTCACTCGCTCCAGTTGCTAGCACCCAAGACATGTGGGACCATGTGATCCGTGGTCTGACACCAGTTGCTGGCACTTAGATCCTCACTGATTCCAGTTGCTGACACCAAATACATGCAGGCTCCTGTGACCCATGGTCCCCACTCCAGTTGTGGGCACTTAAGTCCCCATGCATACACATGCACACAGAACGGAGCTGCACAGCCAGAAGAAGAGTTACAAGTGTTAGAAGACAGGAAAGACTGTGGTGATCAGGCACAGGGCATGGCTAGACACTCATACTGACCAGCAACCATTTTACATGCAACCAGCCCCTTGTATCCCCTTTCTCTCCATTTTCCCATGCTTGTCATCCCTAAACCACCTAGACCCATCCCTTTCCCCACCTTTGGTTCCTCCCCTAAACATCCCATTATAAGTCTTGTGCAATCCCCAAATGCTCTTCCCCTGCACCCCACAATGTTTTCCCCAGGCAGTAACCCCATGCAGTCTGTAGGGTACTTTGACAACCTCTCCCATTGACTCATTGTGATGGGTGTCACCTCCAGGCCCATGGGGCTGATGGCTCCCCTATGACAGCCTTAGAAGGAGCTGGGACAGGGGCTTCATTTCTTTTACTGGGTTATTTGGGTTCCCCAGCCTGTGGTTGTCTCTTTTTGCTCCTTCCTGTTTGTGCAGATGAGCCTTTTATGGGTTGATTGCACTTCTGTGGTGTTCTGGGATTAGCCACGTCAGGGGATTATTAGGGTTCCCCCATCTGCCTTGTGTGTGTGGAGATGAGCTTTTTCCTACATAACCTACCATTTATGATGGGCTACTTCTGTAACACTTTCTGGTCCTATACGCTAAGTTATGCAACATTTGTATTTGAGAAGACAGCCTCTCAAATCCAGTTAGAGGAGCAGACCTTTACTTCACCTCAAATCCCACATCTTGTAGCCTTTTCCTCTTATCTTCATGTATAATTATATCAAGGTTAAAAATAGGGTAGTGTCCTAGGGTACACCAAAGCAGTATAGCTCCTAATGCCAGTGTCTGATTAACCTTCTCACCCTTTCTGATTTGGCTCCTGAAATAGCGGCAATTTGCTAGATTATTTTGCACCTCCTTTCCATTCTAAGAAGACTGTTTGTATCATTGAAACTTTCAGGTTTGTAAATCAGCCTCTAAGCAGATTAACATTTATAATTGGCTTCTGGAAAGTTAGATCCCTCACTTAACTGACAGTAATGTCAAACGTGGACAGGAGCAGACAGGCAGTGCTGTGAGAGCAACAGGAGGAAGAAGATCATTCCTATAGCATCATTCTTCTGACCACGCATACGCATGGGGAACAATAGCAGCTCCACAGTGGATGATCTGCAGGCTATCGAGATCCACCACTGGTACAAAAAGTTCATGACGGAGTGTCCTTCTGGACAGCTGACAGAGCATGAATTTAAACAGTTCTTTGGGCTTCGAGGGCTGGATCCAGAGGCCAATGAGTACATTGAGCAGATGTTCCGCACGTTTGATATGAACAAGGTGAGTTCTCTGGCAAGGAAATTAACTGCCTCATACTGCTTAAAAGTGAACCAACTCCTGCACTTTTAGAGTCCTTGGTTTTCTCTTACAAACATTGGTGTTGAAAGCTGCTGAGGGACACTAACGTAAAGTAGCTAAATGCAAGAAGCAAATTAATGTGCATAGATAATGACATAAATAACATAACCATAGGTAATAACACCTTATTATCTAACTACCTTGTGCAAGTTCATCTTTGAATTTTCAGAATTCCTTATTGTGTATTAATTGGCTTGGCCTTGTTTGACTAGCAAAATACTAATGAAAGGATTTCATTCCTATTCTTATATGTTCTTATTCTTATTATTCAAAAATATATCTGTATTATATAGTAGAGACTACAGGAATCAAACACAATAGAAATCATTATAGCATTCACAGAGGAAGTAATTTCCAGGTATTTGGCAGCTGAAATAAATACTGCATGGGCAGATGATCTACGTGGCTCTCCTCAGTTCTAGGAGGTATAGCATACAGCAGTAGCTAGCAGGTAGGTAGTATTCCTCACTGTGACAGGCAATCAGTGGCTGTCTCTAAGGTAGGAAACAGTAGCCCCCATAATTCCTTTAAGCGTGCAATGCCCCTCACTTTTGCCTGTTTTTTATCCATATATAATTAAGCCTATGCTTGCGGGTCTGTAATCTCAATGATAGAGAAATTTGGTTTTATGGCAGCCTGGGAAAATTCAGCTTTGCTCTCTGCTCCAAGGTTCTGAAATGGCTGGAGCAAATGTCTGTGAGTTAGGGAGGAACTAGTCACAGATACATGTGAAACAGGTAGGAAATCACGGCGTCAGTTTTGAAGAAGGAAAACCTAGGGACTGAGCAAAGAACATTGGTTTGGACAATATGTGAGAAGGCATAAGGAGTTAAGGAATGATAAGGAATATTACAAAATTCTTGAAGGTAAAAGAGGAGCAGCTAGGCTCCATTAGGGTAGCTGAGGTCTTGTGGTGGATGTAATGACTGGAAATGACCGCAAATCTCAAAGAATATCCTTTCTCATCCTGAAGTTCTCTGGACCCAGGATGAGGATAGTGATGAGAAGCAGTTTTATAAAATAAACCAACACATTTACAGTTCTTGCACCAGTCTTTCCCTTTACCTCTGTCATTTCTTGGGATGTTTAAGGTCTTTAAAATTTGTTCAAGGATGTTACGCACTCCCAAGTTCTCCTGTGAGCCCCATGTTATGCAGTAAACAGTGTTTTAAGAAGACTCTCAAAATCAAATTTGGTCATACAAAGATAAAAAGCTATCTTCTAAATAAAGTGATAGTCATCTCAAGGGGAATGAAGTAAGAGTGTGGCAACTAGTGGAGATGGACCTACATCAGTTAATCTTAGCCTGTTAATAGTTAGCCACTTAATCTAAGCTCCTTTTATAAACAAAGGCAAGGAACAAGAGCACCCAGAGGAAGAAGCACCCTGTAGTAATACAGACACTGATGATGAATGGAATCATCTGCCCTCTGGACCTTCAGATTCTGAGAACTCTGCTGAGGACAGAGGATAAATTTTCAATAGAGTTATTTTATAAATTGCAATCATGCCCTCCTTCAGAACTGGTTATCTTTGTTTTCTGTGACTTTGCTCAATGAAGTTATGAAAAACTCACATAAGGGGAGTACTACAATGATCCTGAATGAATATTTTAAAATGTTGTGATCCTTGCTGTAAAACAGTAGTGCTCTGCTAGTCCACCTACATTTGCCTTTTACATATATTTATCACCCATTCCAGAAAGGCATCTGACTTTAAATACCTCAATAAATGAAAGTTTCATTTTTTTTTCTCTGTAATTTTTTGAAGTAGTTATTCAGAATCTTTGACAGAGATACACACTTTATTTGTTGTTTCTTTTTAACTACTTCAAATTTTAGTCAGTGTTAAATCTAGGGATTATGAACCTTTACTGTCTGGCATTTCTCTTGCAGAGGAACCAAGAGCTTTTTGAGTTTCTTTGTAGATTCAAGAAATTGAATGTTTAAAAACCTAAATACAGAACAATTTTTCCAGCTGTCAAATCATGTTTTATGTATTTTTAAAAAAAATATCTTCAGTCACTTTTTTTTGTCAGAGAATGGAGAAGAGATCTACAGCTTACTGAAATAGCAGTAGTTTCCCACAAAGACAAAGCAGACTAGTACAGAAAACCCAAGGTAGAATTACCTTCCACTTCTCTTGCAGCCAGGGCTCTGGATCAATCTTCTCTCCCAGCAGGCCATAGGCAGTCAGCTCTGGTGGACAGAGAGGGGTTCGTTCATTCTGGCCATGAGGAGTGACAGGTTTCATCTCTGCAGGTGGTGAGCACAGAATAGCCTAGACAAGTAATAGATCATAACTTCAGGAATCCAGGTATTTAGGAGATCTTGAAGGTGGCCAGAGAAATAGTGTGCGTGTACACTAAAGCTTTTTCCTAAGTCCAAGTCTCTGTGCCATTTGTTTTTCTTTCTCTTTTAGCTGTGAATCTAAAGAGCAATAAGATAAAACAGCTCCAGAGCCATAACTCCCTCAGTTTGTTCCTGTCACAATTTGTTTTTTGTTTTCCCACAGGATGGATATATTGACTTCATGGAGTATGTGGCTGCCCTCAGCCTTGTTCTCCGTGGGAAGATGGAGCAGAAATTGCGGTGGTATTTCAAGCTCTATGATGTAGATGGCAATGGCTGCATTGATCGACATGAATTGCTCAACATCATTAAGGTGAGTCTCCAGGGGTCTGTGTTCTTTCTTCTTTCCTTAAAGACAAATGCACCACACAAGTAAGACTTTCGCTATTCCCCATATGAATGATCATGGATGAGACCTTCTTTAACAGTATTCTTTCTTTAGCAGAATTCCTCACAATCTCATGGTCCAGTAAGCAGACTTGACAGACTCTTCTTTACCACCACAGCATATGTAACAGCATAGCTAACTCCATAAAATTGTTTTAGCTGCCTAGGACCTAAATTGCACTTTCCAAGATTTCAGACTCCATGACTGTCAGTTGCAGTCTCCGCAATGTGTCCTTCCTATGTCCTTTTCCCCATGAGAACAGTAGTTGGAGAGTTAGTCCAGTTTGCTTTCTAGACCCAGCTCCTAAACATCAATGTAATAAAACATTTCTGACTCTAGCAAATAGTTTGAAGAAGAATGACTGTCAATGGAAAAGATTGTATGTAAATAGCTATTATGGAAGGTGTTGGAATTGCAGACATAAACATGATCTTATGAATAGCTCAGAATGAATTATGCTGGAAGCTCAGATTATTCTGTAAAGACTGGGAAACTAGAAAGATGCAAGAAAGATTCAATGACCCTAAATAATTTACATTTCTGAATAAGGAAAGTCAGAAAATGCATTTGATAAAGATTTGAAGCCTGAGCTGTCCACAAATAAAACCACTAATAAGATGTTAGTAATGCATTCTCACCTGGGTATGAATCTTAGTGCTGGGCATTGAAGAGACCAAACCATATCAGTAACTGTAATAATATACAGCTTCCTACCAATAACTTGCACTAGAAATACTCAGACATCACAGTGAAGCAACAGATAGTAATTGTTTAACACAGAGTTCTTGAGAAACAAGTCTTGTGGGCGATAATTGGTGGCAACCAATTTACTGCCCTTTGAATTTTGTGGATGTAGTTCAGTGTCTTTCTTGGCAGCCTTAGGAAGTTGCTGAGGTGATACTTAGTTTTAGTAAAATGGCATTTGAAAAAGAATGAAGAAACTTACCAAATATCAGAAGGTAAAAACTAGAAAGTAAATAGTCTTACAATCAATATGAAGGCTCTGGAATCACATATTTGTGGACATCCTTAAACAAAGGAAACAATTAGGCATGGAAAGAAAAGAGAACCCTGCACTATATGGTTATGAATAAGATGAATTGTAGTAAACAGTGGTGAATAATGCTTAAACTTTCTCAAGCTGAAAATTAATTTCCACTGAGCTTTAGGGAGAAGCAGGACATACAGGAAGCAGTATATAAATGGAAATAGGGAGAGCAAGAATAGAAATAAATGACCATAATATATAGGAAAGGAATTTCATAATGTCAAATGCCAAGGGTGTTTGACAATGTTTATCGGGCTTGGTGGACCATAGGGTAATAGAAAGTGGATCAGTTAAGTGGATCCTGATTCTGCCATTTCTGCAGTGCTTAACCTCCACCTAAGCAGAATTAGGATGATCATCTAAGTTTCACTGCTCATTCTGTGCTCCAAACCCATGCTCCCTTTGCAGCCTTCAGTGCCAGCTGTAAGGCCTGATGATTTCTGCTGTGTTTTCCTATTGATGTTGGTTCGTTTGTATGGGGAAGGTACCAGGCATGACTGTCTTGTTCTGAAGCTACACTGACAGGCTGCAGTGGAATCAGTCTATTGTTTTGGGATCCATTAGGCAGCTTCCTATTCTTGCTCTTTTCTTCTAGGCTATTCGAGCTATTAATGGTGGTGACCATGAAACTAGTGCAGAAGAGTTCACCAACCGAGTTTTCAACAAAATTGATGTGAACGGAGATGGTAAGATTCCTGTCTTGGTCATCCAACTTAGGTGGTCTCTGTGCTACAGAGAGATATCCATGTCTTCCTTTCTTGATTGAACTTTATGCCTCTTCATTTTATATTTGCTTGTTAGATGAATTCTCATCCAGTAATGCATTCTCCGTGAATTTTGCTAAGGCGTTTTTCTCCTTGCGTCATACATAATCAATATGACAGGATTTGTTCCCTGTACTAAGTCTCACCTGTGTTCTGTCCACGACTTTGGTAGGGGGGGATTGGAATGGGGGGGGGGGTTGCCTTTTAGTGTGTTGCTGTGTAGCTTATGTCAGTTAGAAGTGGGAAATATTAACAGATGGCCCCAGCTGCTCCTAAATATTTCAGCAGCAGGGAAAGGAAGAACTGGAATTTAATGTTGAAGTTCCGAATTTCTTCACTGGGTCTGCTACAGGCAGTACAGCAAGCACATGAAATGCTATGGACCAGTAAGTCAAAAGCTGGTCAACGCCACTGTAGTCACTGTATGTCCCTGACAGATATTTGTTTCCTTGCTACTTCATGTGCTCATTACCTTCTGATGTGCCCTTTTGTTATTCCAGAAGAACTCTGCCAAGCTGCTTCCCTGCACAAGGACTTTTTGGCCTAGCACAGAAAACCTATTTCTGCCTGTCACATCTTCCTTCTGTCACTTCTTTTAAACATGAAAACCAGCAAGTATGGGGCAGATTAGGACTATGACAAATTAGGACAAAAAGGAGGCGGCTAATCCAGCCTTATTTATAGGAATCTATGATCCCACTCCTTAGCCACGCACTTCCTCTATTCTTTCCTATGTACCTTTCCCCTTGTGTGGGGAAAAAAAAAAAAAGGAAGCTGGAGTTGCCTGGATATCAGGGAAGTTTCATATAAGCTTAAAATGACTCTCTGAGGCCTCTTGGTGCTTTAGAACAGTGCATGTATAGTAAGTGGTCTCTAAAGTTAGATTACTGTACTCCTTTTCTTGTTTAAATGTGGATTTGCATGATTCTGATGCCTTCTGTCTGTCTGACACAGGTGAACTTTCTCTGGATGAATTTGTGGAGGGAGCAAGGAAAGACAAGGAGTTCATGGAGGTGATGATGAAAAGCTTGGACCTGTCACACATTGTGGCCATGATCAACAACCGTCGGCATAGTGTATAAATCAAGCTAGGAGAAGACACTGTGCCAATAGACTGAACGGTGTACACACACCAGAAAGGAGAGACAGCATTTTTTAAAACAAACAGAATTGCCATAAACACAACTATGGAAGTAGGAACAGAAAGACACTGCTATATTTGTGTGTCTGAGTGCATGTTTCTGTACAAATATTGAAGCTCAGCCGCATACGTGCAAGGCGGGTTCAGAAAAACTGGATCTGGGTTGGCAGTATTTGACTTGAGTTCCTAAAATTTAAAGGCCAAGTTTCAGGGCACAAATTTCCTCCTTATTTTGTGTCCCAGATTGTCACTTTGCAATGGACTAAAAGTAACGCTAAGTTTGTGAAAAGCAGTAGCAGAACTGGATGATGGAGTGTGGAAAATTTCTGACACGTACAAAAGAGGAGCTTCAAACTGTTATCAATGTAGAGAAGTATCAAAAGAATGTAACTTCCACTGTTCTTGTCATGGTGTTAGATCATAAACACCAGCATGTTTTTCCATACCAGATGTGCTTGGATTTGGTAGTCTCTACAGAAGTAGCTTTATTCATAAGATCTCAAGAGCTGAAAGAAAAATCAGTCTTTAAGGCCGATAGTGGCAAATCTGTTCCCAGCTGCACTGTCAGTAATGCTGCTGTTTCCAGCTTTCTGTGATCAAAGAACTCTTTATCAAACAAGTCAACAGTTTAGAAGCAGCTTCTGTAACTAGAGAAAATACGCTGCTCAGTTTCCCAAAGCAGAAGAATTACCTGAGAGATTTACACTCGTTGTCCTACTACTCTCCTCTCATACAATGGAATAAATGAAGTATGTGAAGATGATCCTAATGTTGTTTCTTCACACATCCTTTATTGGTCTTTCTTTTTATTCTTGGGGGGAAGATCTAAGAAGCAAAAGAAACAACTCAGCAAGGTGACTTGTGAATTCTAGAAGGTAGTACAGCATCTCTGCTCAGTGTTTTATACTGAGAAAAATCACAATCTGTGTCTGTCAATCACGGGAAAGACACATCGTGATTCGGGTTAGAAATTATCAATTTTAATGTAAATTTGCTGGAGGTTTTTGGTTTGGGTATTTGCTTGGTTGGTTGGGTTTGGTTTCTTTGTTTTTTTTTTCTCTGAAATAACTTTCCGAATATTTTTTCCTCATGCAGTTCACCCTTTATTTTCTGATGTTCCTTTCCAGGGGGCTTTCCAGAATGGGCCTCGTTGTGGCAGACTCTCTTATGTGTCCTAGTGAGACTCTGAACTAGGGGTGTTTCAATAATTTTTTACAGTCAAGTAGAGTGTATAGCAAGTAGAGCTGGCTAAGAGGCTTGCAACCTGTTTCGGTACGAGCAACAGGCTATGCCTACACATGGGTTACAGAAACACTTTTTTCCCTGAAGAATAAAATCGATGTATGTTGTGCACTAAGAAGAACTGGCAAGCTGCTCCCAACAAGCTGTATGCCTCATAGGCCCATTTTTTGACTCTCCAGTAGGTTTCTTTGGGAACAGACTGGATTTTGCTGGGTATCTCTTGGTAACTGAGCTATGGATAAGCATGTTTTGGCCTCTTCCAGCCAACGCACACCTCTGTGGCACAGCTGCAGAACTGCTGCTGTGGCTGCAGGTGTGCACCTGCATGCGCAGCCTGTGACAGCTTCCCTTGCCTGGGGGGGAAGACCCTTGCACTGGTGGCTGGCTGCTCCTGGCTTGTGCCATGGCGTTGGACACTGCTAGCCCTTGTGTACCTGCCTGCAGATTTGGCCAGCAGCGGGATTGCCCCAACACCCATGCAATCATTTAAGCTTGGACCCGGTTGCAGAGCTCCTGCAAGAATAGGTTAAGCTGAGGCAGTGGCAGCTGGACGAAGCTGGCTGCCCCACGTCACCAGCCAGCCCTCAGCCACTATCGTCCACAGCCACACCGCTCACAACAACTGCATTTTGATTTTTTTTATGGCTATAAAGCAAAGCAAGCTTTTCTGGTGAGGATTTAAGCAATGCCAGCTCACAGCTCAGTGCTGGTAACTTGCTGTTTGACCAAAGCACTAAGAATAATGGGTGGCCTGTTTAAACTGCTGGCTGCTGTGCTAATGTACAAAATGCTACAGAGCTTTTATGGCAGCCTGGCGGAACCCAGCAGACACCAGACTCAGTGCCAAAGCGTGTGTGGAAGGCGGATGGTGTGACAGCCCCTTTGCAGAGGCCAGATTTTGCAGTCCAAGACACTGCCCCTCATCCTGTGCAGAGCCTGGCTCAGCACCTTGCGCAGCCCCGAGACAGAGCTCATGGCCCTGCTCGGTGCCAGCACCTGTCTGATACCACATGAAATTGCCTGGTAGCAGCATAGCTGCAACAGGTCCTGTGCTGAGCTCAACACACGACCCTTGCAAAATAAAGACGTAATCCTGGAACTGTAGCCTTGTTCCCAACTTGATTTTGCCATTCTACCATCAGTGATGTGCTGAGGGTCAGACAAGTGGTGGCCGTGCGCCACACGCAGCCGCTGCCTGGGCAGGGACCTCTAAGCCCGCTGCTGCCGTCAAAGATTTCCCACAGACGGGCCATGCTGCACCGGTGCCACACCAGCGCTCTGCCGCAGCCCTGGTATTGCTCATGCATTGCTGCCTGGGGAGGCCGGCATGCCCCGTCCCCACACAGCCTTCCGCAGGGCCCCCCGCACCTCCCGGTTGCGGAGGCTGTAGATGAGAGGGTTCAGCATCGGGGTGACGATGCAGTACAGTGCAGAGACCAGTGTGTCGGCTGCCGGGGAGTAGCCAGAGCTGGGACAGTTGTAGTTCAGGTTGGCTGTTGCAAAGTACAGGGTGACCACAAGCAGGTGGGCAGAGCACATGGAGAAGGCCTTCTGCCGGCTGGTGGCCACAGGCATCCCAAGGACAGTGGCCAGGATGCAGAGGTAGGAGATAGCGACAAGCAGGAAGGGGCTGAGGCCCATGAAGACACTGGCAGCATGGAGTGCCACTTCGCTGGGGCGGGTGTTGCTACATGCGGCCCTCAGCAGTGGGGGGATGTCACAGAAGATGTGCTGGAGCTGGGCAGCCCCGCAGAAGGAGAGCCTGGAGGCCAGGAGGGTGTGAATGGCCGAGTCCAGCATCCCCCAGAGCCAGCAGCTGGTGGCTGCCGCCACACAGACACCCCAGATCATGGCATGGGCGTAGTGCAGGGGCTGGCATATGGCTGCATAGCGGTCATAGGCCATGACAGCCAGGAGCACGCACTCGGCCCCTGCACACCCCATCAGGAAGAACACCTGTGCCAGGCACCCGTGGTAGGAGATGGTCGCCTGCGGGCGCAGGGTATTTGTCAGGATCTTGGGCACCATCACTGATGAGTAGCAAATGTCCAAGCAGGATAGGTGACTGAGGAAGAAGTACATGGGGCCGTGGAGATGGGGATCCAGGGACACGAGGGCGAGTATTGCAGAGTTCCCTAGCAGCGTGGCCAGGTAAATAGCCAGGAAAAGAACAGAGGGAAGGGCTGGCCGTGGGAAAAGCCCAGGACCATAAACTCTGTCACATGAGTCTGGTTCTCACCTGCCATGGGGCCAGCTGGGTTGGTCTGTGGGCAGAAACAAGTACTGTGAGGAGGAGGTGGTGACTATGAGCCATGGGACTGCAGCACAACCACCCACAAGGCAAGGGTTTCACTAGTAGGATGGCTTTTCAACCACTATCTCCATAGTGGTTGAAAGCTTCCCATGTTGAGATTTCACAGACACGAGGATTTTAGAGTCCCGAGAGCTGCTATTCAGAGTTGGATACGTGACTGCAACAGAATCACACAGAAGAAACCAAGAATGCTGTGCATCTGGATTAACCCACACCTCCTGAGTTCTCCTGCCAGCCCAACCCCTGTCTTTACAAGTATACCAAGCACATCTCTCTTCCTCCTGGTTGCACTTAAGGCAACTACATGCTTCCCTGCCCCCTAGACATGGTCACATCATTCCTTAGGTGCCACAGCCACTAAGCTTGCTCTGAGCAACCTGACCTAGTTGAAGATGTCCCTGCTCATTGCAGGGGGGTTGGACTAGATGACCTTTAAAAGTCCCTTCCAACTTTCCAACCCTTCCAAACTTTTCTATGATTCTATGACTCCATGAAATCCAGCAGCACTAGGAGAGGACACTCCACAGAAACAGTGGCAGATCAGATTAAGATCAAAGAGCAAGAGGAACATCAAACTGCAGGAAAAAATAGACCATGACTGTTTTCTCCATATCACAGAAAAATAACAATCTCCCACCTTATGCCCAACACAGGTGAAGTCGGGGCTAGATTTGGACTTATTAACCAAACTTAATGTTGGGCTTGACAAGGTAGAAGTACAAGCAAGAGAAAAAAAAACCCCATACAACAGACTGTACTCATGCCTATGTAATGATCCACATTTGCTTCATAGGCTTGCTTGGGTCCAGAAGCAAGACAACCATATCTACATGATACACAGTTCAAAGCCCTGGTAGATTCCAGGCAGAAACACTTTCCATCTCTCTTCATCAGATCCTGATCCCAGTCACTAACATGTCCAGGACATGAACTGCCCTTGCATTCAAACACCTTTACACTAGGTTCCCCATTGACTATCTAGTACTAGAGATTTTCATCTTTATTTGCTCCCCTTCCTTCCAAAATACCCCAGATAAACAAAACCTGGCTTCCATATTTTCAAACACCTAGAAAAAAAAAATAAAAAAGAAAAGAGTAGTCAGTTATGCAAGCTGTTGTTGAAGTTGAGTACTTAGGTTTAAAATGGGACTACATTTATCCTTTCCAGAGAAGAGATGTTCCAGAGAAATTCTTCAGAAATCTGTCTCATCTCCTGAGTGCAAGGAAAGGTCTAAAAGCTAAACAATTGGTGGGATAAGTTATGTTAACACGACTGTAGTGTTTCTGTGAAATAGTGGAGAACTTTCTCCAGAAAGCTGTAGAATGCAGAAACTGTATGGTTCAGCATCCTTCAGTCTAATATTCAGGTACCATGCTTCTGTGCAAATAAACAACAGGCAGAAGGCATTTAAGCATTAGTAAGAAGAGAACAACAACCAAAGTACAAATGTCTACTGTGCATGAGATTGTTGCAGCATCAGACATTACAAGTTTAAGCTAAGCCAGCATTCAGATAACTTGCCTTTATTATTTTACAACATGTTTGGAGCTCAATTAAAGCAACCAAAAATCTTTATGAAAAGAGAAGAAATAGCACATACTAGCCATTACCAAGATTTCTTAAGAATGGTTTGGCTCAGGTATAAAAATTAAAAAAAAAAAAAAAAAAATCAGAGGTTTCACCTTGTTCTGTAAGGTGATTCACCACAGGACCAAGAAGCACCAGAAGGTATACAAAACAGATGCTAATTGTCACTAGAGAAGTTAAAAAACATTTCTTGAGCACTTACAAGGAGGGGAAAAAGAAAGAAAAAGAAAAAAAAAAAGAAGTACTTTCATAAGAATCCTCAAAACAGAGAGCATCTGCTGTCATCTCATATATCCAAAGGCTTCCTTTGATATTAAAAATAATTTTTGACACTATCTCCTGCATCTAACACAAAATATTTCAATATTAGCTCTCCTGATAAAGTTCACAGACCATCTTTAGATTTGCAAAATAAAGACTCTAGAGAAATGGGACTGTATAGTTTTGACCACCTTTACTCAGGTACAGTCTTGGTGGACCAAAGAAATATTAATATGGACACAACAACTGGCAGCTATCTAAGTAATGGTGATTGTGATCTGATAATTATTCTGTGAAAATACAGTGCCACTAAGCCAGTGTTACCCATACTTGAAATTTTTGAAAGGGTCGGTTTCCCCGAATGTAATAACTGCAAGTGACTAGAAAAAAAAAACCAACATTTAAAATGAGAAGTGTAAGCTAGGAATTACCATTTAACGATATCCCAAATTAATATCCACAAAGAAAGCACAATCTAAAGAAGAAAGGTGAAAAAAATAGTTACAGGTTAATAGTTACAAGAAAACCACACATAATTTAACAGGAACTCAGGGAGTCAATAAAATATCAATTGACAGTAGCATTAAGGACAGCAAGATTTTAGACCTGTATAAACGCATACTCGATCATGAGCAGATCCACCATTGGATACTGCTGGTGAAAATAAAAGCAGCAATGCAAAAAATGCAGAAATATTCCGCACATCCTTTTGATCTGTACCTGGAACAAAACAGTGACTGCATTTAATCTCATATAATAGTAAGGAAGGAAGAAAAATACTGATATATTTAATCAAGGAAGCTCTACGGCAGCACTTCCTACAATTAAACATTTTTCAATCAAACGACCAATGTTTCACATAGTTGTCTTAAACTAGACAAAGAGTAACTTGCCTTTGATCTGTGACACAATAATGCACTAGTAAATTCGGGACTCGGTCAACAGCTTTAGTGACTAGTATCATCGATGCTAGTCATGCATAGCTTCAGAAAATGAAGTCAAGCTAACAAACTTCTTACCCCAAGTACATTATTAGAAAGGTACCTTCACCAACACAGTGCATTTGAAATTATCCAAAAGAAATTCACTCAGTACAACATGGCACCTTAATTAAAAAAAAAAGTCAGCATTGTGAGAAGCTATTAGGGGGACAGTTTAAATGGATTAAAAACTCCTACAGGAACAGATCTCAAAATGCATCAAACAGGAAAACATAAATAAGCATGTCAGATCCTTGCACTGTACCTCAAAACCAAGTCCTCATGCACCATCATATAATAATTTTATCAGTTATCTGGATAACGACTTTGTCCATATAATTTACAAAGGACATGGAACTCAGTGCTTCAATGCTGAGCTCTGTGCAGAAACTCTACAGCTTCTGTGCACCAGAATTAACTTCTCTGGCTTTTTATTATGGATTCAAGAAATCTACAGCTCTAATAGCTGCTATCAAGTTTCATCAGAACTACTCATCTCATGCCCCAGGCAATCTAAAAGCACAAAATAGAAGATCCTTCACAGGCACTGGACTACTCCACATCTTTCTGCAACTTCCCCTGGCACTTCTGTTGCAGGCTTGTCAGCCCAGACAAAACTGAACCAACAGTATATGCTGCTTTCCTCTCAAGAATGGCTTCTAACTGTGCCCTCCGCCAGATGCTTAAGATATGAATCACGATACAAAACTGAAGGCAGCCTTGTTTCTCAGCTTGGAAGCAGGAAAGCAAGGACAGGAGAGTTAATATTGCTCTGCTTACCGCTGCATTTTCTCATATTCTTTTTCCCCTCTCTTCTCCATAAGGGACTGTGGGAACAGAGTAAATATTAAGAATCTGAGGCCTACTATCAGCAAAACCAATCATATCCTAACTGGAACTAGCAACTCCCTTTCCACCTATCCCTTTGATGAACTCGCCCATACTGCTCATATCCAAATAAACACAGGAGGGACCAGTGAACTGCATGGCTAGACCTCTATATCGAGTTGGAGTACTGCTACTTGAGAAGTTTTTTTCCTAAAATGCCCCAGCACCTGTATGCTGCATGAATAACATAATCCCAGGTAGCACAACGTAATATGCATTAGGTCTTTCCCTCCCCCATACTCCTTAAAACATTCCATGGCTCTATGTCTTGTTAGGGGGCTGACCCAAACAGTGCGCCTAGCAGCTACTTCCAGCTCAGCAAACCATACCCCTGGGTAATTCAGGTCAACTCTGTTTCTTCATCCCTGAACACACAGTGGACACGCTCCTCTGCATTGTAATAAACCTGCCCAGAGCGCAGACGTGGCTCTTCCTGCTGGTACCAGAGCTGTTCATTGAACTCGGGGAAGAAAAAGGCAATTTCTCTGCTGGCTGATGCTGGTGAATCTGTTGGAAAACAGAGGAAAACAGGATGAGAAGTGCCAGTCAGGCACCACAAATATGTGCTATGTTCTAAAGGGAAGGGCAGAAGCCATAAAAGTGCCAGGCTCGATTGCACCAGGACAGGTGTGACTGGAGTCTGCAGAAGTAAGCAAATCATTAACTCTGACTCCCAGAAAGGAAAGCAAGCAAAGGCAGGCAAAATACCATCATTCACACCTCCCTGAGCTCCAGTCTTTGCCCAACACTCAGCCAAGAAGGACAGGTCTACCTGAGCCATGAGTGGTATTCCTCGTGTCAGTAAGGCCATAAGCTCCTCGGATGGAGTCCGGGACGCTGTTTCGGGCTCGGAATACTTTCGTGGGTCCCATCAGGGATCTCCAGAGGGGTACAGCATTCTCATGGGCCAAGATATAAGCCCACATGGGGCCACTGAGAAAAGGACCGGGGAAGAGCAGAAGTAGATAAGGTTACAAAAGGGCATAGCTCCTTCATTCTTATAAATACAGCAAGCGCAAAGAAGCAAGGAAGTGCAACCGCCATGCAGTGCTTTCTGGGAGGGGACACAGACATTGAGACCATGCCTCAGAAGCAAAGCATTTGCACGAATGACCTCGTCCTAGGTGACAGTACCCACAACCTTTGGGGATGCCCCCCCCACCAAGTACTGCTGTTGTCACAGCAGAGTTGGTTCCTGACACTTCTCCACCCGCGAGCCCGGAGCCTTCCGTCTCGGTACACCACAAGCGCCAGCTCCTGACGAGGTGCATCCCACGCCGAGGTGGACCCCTCCAGACGCAGACGCATTGCTCAGGCAAGACACGGGTCCACCTGCAAAGCGAAGCCAGCTTCCTCCCCGCGCCCCGCGCAGCCCGGCTACGGGCACGGCAGGTACCTGGCCATGAACTCCACCAGCCGCTGGTAGAAGAACCGCCCTGCGGGAGAAAGACGGCCCGAGTCGCACGGCCCAGCTCCGCCGGCCCCGGTCCTGTCCGCCGGCCAAGCTCGTCCGCCCGCAGTGCCCGCCCGCCTGCCCCGGCCCGCCTACCCGCGTGCTCCCGGTAGAAGCGGCGGCTCTCCTCCCGTCCGCAGCGCAGCTTCTTGGCGCGCACGATGAGGAACCGGTTGCTGAGGATGGTTTCGTGCACGGCCTGCGGGCAGAGGCGCAGCGGCTGGGCGGGCGACGCGCATCACCAGGACGCCCCGGACCGGACCGACAGACCAGAGCGGGCCGGGCCGGTCCGCCCAGCTCTCACCTCTAGCACCAGCGGGTGGGCCACGGCGTCCGGCTTCAGCAGCGCCAGCGTCAGCTGCAGCGGCCGCCCGGACAGTCCCGCGGCCGCCATGGCGCGCCCCTCGCAGAGCGCCGTCGCGCCGGTAATAGCGACAGGGGCGTCGCGCACGTGACGCACTTAACAAGGGCGGGGCGGAGCGCTCAGACACGCACGGAGTGGCCGGGAGGCGGGGAGCGGAGCCGGAGGCGGGGGGCGGAGCCGGAGGCGGGGGAGCGGAGCCGGAGGCGGGGGGCGGAGCTGAAGGTGGGGGGCGGAGCCGGAGGCGGGGCCCGCCGTGTCGCGTAGCAGCGGGGACGCGGAGGCGGTGGCATGGCGGATGCGGCGGCGGCGGAGCAGGCCCGGGATGAGGCCGCGGCCGGCGCTGAGGAGACCGTGAAGATCATCTGCCTGGGCGACAGCGCCGTGGGCAAGTCCAAGTGAGTGGCCGCGCGGGCACGCTGCCTCCCGGCCGGTTCCCCGCGGGGAGGGGAGGGGAGGGGCGGCTCGGTGCCGCGGCCTAACGGCTGTGGTGCTCTTCCCGCAGGCTGCTGGAGAGGTTCCTGCTCGACGGCTTGTATCCTTTGCTGCGCCCCTTAGTTCCCGTCCCTGTTCCCGGGCCTGCGCCCTGAGCAGCCCCGCGCCGCTGCGCAGGTGGCGGCCCGGCCTGGCGGAGCGCGGCGGGAGGCCCGGCCCGGCCCGGCCCGGCCCGGCCCGGCGAACTGCGGCGGGCCCGGCCTGGGGAGCGGGTGCCGGCCCGGCGCCGGCGGTCGCTGCGGAGTGGGGGGTCGTGCTCCTCCGTCGACTCCTTAACACGGGCACAGCCGCCCCCAGCAGCTCTCCACCTTCGCCCTGACGCTCTACAAGCACCGTGCTTGGGTGGACGGGCAGGCGGTCCTCGTGGGTAAGTGGGGGGGGGCCCAGCTGGGTGTTCCGTGGGTCCCGGGGAGAGGGTGATGCCGGCTATGTGCGGGGAGGGAAACGGTGATGGTGCAGTTGGCATACTCAGCGGTGTACAGACCCAAAAA
The DNA here is from genome assembly GCF_026419915.1 of Harpia harpyja. Lineage (NCBI taxonomy): Eukaryota > Metazoa > Chordata > Aves > Accipitriformes > Accipitridae > Harpia > Harpia harpyja. The sequence goes on along the minus strand of NC_068945.1, from coordinate 70,750,378 downwards.
CGTGGCAGAGGAGTTCCTTGCCGTGGCAAGAGGATGCCAAACAGTGGTTCGTAGGCACAGAAATGGGGGAATGAAGGGATCAAAGAACCACAGAATGGTTGAGGCTGTCAGGGACCTCCAGAGGCCAGTCTGTCCAACCCCCTGCTCAAGCAGGGCCACCCAGAGCCAGCTGCCCAGAGCCATGTCCAGATGGTTTTTGAATGTTTCCAAGGAGAGAGACTCCACAACCTCTCTGGGCAACCTGTGCCAGTGCTTAGTCACCCTCACAGTGGAAAAAGTGTTTCCTGATGTTCAGAGGTAACCTCCCGTGTTTCAGTTTGTGCCTGTTGGCTCTGGTCCTGTCACTGGGCACCACTGAAAAGAGCCTGGCTCCGTCTTCTTTACACTCTTCCTTCAGGTATTTATACTCATTGATGAGATCACCCCTGAGCCTTCTCTTCTTTAGGCTAAAGAGTCCCAGCCCTCTCAGCCTTTCCTCACAGGAGAGATGCTCGTGTCCCTTCATCATCTTCCTGGCTCTTCGTTGGACTCTTTCCAGTATGTCCATGTCTCTTGTCCTGGGGAGCACAGCACTGGACCCAGCACTCCAGGTGTGGCCACACCAGTGCTGAGTAGAGGCAAAGAAATACTTGCCTAATGCAGCCCAGGATACCATTAGCCTTCTTTGTAGCAAGGCCACATTGCTGGCTCCCAGTCAGCTTGGTGTCAGCCAGGACTCCCAGGGCCTTTTCTGCAAAGCTGCTTTCCCCAGCATAAACTGGGGGGTTATTCCTCCCCAGATGGAGGACTTTGCACTTCTTCTTGTTGAACTTCATGAGGTTCCTGTCAGTCCATTTCTCCAGCCTGTCCAGGTCCCTCTGGATGGCAGCACAACCCTCTGGTGTATCAGCAACTTCTCCCAGTTTTGTGTCATCTGCAAGCTTGCTGAGGGTGCAATCTGCCCCACCATCCAGATCATGAAGATTATCAGAGAGCTGGAGCACCTCTGCTGTGAAGAGAGGCTGAGAGAGTTGGGGTTGTTCAGGCTGGAGAAGAGAAGGCTCTGGGGATCCCTTATTGTGGCCTTCCAATATGTAAAGGGGGCTTACAAGAAAGATGGAGAGGGACTTTTTACCAGGGCCTGTAGTGACAGGACAAGAGGCAACAGTTTTGAACTGAAAGAGGGTAAGTTTAGATTGGACATAAGGAGGAAATGTTTTACGCTGAGTGTGGTGACACTCAGGGACCACTGGAACAGGTTGCCCAAAGAAGCAGTGGATGCCCCATCCCTGAAAGTGTTGAAGGTCGGGCTGGATGGGGCTTTGAGCAACCTGATCTAGTGGAAGATCATAGAATCATAGAATCGTTTAGGTTGGAAAAGACCTTTAAGATCATCAAGTCCAACCATCAACCCAACACCACCATGCCCACTAAACTATGTCCTGATGTGCCATGTCTACATGTTTTTTTAACACCTTCAGGGATGGTGACTCCACCACTTCCTCGGGCAGCCTGTTCCAATGCCTGACAACCCTTTCAGTAAAGAAATTTTTTCTAGTATCCAATCTAAACCTCCCCTGGCGCAACTTGAGGCCATTTCCTCTCATCCTATCACTAGTTACTTGGGAGAAGATGTCCCTGCCTACAGCAGGGGGGTGGACTGGATGATCTTTAAAGGTTCCTTCCAACCCAACCCATTCTGAGATTCTATTTCTTCTCTCTTTTAGGGTAGATGACATCACTTTATTCTGCCTTTTCTCATAGGGCATGTTTTCTAGATCTCTTGCCATTATTTACGGTTCTCCTGAATTCTATTCAGTTGGTTCATGTTTGAAATACATTTTACAAAGGTAGAGATGGTTCTTCATCAGAGTCTTATCAGTGTACAGCATCACTTTGAGTGAGGAAATGCTGCAATTCGTCAACAACTAATATCTGTAATACAGCGAAGCATCACCCACCTCTTTTGCCGGTTGCATTGTTCCTAACCTGGTTAGTAACAGTGGTTTCAGTAATTAACTAATGCAGGTAAACTGAGATGGTTCCATGTAAGTTCATAAAGAGAATTAGAAACCATCCTGGGAGGCAAGAAAGATGATGAACAGTGCTTAGCTGAATATGAGCTTCAAAAGAGGGCTGTATTCCAAAGAGCTAAGGTGATCTTTGGATATGAAACCAGAATATTAATTTCAGAGATTATATAGCTATCCCAAATTTGAAACATTACACTAAGACTCCTTTTTGAAACCACTACAGCAAGACTGTGTCTAATTCTTATTTCTGTGATTCAGTAAAAGCATTGAAAAATGGTGGAGGTTTGTGGTGGGTTGACCTTGGCTGCCCACCATGCCACTCTGTCACTCCCCCTTCTCAACAGGACAGCGGGAGAAAATATGATGGAAAAGCTCATGGGCTGAGGTAAGGACAGGGAGGTTACTTACCAATTACCACCATGGGCAAAAGAGATTTGACCTGGGGAAATTAGTTTAATTTATTGACAATTAATTGTAACAGCGTAGGACAGTGAGATGTAAAACAAAACTAAAACCACCTTCCCTCCATCATCCCTCCTTTATTCCCAGAGTCAACTTCACTCCTAAATCTTCTACCTCCTCCTCCCCCCGAGCGGTGCAGGGGAATAGGGAATGGGGATTGTGCTCCGTTCATAATACTTTGCCTCTGCTGCTCCTTCCTCCTCACACTCTTCCCCTGCTCCAGTGTGGGGTCCCTCCCATGGGATACAGTCCTTCACAAACTTCTCCAACTTGGGTCCTTCCCACAGGCTGCAGTTCTTCAAGAACTGCTCCAGCGTGGGTCTCCCATGGGCTACAGGTCCTGCCAGAAAACCTACTCCTGCATGGGCTACTCTCCACAGGCCACAGTTCTTGCCAGGAGCCTGCTCCAGTGTGGGCTCTCCATGGACTGCAGCTTCCTTCAGGGCACATCTGCCTGCTCCGGCGTGGGGTCTTCCCCAGGCTGCAGGTGGGTATCTGCTCCACCGTGGACCTCCATGGGCTGCAGGGGGACAGCCTGCCTCACCATAGTCTTCCCCACGGGCTGCAGGGGAATCTCTGCTCCAGCGCCTGGAGCACCTCCTCGCCCTCCTTCTTCACTGACCTTGGGGTCTGCAGGGCTGTTTCTCTCACATTTTCTCACTCCTCTCTCTACAGCTGCTGCGCAGCGTTTTTCACCCCTTCTTAAATATGTTATCACCAACGTCGCTGATTGAGTGTGATTTGGCCAGAGGTGGGTCTGTCTTGGAGCTGACTGAAACCGGCTGTGCCTGACATGGGGTCAGCTTCTGGTGTCTTCTCACAGGAGCCACCTCAGCAGCCCCTGCCCCCCACCCCTTACAAAAACCTTGCCACTTAAACCCAATACAAGGTTTCAGAAAAGAGCCATGAGAGCAATTGAAAGATGGTAAAAAGGGGCCTAATGATGGGAGACTGAGTCTGGTTAGCTTCTCAGGGAGAAGGTAAAATACCAGCAAACAGGAACTTGGTACAAGAGGAGGCTTCAGCAGAGCAAGAAATATTTAACAGACTCTAACTGATGTTAGGTAAACTCAAAAGATAAGGTGGGGGGGGTTTTAACCAGTAAGTGAAATTACTATTAAGGCAACTTGCAAAAGTATGGATTCATATGTCAGGGACTTATTTTTAACATGGATTTAGTACTTTATTAAGTAACTTGCTCTAGTTTAAGTAATTCATCTGGCCTGTGTTATACAGGAGTTCACAGTGTCTTCTATTTTCACCTTTTATGAACATAATGCTGATCATCCAAGCTACCTTGCAGAGAAGACCTGTCATGAAGTGTGATTTGTAAAGACCGGTAGTTTGATCTGAAGGCTTTAAATTGGGCAGATTTACCACTTCCCTTGCTAGTTTAATTTTTCCTCTTAATGGCCATTGCCAAATTCCGTGTGGTAGAGTTAGGATTGCATTAAAATATGGTGTATTTCTTTACTATATGAATCTTATTTTTCCCAAGGATTTTAAGGTTGATAAATTCCTATGTTCTGGAGTTACATGGGGTATGACAGGCAAGATCTGGAGGATTTAGTAATAAAAGCATCAGTGTTTTTCAATAAGCCATGACAAGTTCTCTCATGACAGCTGCCACATTGTTTGGGAAATTAATTTAGGGACATTCAGTAGGTTGTGGTCACTGGCACCTCTTTTTTCTGAAATGGCACATTAAAAGGATCAGGCAATTTTAGAAGCTAAGCAGAACTAGCCAAAATTAATGCAAATGTGTTCTGATAAGTACTTGCCTATATTTTGGGCAGTTTAAGAAGTTACCATCCTGCAAGTCTGATACAGTATCCAGTCAGAAACTAGTTTCAATGCAAAGTAAACACTAAGGAAAGTGGCTTATTCAGCTTAGGGTGGAGTGGCGTGCTTCAGTCTAGCTGACAGAAGTATAACTGTATCTGATGGTTCTTAGTTGGAAGTTGTGTAAATTTATACAACAAATAAGACACAAATATTAGCCTATAAATCCAGTAAGAGGAGGTGGGGAGATGTCTACCTGAGACGCACAAACAGAAAAAGGCATTAAAATGTTGATGACTGTTCAGGTATGCTTCATGATACCTAGTCTACAAGGTACTTAATGAATTGGGACTTGTCTGTCTCAGGCTAACTTACTTACCCTTTGTAATTTTAGAATGAGTCATGCTCCTGGAAAGAGCAGAGTTAGACTGCGAAAGGAGATGGAACATTTCCTATGACAGGCACCTGGCTATTTATCACCGTGTCAGCAATCAAGCTGTTTCAAGATGTTTAGATTTTGTTTCCTGTTGTCATCTCTAGTGACAAAGAACCATACATTGTTATGACTCTTTGCACTTTTGACTAGCTTTGTCTTACTGTCCTTTATAAGTCATGTCTACTGATGACTTCTCTTTTGCTAATATGTTTATAGCTATGTTCAGTGTCAGCACAACTCGTAGCTAAGCCTAGCTAAGTAAAGGTCCTAGTTTTGCATAATCTCTTAGCCCTGGAATGTTTCGGATTAGTGAGGTGAAATCTAATTTGTGACCCTGAGTAGATGGACTGGGCTTTGTGTCCTGGGTTTAAGTTGTGAGGAAGACAGAACCTGGAAAGTTGTGTCATTCTAAGCTTGTTTTTTGTGTCTTACAGACTTCTGGGACACAGCTGGACAGGAGAGGTTCCAGAGCATGCATGCATCCTATTACCATAAGGCTCATGCTTGTATCATGGTAAGGGTAGTGTCTCAGCTGTGGTCTGATGGAATTTTGACTAATAACAGTCCCAGCTGACACTTGGCCTGTATGTTACTTTTTATGATTACGCTGCCTTACATTTCTTGTCTCTTCCAGTGGTTTAAAAAACTTTCCTATATTGTTCTTTCTTCTCTCACCAGATAAAACCAGTGTAGTTGGGTATGTTTAGCTCTCTTCTGCCTTTCCTGATAGCACTCACTATATTCCCTGACTTTGCTGTCTTCTAAATTTCCTTACTTTTGTCACTGCCTTTCCAGTAAGGTGGTACATACAACTGAAAGTACTTATTTACAAGCAGTCCTGTCAGAGGTGACGTGAGGGAGAGGGCATTCCTTTCTTGTTCTGTGATGTGACTATTGGATTAGTACAAAACTGTTCTGATGTTCTGCAGGGTACTATATAAGACATTCTTCTCTGGTCTTTTGCCCTTTCTATTTTCCTATACTTTGCATTTCCCATTTATTAGCTCAGATCAGTCTTGTTTCCTGACTCTTAACCCGCTTAGGTGTCTTGGTTTGTACTGTTGCTCTAACTTTCCACTATTTCTCATCACTTGTGAGCATCAGTCAACTTCACTGGTATTTTAATTGTTAAAATAGAGAAGCCTCCTATCCGACTCTACTTAGCAGAACAGATCTTTCCCAGTGCTTGTTCACTGTCATGGGTGATAGAGTGCTTGTCACAGTACAAAATAAGAATGAAAGGAAAATGAGGGACTGTTTCCTGCACTATGCAAAGAAATGGCCTAGCTGCATGTTTCAAGGCTTGCTGGGTATTCTCCATTTTCTCTTTCATCCTTTCTAACAAAAGCCAGTTTTCTTTGTTGATGTCCTCCTGGGAAAATTCTGGATTCCATACTTGTGTTTGGTGCAGTGGGTTGATCAGGCGCTGTCCTGCTGTTGGCCCCATGATAGCTGGTTCTTTTTCGGAAGGTGTTTGATGTGCAGCGGAAAGTCACCTACAAGAACTTAAACAGCTGGTACAAGGAGCTGAGAGAATTCCGCCCAGAGATTCCTTGCATTGTGGTGGCCAACAAAATTGATGGTGAGTATATCTTCTTTCAATCTCTCAGGATTGTGATGTGATTCTTTTCTGACCTGGCTCAGAAAGAATACCATTCATTCGTTAGGTCCAGATGAGTTCTTGAGTATTAGTCCCTCAGGGCTGTATTTTACCAAACGAATAGCTGGGTCCTCTACTGACCTTGCTTGCTGTCTTACAGGCTCTTGTGCTTGTTTTACTAGCAATAAAAATACAAATTTGATCTATTTAAAGTTTATTCAAGTGATGTCCTTCCAATTCTGTCATTACCACGTTGCCCATTTCATCCAGCAAGAACCCAAAAGCTGATTGGAGCACTACCTAGTAAAAAATTGCAGGATGTCTTGCTGGAAAAGGAGCATAATCTATTATGTGGCTTCCCCTGATACAGTCAGTAACTGCCTTTGTATTGCTAATTCAGCCTGCAGGTTTCCGTGGGACTCCTCTGTGCTAAAGTGTCTAAGTATACCTGCTGGCAAAATTGTTCACCTTCCTCTGCAGATGACTGGATTATTCCCTCCTCCTAGGAATGCCAGCTAGGCATTCGTTATTACTGTCATTTGCATTGTGATCTGTCTCCTGCATCCTGTGGGAATGCATAACGCATCAGCTTTCTGCTCAGCATCAGTGAGAGAACACATACCCTTAGGACCATAGTCTGCTATTCTTTATCAAGTACAGTGTCAGACATGGTCTTCCTTGCTGACATTCATGGTAGAAATCATGGCAGCTATGAATGGGTGTGTCCATCTGAATAATGTGTCTGGGCTCCCACTGTAGTCTACAGAAGTTCATTATTGTTCAGTGGTGTGGTTTAGGGCAGGACTGATCTTACCTAATAAAAGCCTTTCCTATAGGACATGTCAAGCCAGCCTTGAATCCACCGATTGCATGGACTGTACAGGAAGTCTGAGGCAAATGGGCTTGATGTTGACAGACATATTGTAGACAGAACCTATGTGTAGATGAATCCTGCTCTTAGTGTTCTGTGTATCAGTGGACACTGCTCCAAGACAGTCCTCTGCCTTGCCTTCACTTGCTGTATTCCACCTGGACTAGAAAATGATCAGCCCACAGCTCTTAACACAGGCCCAGTCTGCAGAACAGTTGATCCAGCTTCCTGCAAAGAGGTAGGGAGCAGCTGCCTGGGCAGTGCTCACTGGCAAGCATTTGGAGTCTGAACTACTTCAGCTGTGGCTTCTATGAGAAAAGGCGAATCATGTGGAGTCATCCTCCTGTGCTGACATACAGGCTATCTATCTATCAAAACTTTGAGCTGTTACTGCTGTGTCAGCATGTCCTGTAAATATGCAGCAGATTTGTTCCAAAACTGAAATAAAGCTTCTGGCCTCCTGAGGTTGGGGTAGCTGGACCTAACTGCCCGTTAAGTAAAAATATGTAACAGTTGAGTCATTTGTATAGCGTGAGCATGCCCTCGACTCACAGGAATATAGGTAACATGGCATAAAGGCAGTGGGGAGTTCTGGTTAAAAAGGCCAAACTGGAAGGAGAGGCATGACTAGTACTGGCAATGATGTCCAGGTCATGTGGACACACAGCAAAAATCATAGGGAAGTGCCTGGAAAACATTCATAGTTGCTGCACAGCAAGTGAACTGATATGTTCTAAGCTGCAAACCATTATTAATTTATAGCACAGCAGAATCCATCTATAATTTAGTCAAGCACCATGGATAAACCAACAAGAACTTTCTTGTGTCTTCTTGTCAACAGCTTGCTGATGCTGTTCCTTTTAAAACCCTAGAGCTTTTGGGGAGGACTCTCCTAGCCTTGTACTACAGTGAGGAGGCCTTGACAGCTAAATCAGGCTCTGGTCTCCATCTGTTCTACCACTTGGGCATATGTTGGCATTCAGCCCACAGTGATGTCTTACTGACCACTTCTCCTTTTTTTGCCCCCAGCGGATGTGAAGGTGACCCAGAAAAGCTTCAACTTTGCCCGGAAGTTCAGTTTGCCCTTTTACTTTGTGTCTGCTGCAGATGGCACCAATGTAGTGAAGGTAAAACATAGCTATTTGGCTCAGCATCCATGAGACCCCTATACAGTCCAAGTACATGGAGACTGCTGTAGGCGCAGAAAACAGAAAATGGGCTAGTACATCTGTTTGAGTGCTTGTGAGGTCCTGGTAGCTATAGGTAGTTGCAGAGGTGTTTTGTTTTTTTTTTTTCTTGGGGTGTGGGAACAGTTTCCATATGTTACAGAAACCCAGTGCCCCTTACTCTGAGTGACAAGCATTCTCCTTCTCATCAGCTCTTCAATGATGCTATCAAACTGGCAGTTGATTACAAACAGAATTCAGGAGATTTCATGGACGAGGTCATGCGAGAACTGGAGGTAAGAAAGGCTCTACTTACGGCACTCCTCCTAAGTGATTAGCAGCTCTGCTCTTTTTTCCCTCAGGGAAAGCAGAGCCTGTGGCAAAGGGTGAAACTTTGCAGGCATGGAAAGATTTGCCTTGTGCTAGTGACACCATAGGGTTTGTGTGCTGCTCGTGTCTAGGCCAGAAGGGGCGAGATGGTGACCCTCTGAAGAGCCCACGATGCCCTAGACCGAATTTGAAAGAACCACAGCAGAGTGTAGCTGTTGCTCTCATGCTTCTCAGCAGTTCCTTGTCCTGCTCCTTTCCAGAGCTTTGACCTGCAGAAGAAGAGCGAGAATTCGTCGGATAAAGAGAGCTGCCCTGAAGAGAAGCCCCCATCTGCCTAAGCCCTGGACCCTGAGTCTGTTTTTCCATTCGCTCTAGATTTCTGGGGCTAGTTAGAGCTGGCCTTCACAGAGGAAAGTGATTTTTCTCATGCCCTGAGAGCTCTGGTGATGGGCAGCTGGGCCTCTCCCCTTCTTGTGGGAGACTGTCTGAGCATGACTTTCCTTGACTCGGCCCTAGCCACTGCACATCACGGTCAAGGGTGAAAGTATCCACATGGTTGCTAGTTACTCCATGCTTCTTCAAGGCAAATCTTGCCAGGAGACCGAAGGCACTCTTGGACCCGCAGGGAAGGGTCCTGCCCAGATGCTTTAATGGTACCTACTGGAGAAAACAAACACTAAAGAATTTTTTTTATAAAGCTTTGAGCTTGCATCTTTCCTGAACTTTTGTTATAAGGCAGTCTGGTTACTATACACTGCAAGTCCAACTGCCAGCCCTCCCCATTGCTTTCACAGCCTAGCCAGTGCTGCCTCTCTGTCCACCCCTGTCATCTCTGCTGCAGAGTTACTTTGGGTTTCCTTCCCCATTCTGTTACAGATCAGCCAGATCCAGCAGACTTCTGAACATGAGGGATTTCTCCTTTCAGGTCTGCTAGAGCTGAATCAGGTAGATTGTCACACCCAGGAGGCTTGTCCTATCCCAGCCTGATGGATGTGGCTGCTGCTGTTCCCATGTGTGTGTCCAAGAGACTTACGCTGCATTCCAAAGAGCCAGACACAGAAACACACAGACTTACACAATTAGTGTGAAGGGCAAAACAGACTGACATAGAGCAATGCTTTTACCAACACCCGTGCATATGTAACCACCACTTACATAAATATGAACACAGTCCAGTCCTTTTCTGCCTTTCCAGATGATCAGGATTAGCTGTTTACCAGTGAAACATAAACACACCTTCACTCCCTAGATTCATAAGCACAGCACATTCATAGATTCCTCAAATAACAGCATAGAAATTAAGTCCATGTAATATATGTGGCTGGATGTCAAGCTCCTTACCTAGTCATTGGTGCAAACCTTGGGTCTTTCTAGATCCGTCTCTCCTGGGTCATGAGAGAGTCCAGTTTCAAGTTCACTGGTGCATTGTACACACACACAGGAATCCCACCAGTAGCCTCCCTAAGACACTTTGTGTTTCTAACTGCTGTCCCCAGGACCTCTAGCCCCCTAGAAACTGTGTGTTCCCTTCGTCCACTGCACCCTCACCCTCCTCTGACCAGGCACGGTTTCAGCCCTTTTGAGTGACGCTTCCCCTTTGTGCCCTACTTGTCTGCCTGCAGCCTTGTTTTGCAAGTGCTGGGCATGGACGGCCTTGCCTTGCACAGGAGACGAATTGGACTGAAACATGGTTAGCTGTGAAAATTGGCAACTTTATTTCAAGAACTAAGTCAACTTCAGCATTTGTGTGCACTCAGAGGAGCGTGGGCAGCACAGAGCAGGCCTTTGACACTGCGGCTGCCTTCGGATCAGCAGGCATTACTCCACAAGGAAAAGGTCGTGGTACGCTGCAGCCTGCGCTGGATCCTCTTCATCCTGCTGCTCAAGCCTTTTTTCCCCTTAGGACCTGCAGGAGCTCCTGCAGCAGGTTAAAGAATTCCACCAGCTTCTGGCGTGGAAATGGGCAGGGTGTAAACCTGCCCGATTGCGTTGGTATTGGCTTTGGCCTCTGAAAGGGGGTTGAGGTGAACACTGGCCGTGGTGTTGGAGTAGATGTTACTGCTGGGCGCAGTCCCATCTGTACCAGGATCCAGTCGTAAAAGTGCTGAGTGGAGGTGTAGACTCCGGGCCGTTTTGCTCTCGCACAGCCTTTCCCCCAGCTGGTCACTCCAACAAGCCAGAAGTAGTCATAGGTGTTATCTTTGCACACGAGAGGGCCCCCGCTGTCACCCTGCAGCAGAGAAGAGAGGGTTAAGGTGGTGTTGGGTGGCCTCTGTCAGCACTATGGCTGGCTCCTTCTCTCTCGCAGCACCTGCCAGAGCTGTATTCACTGCACAGAAAGGCTCTGCTCAGGTGCTGGAGCCTACAGACCCGTGTCTGGGAGGGGGTCGTGGGCCTGTAAGGCAGGGCTGTCTCTCGTCTCTGCACAGTGATCCTGGATGTGTGCAAGACGGATGCTCCCGCATTGGGATCTGGACCCGTGGGCTGCCAAGAGCACTGGATAGGCTTTCTGGGCAGAGTCCCAGGCCTCTGGGACAAGGGGGCACTGGGCAAGAACCTGCAGATGGGGAAGGGGAGGTAAGCCCCAACAGCGGGAGGGCGACTTGCCAGGCGAAGCACACGCCGGGGTATGTTTGGGCGGTTGTGACGGGGCTGCCTGTGCTGCTGGGGGTTGACTTGTAGCACGCTCCTACCTGGCAGGTGTCGATGCCACCCTGCGGATAGCCAGCGCACAAGTTGTGGGTGTGGATGGCCCCTCTATACCACCGGGTGCTGTTACAGAGGTTGACGTCAATGAGGTGGACCTTGGCCTCCTGCAGGACATCAGCTGATCTTCCAGCTGTGGGCGCAGAAGGGAATTAACACCCAGCAACTCGTCGCCAGTTCTGCTCCCCTGGCTGGGTGAACCCCTTCCCCAGGGCTTGGCTTTGCACCGGTGTTTCCCTTCGGTCGTGCTTTGGGTAACGGGTCAGGCCCATCTCTCTATAGACAGGCGTACACCCCCGCAGCCTGGCTCTGGCTTTCGCCTCTGCCGTCAGGAAGCCCAAGCCCTCTCCCCAGCGTGCCGAGCTCACGCTCGGGACACGAGTACTTTTGGGGAACTCACATCTGGCGGTCGTGGAACCCCAGCCACTGATGTAGCAGGTGGTCAGCTGTGACACTCTCAGCGAGGCGTCGGGCACACAGGCAAGCTGTATGTAGTAGCTGCACTGGACAGGCTGGTCCAATTCCAGCAACGCAATGTCGTTCCTCTCCGAGACGTTACTATAGCGTTCGTGAACCAGCAGCCGCTTAATATTGCGCACTTGGGCCTCGGGGCCCAGCTGAGTCAGCTGGGTGGCTCCTATCACCACGCGCCACATCGTGACGTGCCTGGAAGGCAGACGGAGAGAGGGGTCAGAGGCAGCGGAGCCATGTGCTGCAGCAGCCCGGCAGTTCCCTGCCTTCTGCTTCACAAGGGAGAGAGGAAAGCAGCGCTGCAGAGGGTGCAACAGCCCTAGCATGCCTTAGGCACAAGGAATTTCGAGCTGGAGGCTGCTAGGAAGCAGCAGCACGAGCCCAGCCTTCTCCTGAGCAGTCTCTCAGCTGGGCTCTGCAGTGCCCAGGCAGTGGGCGTACTGCAGGGAAACGGGACGGGAGTAGCACGGGGTGCTGCGGACAGGGCACCTGCTGGTGCTGTGGGGATATCCCCGTCTCCTGGTCCTCCTTACCTGGCCTCAACGAAGCAGTGGGCTGCTGTGAGGACCCACTGCGGGCTGATGAGGGACCCTCCGCATATATGCCCCGTGCCTATTTTCCAGGGATCCTGGATGCTGACGATCCAGGGCCAGGCCCCCGGCTGGGCATCTGTGCCACCCACGACGCGCGACATGCCGTAGTGAGAAGCCATGGGCCGGAGCCCGCAGGTCCCGCTGTAACCAGAAACTCATTACTGTCCTGCTCGATGGCTTGCTGCTGTTCAGGCTGAAGGTCAGCCGTCTTCCCTCCCCACAAGGCGCTGCACGGGCAGCAGGGCCAGGGAACGCCGTGGGGCGTGCGTCCGCCCGCCCCCGTTTCTGCTGTAGCCGCAGAGACGAGTTGTGCCAGCAGCCTGGGTGCTGGCAAGGAACTGAGGCTCCCACGTGGGGTTCAGGAAGCTGTGGTGTGGCCACGGGGGACAAGCGGACACCCTCCAGCAAACCCCACAAGGGTTGCCCAAGCTCCGTCCCAGAGCCTCGGCCCACTTACCCACAGTTGTCCCACGTGCCGTGCACAGGCCAGCACGCGGCCAGCAGGACGAGGAGGGGGAACAAATTCATCGCTGCCAGCGGCACGTGGCAGCTGCGAGAACCGAGGGCTCGTCGCCACCGGTAGTGCCCGCAGTGCTCACGTTGCCCGCGGTACCCTTGGATGTCACAGAGCCGCTGGTTCCGAGTGCTGGGCACGGGCAGGGGGATGCAGCACGGGGGTTCCAAGCAGGAGGGGAGGCAGAAGCTGGGATCGCACACCCCCGAGGGACCCTCGCTGAATGCTCGGCTCGCGGGTTGAGGGGGCGCAGGCCCCGGGGCAGGCAGCAGCGCCTGACGCTGAGCACTGCCTGCTAACAGCTAGCAGGAAAAACACAAGTGTGGCATCTTAGCCTCTTTAAGAAGTTCACTGCCACCCTGCTCTCTGCAGCCGTTTGCCACCAGGTCCTTCCCCAAAAACGTACACCAGAGAACATAACTACACCAGGCAGTATGCACGTGTTTGGGTGTTGAAGAGCCAATCTGGTTACAGCCGCGGCAGGCAAGCAGTGATGTGCAAGCCAAATAAGCCAAGCATACCCAAGCAGTGTCAACCTTCCTGCACAAAGCACAGTGAAACGCAGATGCAGCACAGTCCACGCTGACTGTGTCAGCCACAGCAACACCCTCTGGCAGGCTTCACGTCCTTGCTGTCTAGGAGTTACATTGCTGTTCTGGGCCAACACTGACAAGGGCAGCGGTGGCACCTGGACTGCGTGGCCAAAGACATGCAATTCGAAGCTCTAGACAGAGAAGGATGCTCCTGCTCTCAGCCGCACATGCCATTCTCCATGGCTTTGGTAAATCCCGTATCAGCCTCATCTCATCAGTCTGCCTTCTACAGCCGTACGGTGCTGCTTTGCTCACACACTGGAGTGCAGGGCAGTCATGGGAGACTAGCAGGAGCCAGCCACGTGCATTGCATTTGCTGAGCAGGACTTGGTCCCCGGAGGGTAGAGAGCAGTGGCTTGGAGAATGGCAGCCTCAGAGCTCGTGAAAGGTGCGGGAGCTTCCTGCTGCCATCCTTCTTGTGTGGATAGACGTAAGGCACACAACTGAGTGCCAACCTAGGCCCTAGGATGACAGGGCAGGCTCTGTCCAAAAGTGGAATAGCTGTTCTCAAGGCACTTGAGGCATAGCGTGGCTTCACAGGCACCAGAACAGGGCCCCAAACAAACTGGACTCAAGCCTGCTTTGTTTTTTGAAAATTGACCTCAAGGTAGTGCCCCATATCTGCTTAGAGCAGACAGAAGGCCTTAGAGAAGAAAACTTGTCTTCTGTGGATACTCTGCTATTCCAGTACCAGATTTTGCAGGTGGTTAAGGGGGATTGATGTGAGAGGTGGCCACACTTCACAGATAATTGAGGGAAGAGTTGGGGTCATTTTGGGGAGAGGAATCTGGCAGGGACAGCAGTACCCAGGAAGCCGCATCGGTAATGCCATGCAAGTCCAAGGTGACCTAGCACCCGAAACACCAAATCTGCCCACAGATGTAGCAAGCCTGGGAGCAAGGGGGAAAAAAATAACCCGGGGGTATGTCCCTTGACTGGGAGGAGACTAGGGCGGAGAAAGGGGGAGTCAAGGAGGATGAGGGGGATGTCCAAGCACGGGAAGTGGAGAGAAGGGGGATCAAGGAGCTAGTCACACAGAAGCAAACTGAGCCCTGCACCTAGTCACCACAGTACGTCCTACCTTCTTTTTGAGAGCGATTCCAAACCCTTTTGTGTGTGGCCCCACTCTGTACCCGGTGGGGGAGTGGGTCCAGAGGCCTGGCTGCTAGCAACGGCAGAAGGGAACCCAGGTCCTAGGGACCCAGCAGCTGGAAACACCGAGTGTCCAGGGCCGGCTTCGGGTGGGAGCACTGTGTGCGTGTGCAGTTCACTAGTGAACTGGAAGCTGGACTAGCTCACGAGCAAGAGGAGCGAGACCCTTTCAGCCACGTGGATGGCACGTGGTTGCAGCCCACCTGACTGATCACCCCGGCTTCCATAGACCTTACGAGAGCCCTAGGCCTGCCAACCACCGGCCACATCTCCGCCTCCTGGCGTCGTGAAGCACTTGGAGGTGCTTGAGCATGCATACCCAGAGCTGCTTCCCACCTAGGCATGTCCACTCTGCACTAGCTGCACAAGGTCCTGCCTCTGAAGCTGCCAGGACCATCCATCCCATCCTCCTCTTGCTGTGCTCTGGGCCCCTGGCAAGTGATGGTGCTCCAGCTCCCAGCTCTGTTCCCAGCCAGGGGTGCACAGCATGCCTCCAGCTGAGGGGGGACCTCTGGACACTGGGGCATGCCCTTTGCTTCATCTTGATCATGGTTTGAAAGGAGCTGTTCCGGCTCTGGAGGCGATGCCGTATCATGGTCCTTCCCTGAACAAGTCAGGGTTTCTCTCAAGAGGCCTCAGCTTGAACGTCCTGCACGGAGCACAGGGTCCACTGACCTGCACTCCTGGCAGGGTCCGTAATCTCCCCAACCCACAGTTTGCCTCCCCAGTGCTCCATCAGTCAGAGCTGTCACTGAGCCCAAGCTGCAGGGTAGCTCTAAGGCTGAGCTTGGTTAGTTGGGGGCGGGGGGTGTCTGGTGGGTTTGGGATAGGGTTCCAGTGTGGAGCAACTGAAGGGGATGGAGCAGCAAGAGGCTAGGAGCAGCGGCAGCAGGAAGGCTTAGGAATACAGTCTGGTACACAGCAGGGCTGCAGGGCGGGATCCCTGCCCTTCCTGATCTGGCTTTCCCCAAACTCCATGCGCTGTTCAAAAAGCACTTTCTGCAGTTCAATCTCCCTCAGGACCTGCAGAACCTCCGGCCCTGCGCCGCTTTGCAGCAGATCATAGTTCTCGGCCGGGTCTGACTCCAGGTCAAAGAGCAGCGGGGGCAAGTGAGGGGTCAGTGGGGTCAGCCCGTGGCAGGCCTGGTCTGGGGTCGTATCACTGTGAAAGGAACCTGCAAAAGAAACCCCCAGGTGTAGCTCAGTTTCTTCTCCGAGCTTTGGACAGGAAAACCCGACGGGACTTCACAAAGGTGCCCATGCAGAGGACAGGAGGCGGCACCAACCTTGTGTGAAGTAATGGGCCTTGTACTTCCCAAGCCTGACAGCGAAGGGGCCGTGCAGCGGGTCGGGGGACGGCGGGTAGAAGAACATCATCCGACGGGGACTCTGTGGGAAGCAGCAGAGCTGAGCTCACCTGTGCAGCCATGAGAATGAAGAAGAGCCTGGAACAGGACGAGGCAGAGACTCCAGGGAGTCACGCAGGAGCCCCGACACTACAGCCACAACATGGCCAGAGAGGGGGGAAGCTGACGAGCAGCAGCAGCATCCTGTTTGCTCCCTACTCAAAGCAACTGGGGCTCTGTCCGCCCACTGCAGCCACAGGGGCTTGGCTTGGCAACAGTTGCAGTTGTTAGAGCATAGCAGCCTGGGGAAGCCCAGGAACTCCATGGCGTGACCCAGGCCAGACCCAAGGTCCCCACAGCTCATGGATCTCCCCCGACCCCCAGCTGGTTCTGCTCATCAGGCACACAGCTCCAGCCCCACACCAGCCTTCATGCACCATGCCAGCCGAACCGGCCCACAGGACTCACCTTCCCCGACCCAAACAGCACTGGACTCAGGTCATAGCCATCCAGGGCAACTCTGGGAAGAGCTGCTCCAGCCAGGTTAGTCAGTGTTGGCAGGATGTCCAGGGTGCTTGCCAGCTCATGCGTCACTCCTGTCACCCCACACAGCAAGGCACAAGGAAAGGTTCAAGCACCCGATCCCACTCCCGGCCCCGCCATCCTCACTTCTCTCCCACCCTCTGCTAGTCCCGGGGCAGCCCAGCTGCCATGACACCCCTGCCTTGGCTGGCATCAGCACGCAAAAGGCACAAGCAGCGCCAAGTCTCACCTGGAGTGATACGTCCTGGCCAATAAGCCACCGCTGGTTCCCGCATGCCACCTTCGTATGTTGTGCCCTTCCCACACTTCAGAAGGCCAGAGCTGCCTCCACGTGCCATCCGCATGGTGGAAGGGCTGTGAGAGAGAAGAACCACCTACCATCAGTTTCATGAGTTCACGCTACCCCTTCCCTGATGCTGCCAACGGGGCCATGACAAGAGACACATGGTGCCAGCGAGTGCCACTGCCTTCCTTCTCAGCCTTGTGAGGCAGGAGGCAGGGGGCAGGTGAAGAAGCCAGGCTGTGCAAGACGCCGAAGCAGGGCACCAGAGACCAATGCCACCCACACACAAAGGGAATCGGGGTAGATTTGGGCTGTACGCTCCTGGCCCAAACCCTGTGAGGTTTCTGCCCATGAGGAGGGGCACAGCGGAGTCACAGGAAGGAGGACTGCACTGGGCCCTCTCCAGAGCAGCATCCACCTCTTGCCTCTCACTTCAGGTCACTGGGGTCTCACCTGGCAATGCCATACCACATCCCTTTTGCCCCAGCCAACCAATGCCTCATTCCAGTTCCCCCCATACCATGGCAGCAGAATCTTATCAGTGACAAAGTCACCCCTGCTGAGCCCACTCACCCGTTGTCAGAGGTGAAAAACACCAAGGTCGTGTTCGCAACACCATTTTCCTCCAGCGCCTGCAGCAGCTGTCCCACCGAGCCATCAAACTCCAAGAGCGCATCACCAAACGGCCCACGCCGTGACTGCCCCACAAACTCCTGGCTTGCAAATTGGGGGTAGTGGGTATGCTGGAGAAAGGGCAGAGAAGACTGCTACGCAAACTCCCCCACAGCTGCATCTGGTTCCCAGTTCACCCAGGGACAGTGAGCACCCCAGCTAGGACATGGAGATATGTGACAGCACCCAGGAGATGAGAGGAGGCTTGTCCCCAAGCTTCAGCAGCATCTCTCAGAAATGGCACAAAGGAGCTGAGCCCCAGGAGAGGATGTGGAGCCCCAGAGTGGGAACTTCTCCCAGGTAGACTCCTGGCCCACAGAAGCGGGCAAAGCTCCAGAAAGAAGTGGCCCCAGAACATTACCAGAAGGGTGCTGCCACAAGACCTGGGCATGGGAACGGCAACCCCAGGTCACCCAGGGGCAGGTATTGACTGCTCAGTGCAGTCCCAGGGCTGCAGGAGCTGAGATGCTTCCCTGCTCTCCCCACAGGACAAAGGCTCCCTTCCCCACCCTTGGGCCCGGAGCAGTCCTCCCCCTCTCCTACGTGGGAGGCATAGTAGAGCAGGAACGGGAGGCCTCGTCGGGCACAGTCAGCGATGAAGTCCCGGGAGAATTTGTTGTAGAGTGGCACCAGATCAGGGAAAGAGACCGGCTGCTGCACGATGCTCTGGTTCCACAGCAGCGGGACTGGCACTAAGCCTTGGTCACAAGTCCCAAAACACTTGATGTCAGGCGGGAAGCAGGTGAGATTCTGGCAGGGGCCCTGGAGAGAACAAAAAACACTTTGTCTGCTACCTGTGTTGCAGGACAGCGAGGGGAGGGGAGCAAAGAGTCTCACAGCGCCCACCACCAGCTCCTACAGGCACCCTTTGGGCAGCCCCTCCCAGAAGCCCAGGGGTCTGTGCCCACCCCAGAACTGTCCGAGGACCATGCTGCCCCAACATCACTTTCTCCTGGCAGCAATTCAGATCTTTCTTTGCAGCCCAGAAGCTGACCCTCCCTCCCGTGACATGGGGTGTATGTCCCCACGCACAGCTGCCACCCACATTTGGCAAAACTGCCCTACCATAGGAGCACCTCAGAGCTGGGCTTTGCCCATCAGCATCCACCTCCCCGGCCTACAGCCACCCACACCCATCTGCCCAGGCAAGCAGTAACCTGGGCTGTGTGCTCCCAAGCAAGCTACACCTTTCAGGCCCTCTCCCCAGCCAGCCCCGGGACGCCCTCCAGGGCTTGGCAGGCCTCTCACCTGGTCATGGGAGTAGGGCACCCCCAAGAAGTGGTCAAAGCCCTGGTGGATGGGCAGGAAGGAGCCATTAATCCCCAGGCCAAGGTGCCACTTGCCAACCATGGCCGTGGCATAGCCCTCAGCCTTCAGCACCTCTGCAATGGTGACCTCAGAGAGCGGCAGGCCTCCCCGCGAGTCTGGGTTGAACACACCCGGGTAAACCCCAGAGCGCATCTGGAACCGGCCTGTCAGCAGGGCTGCCCTACAGGTGAGAGTCAAAAGAGAGAGAGGAGACGGGCATCGCACTGGACGCGGCGCAGGTCGTGGTGCTCAGCCTCCACAGAGGGTGGGTGCCCCGTTCCTCGGGACCTGGCAGCTTGGCTCCCGGGTCTCCTGGCTGCCACTGCCACCTCCCCCATCTGCTGGGACCTGCCACCACCGCCCTCAACAGAGCAGCCAGACCTTCGGGCCTCCTGGGACACGGCGGGTTTACCAAGCCCCCCTTCCTCCCAGCACTGCAGCTCCCTAGCTGGGTGCCAAGCCGCGTCTCGACGCTTCCTCCATCCCCGCCCCGGGGCCCCGCAGTCCGTCGCCAGCGAGCGGGGCGGCCCGTACCGGGAGGGGCTGCACACCGGGCAGCTGCTGTAGAAGTCGGTGAACCGCAGCCCTCGGGAAGCCATCCTGTCCAGGCTGGGCGTGGCAGAAGAAGGGTGCCCGTAGCTCCCCAGGTCCCCGAAGCCCAAGTCGTCCGCCAGCAAGAGGACGAAGCTGGGGGGGACGCCGGCCGCTCCGCGCAAGGCCAGCAGCACCAGGGCCCATGGCAGGCCCCGGCCCCGCGGCCCCATGGCGCTGCCGCCCGGGGAGGCCCCGCGGCCCGCCGATACGCGCGCTCAGCACGGGCTACGGCGCTGCGCTCCCGCGGTCCGGTCCGGTCCGGTCCGGTCCGGTCCGGGTGCGGGGCCGGGGCCGGGTGCGGCTCCGCGGGACCCGCAGCCCCGTCACGGCACCGGCAGGGCAGGGCAAGGCAAGGAGCTCCCCGACCGGCGGAGCCGCACCGCGCCGCGCCGGCGACCACCTGACCCGGGCGGGCAGCCACGTGACCCGGAGGCGCCGCGGGGCATGCCGGGCATTGTAGTCCGCCGCGGCGCCCCTGGCTGCGGTGTCGCTCCCTCGCAGCTGCCTCCGGGACCGTCGCGCCCGGCGCAGGTGGCCTCCCGGGACCCAGGCCTGCCGCCGGCTGCCGCGGCCGAGGAGGGTTTATTAACAACGGGGGGTTTCCCCCGGCACCGCCCTCAGCGGCGCCCAGCTTTGGGCGCTGCGGACTCGGCCCGTGGGGCCGGCCCCCGGTCTCGCTGCGGGGGGGAAGGCCTCGCGTTCGCCGGCAGCCCGGCCTGTGCCCAGCCGCCCCGGAGCTGAGGCCGGGAAGCCGTGAGGCTGCTGTCCCGGGAGGAGACGGGCACCTCGGCGTGTGGCCGGCGAGCGGGCGTCTTCTCCGCTGGGGCTGGGTGGCCCGGGTGGACGTCCCCTGCCCCCCGCCTGTCCCGGCCGGCCCGGGCCGCTGCTCCCGGCTTCCCACCTTCTGGAAGAGCAAACGAAGCTGCTTTTCTCCAGGTGCGCGCAGCATGCAGGATGCCCTGGGACAGGCAGAGAGCGTGGCATTGTTTGGGGCAGGCTGCGCCCTATGGGAGCCGGGGCACTTTTCCCTCAAAGCGGATTTTCATACAGCAGTGACAGAGTTTCACGTTCAGGCTCAAGGACTGCTGGTTGTACCTGAATGTAGGAGCCCATATCCTGCAGATCAATGACTTGTAATCAGAGCGAGGAAGGGACTGTGCAAGGAGCAACAGCAGTTCTCTGGTGGGAGGGAGTGATAAGGGGAACAAGGAGGAAAAGGGGAGGTTCTGCACCCCAGGAAGGCTGTACCCTATTGCTGTGTCTGCTTTTGAAAACCAGAGGAAGCTCAGAAGACAGGCACAGAAAGAAACTGAGGTTGAATGTCCTGAAGACCTCCATCTGTTCAGTTTATCCAAAATGAGATTAAAGCAAGACCAGAGATGCTGTACAAGCACAGGCACAGTGGCGGTGCTCTAGGATTAACCGCATAGCAGGCAGAGGTGAGGAGTTTCAGCCCAAAGACAAAGCGGAGGTAAGGCCGGCTAATGTCCTAGCCTGGAAGTTCTCATGTAGATGCGCCTACGTTTTGCATCCAGCCTGTGCGATCGGTCTGTTCCGGATTTTCCTGTTATTACTAGTCAGCATTTCTCAAGACCCATCCCACTTTTACAACCACTTTCTGAAGTGGACTTTAGCAAAGCTTTTGACACCGTTTCCCACAGCATTCTCCTGGAGAAACTGGCTGCTCATGGCTTGGATGGGTGTACTCTTCACTGGGTAAAAAAATGGCTGGATGGCCGGGCCCAAAGAGTGGTGGTGAATGGAATTAAATCCAGTTGGCAGCTGGTCACAAGTGGTGTTCCCCAGGGCTCGGTATTGGGGCCAGTTGTCTTTAATATCTTTATCAGTGATCTGGACAAGGGGATCAAATGCACCTTCAGTAACTCTGCAGACAACACCAAGTTCAGCAGGACTGTTGATCTGCTTGAGGGTAGGAAGGCTCTCCAGAGGGATCTGGACAGGCTGGATCGATGGGCTGAGGCCAGTTGTATGAGATTCAACAAGGCTGAGTGCTGGGTCTTGCATTTGGGTCAGAACAACCCCATGCAATGCTACAGGCTTGGGGAAGAGTGGCTGGAAAGCTGCCCGGTGGAAAAGGACCCGGGGGCGCTGGTCGACAGCCAGCTGCATATGAGCCGGCAGTGTGCCCAGGTGGCCAAGAAGGCCAACGACATCCTGGCTTGTGTCAGAATTAGTGTGGCCAGCAGGAGCAGGGAAGTGATCATCCCCCTGTACTTGGCACTGGTGAGGCTGCACCTCGAATACTGTCCTCAGTTTTGGGCCCCTCACTACAAGAGAGACATTGAGGTGCTTGGAGCTTGTCCAGAGAAGGGCAACGAAGCTGGTGAGGGGTCTGGAGCACAAGTCTTATGAGGAGCGGCTGAGGGAACTGGGGTTGTTTAGCCTGGAGAAAAGGAGGCTGAGGGGAGACCTTATCGCTCTCTACAACTACCTGAAAGGAGGTTGTAGCGAGGTGGGGGTCGGTCTCTCGTCCCAAGTAACAAGCGATAGGATGAGAGGAAATGGCCTCAAGTTGTGCCAGGGGAGGTTTAGATTGGATATTAGGAAAAGTTTATTCACCGAAAGGGTTGTCAAGCACTGGTACAGGCTGCCCAGGGAAGTGATTGAGTCACCATGCCTGGAGGTATTTGAAAGACATGTAGATGTGGTGCCTAGGGACATGGTTTAGTGGTGGACTTGGCAGTGCTAGGTTAACGGTTGGACTCGGTAAACTTAAGGGTCTTTTCCAACCTAAATGATTCTATGATTCTATGATCCCACTTTTACAACCACTTTCTAAAATGCCAGTGAAGTCTGCTTTCCACAGCTCCCTGTCCTCCATAGTTCAGACTGTCCCCATAGCCCCTGGCCTTCCTGCGTGTCTAGCCCCATGCCTCCTAATGGCCTGGCCCCTGGCACAAGAAGGACGCTGGGGCTGCTGCTGCTGCTGCTGTACTCACTGCCATCAATTATTCAGGGCCAAGAGCCAGAGCGAGGAGGCTGGTGCTGCAGCAGGAGGAAAAACTGCTGCATAATTCATGGAGCCCGCTTTGCTCATAGGGCATGGCGGTGCTTGCCATGCAGTGCCTGGCCACAGGGATCGGGGCGCTGGGGGCTGGCAGTCAGGACACTGAGAGGAGAACAGCTGGGGTCTGAGCTCGGGGGGGGGGGGCACGGTATGGGGTCAGAGTTTCAGAGACCAGACAAGGAACAGGGCAGGATGTGTGGGACCATGCACACTGTGTGCAGGTAACTCAGCTGCAGGAAACTGAGCAAGGCATGGCGTTACTGCCCCAACCTGCACAGGTCAGTGCCCTTGTCAGTGTTGGCCCAGAACAGCAATGTAACTCCTAGACAGCAAGGACGTGAAGCCTGCCAGAGGGTGTTGCTGTGGCTGACACAGTCAGCGTGGACTGTGCTGCATCTGCGTTTCACTGTGCTTTGTGCAGGAAGGTTGACACTGCTTGGGTATGCTTGGCTTATTTGGCTTGCACATCACTGCTTGCCTGCCGCGGCTGTAACCAGATTGGCCCTTCAACACCCAAACACGTGCATACTGCCTGGTGTAGTTATGTTCTCTGGTGTACGTTTTTGGGGAAGGACCTGGTGGCAAACGGCTGCAGAGAGCAGGGTGGCAGTGAACTTCTTAAAGAGGCTAAGATGCCACACTTGTGTTTTTCCTGCTAGCTGTTAGCAGGCAGTGCTCAGCGTCAGGCGCTGCTGCCTGCCCCGGGGCCTGCGCCCCCTCAACCCGCGAGCCGAGCATTCAGCGAGGGTCCCTCGGGGGTGTGCGATCCCAGCTTCTGCCTCCCCTCCTGCTTGGAACCCCCGTGCTGCATCCCCCTGCCCGTGCCCAGCACTCGGAACCAGCGGCTCTGTGACATCCAAGGGTACCGCGGGCAACGTGAGCACTGCGGGCACTACCGGTGGCGACGAGCCCTCGGTTCTCGCAGCTGCCACGTGCCGCTGGCAGCGATGAATTTGTTCCCCCTCCTCGTCCTGCTGGCCGCGTGCTGGCCTGTGCACGGCACGTGGGACAACTGTGGGTAAGTGGGCCGAGGCTCTGGGACGGAGCTTGGGCAACCCTTGTGGGGTTTGCTGGAGGGTGTCCGCTTGTCCCCCGTGGCCACACCACAGCTTCCCGAACCCCACGTGGGAGCCTCAGTTCCTTGCCAGCACCCAGGCTGCTGGCACAACTCGTCTCTGCGGCTACAGCAGAAACGGGGGCGGGCGGACGCACGCCCCACGGCGTTCCCTGGCCCTGCTGCCCGTGCAGCGCCTTGTGGGGAGGGAAGACGGCTGACCTTCAGCCTGAACAGCAGCAAGCCATCGAGCAGGACAGTAATGAGTTTCTGGTTACAGCGGGACCTGCGGGCTCCGGCCCATGGCTTCTCACTACGGCATGTCGCGCGTCGTGGGTGGCACAGATGCCCAGCCGGGGGCCTGGCCCTGGATCGTCAGCATCCAGGATCCCTGGAAAATAGGCACGGGGCATATATGCGGAGGGTCCCTCATCAGCCCGCAGTGGGTCCTCACAGCAGCCCACTGCTTCGTTGAGGCCAGGTAAGGAGGACCAGGAGACGGGGATATCCCCACAGCACCAGCAGGTGCCCTGTCCGCAGCACCCCGTGCTACTCCCGTCCCGTTTCCCTGCAGTACGCCCACTGCCTGGGCACTGCAGAGCCCAGCTGAGAGACTGCTCAGGAGAAGGCTGGGCTCGTGCTGCTGCTTCCTAGCAGCCTCCAGCTCGAAATTCCTTGTGCCTAAGGCATGCTAGGGCTGTTGCACCCTCTGCAGCGCTGCTTTCCTCTCTCCCTTGTGAAGCAGAAGGCAGGGAACTGCCGGGCTGCTGCAGCACATGGCTCCGCTGCCTCTGACCCCTCTCTCCGTCTGCCTTCCAGCTACGTCACGATGTGGCGCGTAGTGATCGGAGCCACCCAGCTGACTCAGCTGGGCCCCGAGGCCCAAGTGCGCAATATTAAGCGGCTGCTGGTTCACGAACGCTATAGTAACGTCTCGGAGAGGAACGACATTGCGTTGCTGGAATTGGACCAGCCTGTCCAGTGCAGCTACTACATACAGCTTGCCTGTGTGCCCGACGCCTCGCTGAGAGTGTCACAGCTGACCACCTGCTACATCAGTGGCTGGGGTTCCACGACCGCCAGATGTGAGTTCCCCAAAAGTACTCGTGTCCCGAGCGTGAGCTCGGCACGCTGGGGAGAGGGCTTGGGCTTCCTGACGGCAGAGGCGAAAGCCAGAGCCAGGCTGCGGGGGCGTACGCCTGTCTATAGAGAGATGGGCCTGACCCGTTACCCAAAGCACGACCGAAGGGAAACACCGGTGCAAAGCCAAGCCCTGGGGAAGGGGTTCACCCAGCCAGGGGAGCAGAACTGGCGACGAGTTGCTGGGTGTTAATTCCCTTCTGCGCCCACAGCTGGAAGATCAGCTGATGTCCTGCAGGAGGCCAAGGTCCACCTCATTGACGTCAACCTCTGTAACAGCACCCGGTGGTATAGAGGGGCCATCCACACCCACAACTTGTGCGCTGGCTATCCGCAGGGTGGCATCGACACCTGCCAGGTAGGAGCGTGCTACAAGTCAACCCCCAGCAGCACAGGCAGCCCCGTCACAACCGCCCAAACATACCCCGGCGTGTGCTTCGCCTGGCAAGTCGCCCTCCCGCTGTTGGGGCTTACCTCCCCTTCCCCATCTGCAGGTTCTTGCCCAGTGCCCCCTTGTCCCAGAG
Source organism: Harpia harpyja (assembly GCF_026419915.1). Classification (NCBI taxonomy): domain Eukaryota; kingdom Metazoa; phylum Chordata; class Aves; order Accipitriformes; family Accipitridae; genus Harpia; species Harpia harpyja. The sequence continues at coordinate 70,725,198 of NC_068945.1, read as the reverse complement.
GCCTGGGACCCTGCCCAGAAAGCCCATCCAGTGCTCTTGGCAGCCCACGGGTCCAGATCCCAATGCGGGAGCATCCGTCTTGCACACATCCAGGATCACTGTGCAGAGACGAGAGACAGCCCTGCCTTACAGGCCCACGACCCCCTCCCAGACACGGGTCTGTAGGCTCCAGCACCTGAGCAGAGCCTTTCTGTGCAGTGAATACAGCTCTGGCAGGTGCTGCGAGAGAGAAGGAGCCAGCCATAGTGCTGACAGAGGCCACCCAACACCACCTTAACCCTCTCTTCTCTGCTGCAGGGTGACAGCGGGGGCCCTCTCGTGTGCAAAGATAACACCTATGACTACTTCTGGCTTGTTGGAGTGACCAGCTGGGGGAAAGGCTGTGCGAGAGCAAAACGGCCCGGAGTCTACACCTCCACTCAGCACTTTTACGACTGGATCCTGGTACAGATGGGACTGCGCCCAGCAGTAAGGGCTACTCCAACATCACGGGCATGGAGTCATTTTCTCACCGCCTCAACCCCCTTTCAGAGGCCAAAGCCAATACCAACGCAATCGGGCAGGTTTCCGCCCTGTCCATTTCCACTCCAGAAGCTGGTGGAATTCTTTACTCGGGTGCAGGAGCTCCTGCAGGTCCTAAGGGGAAAAAAGGCTTGAGCAGCAGGATGAAGAGGATCCAGCGCAGGCTGCAGCGTACCACGACCTTTTCCTTGTGGAGCAATGCCTGCTGATCCGAAGGCAGCCGCAGTGTCAAAGGCCTGCTCTGTGCTGCCCACGCTCCTCTGAGTGCACACAAATGCTGAAGTTGACTTAGTTCTTGAAATAAAGTTGCCAATTTTCACAGCTAACCCTGTTTCAGTCCAAGTCAAGTCTCCTGTGCAAGGCCAGGACGGCCATGCCCGGCACCTGCAAAACAAGGCTGCAGGCAGACAAGTAGGGCACAAAGGGGAAGCGTCACTCAAAAGGGCTGAAACCGTGCCTGGTCAGAGAGTAGGGTGCTCAGAGCCACCATGGGATAGAAAAGACGAGCACATCGAGGCTAGAAAGAGGATAGGAAAAAATGATGTGACATGCAGACAACTTTGGGGATATGCAGTAAGGCACACAAGGTGATGATTAGGACCTGTCGTAAGCCTTAGCTAACTGAACAGACCGTGGGAAACTCCTGAGCACGACAAGAGGAATTGCTGACCATAGCAAACAGAGTGAGAAGCTGACAGGAGTTACAGTGCCGTGAGGAATATCCAGATTTCACGGGTAGTTAAGGCGGATTGATGTGAGAGGTGGCCACACTTCACAGATAATTGAGGGAAGAGTTGGGGTCATTTTGGGGAGAGGAATCTGGCAGGGACAGCAGTACCCAGGAAGCCGCATCGGTAATGCCATGCAAGTCCAAGGTGACCTAGCACCCGAAACACCAAATCTGCCCACAGATGTAGCAAGCCTGGGAGCAAGGGGGAAAAAATAACCCGGGGGTATGTCCCTTGACTGGGAGGAGACTAGGGCGGAGAAAGGGGGAGTCAGGGAGGATGAGGGGGATGTCCAAGCACGGGAAGTGGAGAGAAGGGGGATCAAGGAGCTAGTCACACAGAAGCAAACTGAGCCCTGCACCTAGTCACCACAGTACGTCCTACCTTCTTTTTGAGAGCGATTCCAAACCCTTTTGTGTGTGGCCCCACTCTGTACCCGGTGGGGGAGTGGGTCCAGAGGCCTGGCTGCTAGCAACGGCAGAAGGGAACCCAGGTCCTAGGGACCCAGCAGCTGGAAACACCGAGTGTCCGGGGCCGGCTTCGGGTGGGAGCACTGTGTGCGTGTGCAGTTCACTAGTGAACTGGAAGCTGGACTAGCTCATGAGCAAGAGGAGATACAGATCTGGAAAGACCCAAGTTCTGTGCCCATTACTGGCTAATTAGGTTGACACCCAGTCTCAGATTTTAATTGAACTTAATTCTCATGGTAATGTTATGGGACTCATGAACATGCTGTACTTGCGAATCTAGGGAGTGATGCATTGGTATGTTTCACTCCTCAACATCTGTCCTGATCAGCTGGAGAGGAAGACAAGGACTCGGTTGTGCTTTTTTTGTTAAGTGGGTGCTGGTAAAGGTACTGATCTATTTATGTTTATCTGTTTTCCATTCATGCCAGTGAAGTATGAGTGCATGTTCTTGAATGAGATCTGGCTCTTTGGAGCACAAACTAAGTCTCTTGTAACCGCACCTGCGAACAGCAGTCACATCCTTTGGACTGAGACGGGAGAATGAGACTCTCCTGGGAATGAGAGTCCTCCCAATTCAGCTCCAGTTCTTCTGCAAGGAGACATTCTCTGGGAGGAACATGGGCTAGATACAGCATGCACAAAAATGCTGTGCGCACAGACACTGCATTCACACACAAGGTGCATGTGTGCACACACAGACACACAGGGGAGACACCCATGGGGTACAAACAGAAGCTGCAATGCACACCCAGAGTGTGTGCACACCCATACTTCAAAACACATCTTGAACACAAAGTGCAATGTGCAGTGTTCACATACACACAGAGTGCATGCATATGCATAACTGGCTGGTGTATGCGCGCGCGCGCACACACACACGTTGTGTGCACGCACACACAAAACACAGAGAGACAGTGCATGCACACCCTACAGTATGCACGCATGCAGAATGCACCCACCCCACATGCATGCACGGAGTGCGCACCCACCCGCCTGCCCACATGCATGCTCACAGCATACACGCAGTGATGCATGCACACATAGAATGCTCCTCCCATGGGTGCAGATGCAAACTCACTTGTCCATGCATACGCGCATGCACGTCCATGCATGTATACACATATGCAGGCATACACATGTGCCTGCACACATGCACATGGAGGAGAGTGTTGCACCCACACAAAGATACAGCCAGTTAACACCCCACACGCTCATGAGCTGCTCACAGTGACAAAGCCTATCGTACCCAGTCCTGCCCATTCCCAACTGTGCCTGGCCCACACATATTTCTGTGTGTCCTCCCACAGCACTGCAGCAGTCACTTGGGCCTCTCCTTCCACACCAGGCCGTGTGGGCACTGTTCATCCACATGTCCTACCTGTGCCAGCTGGCGCCTGTGCAGGTTGGGGCAGTAGCCAGATCTCATTCAAGAACATGCACTCATACTTCACTGGCATGAATGGAAAACAGATAAACATAAATAGATCAGTACCTTTACCAGCACCCACTTAACAAAAAAAGCACAACCGAGTCCTTGTCTTCCTCTCCAGCTGATCAGGACAGATGTTGAGGAGTGAAACATACCAATGCATCACTCCCTAGATTCGCAAGTACAGCATGTTCATGAGTCCCATAACATTACCATGAGAATTAAGTTCAATTAAAATCTGAGACTGGGTGTCAACCTAATTAGCCAGTAATGGGCACAGAACTTGGGTCTTTCCAGATCTGTATCTCCTCTTGCTCATGAGCTAGTCCAGCTTCCAGTTCACTAGTGAACTGCACACGCACACAGTGCTCCCACCCGAAGCCGGCCCCGGACACTCGGTGTTTCCAGCTGCTGGGTCCCTAGGACCTGGGTTCCCTTCTGCCGTTGCTAGCAGCCAGGCCTCTGGACCCACTCCCCCACCGGGTACAGAGTGGGGCCACACACAAAAGGGTTTGGAATCGCTCTCAAAAAGAAGGTAGGACGTACTGTGGTGACTAGGTGCAGGGCTCAGTTTGCTTCTGTGTGACTAGCTCCTTGATCCCCCTTCTCTCCACTTCCCGTGCTTGGACATCCCCCTCATCCTCCCTGACTCCCCCTTTCTCCGCCCTAGTCTCCTCCCAGTCAAGGGACATACCCCCGGGTTATTTTTTCCCCCTTGCTCCCAGGCTTGCTACATCTGTGGGCAGATTTGGTGTTTCGGGTGCTAGGTCACCTTGGACTTGCATGGCATTACCGATGCGGCTTCCTGGGTACTGCTGTCCCTGCCAGATTCCTCTCCCCAAAATGACCCCAACTCTTCCCTCAATTATCTGTGAAGTGTGGCCACCTCTCACATCAATCCGCCTTAACTACCCGTGAAATCTGGATATTCCTCACGGCACTGTAACTCCTGTCAGCTTCTCACTCTGTTTGCTATGGTCAGCAATTCCTCTTGTCGTGCTCAGGAGTTTCCCACGGTCTGTTCAGTTAGCTAAGGCTTACGACAGGTCCTAATCATCACCTTGTGTGCCTTACTGCATATCCCCAAAGTTGTCTGCATGTCACATCATTTTTTCCTATCCTCTTTCTAGCCTCGATGTGCTCGTCTTTTCTATCCCATGGTGGCTCTGAGCACCCTACTCTCTGACCAGGCACGGTTTCAGCCCTTTTGAGTGACGCTTCCCCTTTGTGCCCTACTTGTCTGCCTGCAGCCTTGTTTTGCAGGTGCCGGGCATGGCCGTCCTGGCCTTGCACAGGAGACTTGACTTGGACTGAAACAGGGTTAGCTGTGAAAATTGGCAACTTTATTTCAAGAACTAAGTCAACTTCAGCATTTGTGTGCACTCAGAGGAGCGTGGGCAGCACAGAGCAGGCCTTTGACACTGCGGCTGCCTTCGGATCAGCAGGCATTGCTCCACAAGGAAAAGGTCGTGGTACGCTGCAGCCTGCGCTGGATCCTCTTCATCCTGCTGCTCAAGCCTTTTTTCCCCTTAGGACCTGCAGGAGCTCCTGCACCCGAGTAAAGAATTCCACCAGCTTCTGGAGTGGAAATGGACAGGGCGGAAACCTGCCCGATTGCGTTGGTATTGGCTTTGGCCTCTGAAAGGGGGTTGAGGCGGTGAGAAAATGACTCCATGCCCGTGATGTTGGAGTAGCCCTTACTGCTGGGCGCAGTCCCATCTGTACCAGGATCCAGTCGTAAAAGTGCTGAGTGGAGGTGTAGACTCCGGGCCGTTTTGCTCTCGCACAGCCTTTCCCCCAGCTGGTCACTCCAACAAGCCAGAAGTAGTCATAGGTGTTATCTTTGCACACGAGAGGGCCCCCGCTGTCACCCTGCAGCAGAGAAGAGAGGGTTAAGGTGGTGTTGGGTGGCCTCTGTCAGCACTATGGCTGGCTCCTTCTCTCTCGCAGCACCTGCCAGAGCTGTATTCACTGCACAGAAAGGCTCTGCTCAGGTGCTGGAGCCTACAGACCCGTGTCTGGGAGGGGGTCGTGGGCCTGTAAGGCAGGGCTGTCTCTCGTCTCTGCACAGTGATCCTGGATGTGTGCAAGACGGATGCTCCCGCATTGGGATCTGGACCCGTGGGCTGCCAAGAGCACTGGATGGGCTTTCTGGGCAGAGTCCCAGGCCTCTGGGACAAGGGGGCACTGGGCAAGAACCTGCAGATGGGGAAGGGGAGGTAAGCCCCAACAGCGGGAGGGCGACTTGCCAGGCGAAGCACACGCCGGGGTATGTTTGGGCGGTTGTGACGGGGCTGCCTGTGCTGCTGGGGGTTGACTTGTAGCACGCTCCTACCTGGCAGGTGTCGATGCCACCCTGCGGATAGCCAGCGCACAAGTTGTGGGTGTGGATGGCCCCTCTATACCACCGGGTGCTGTTACAGAGGTTGACGTCAATGAGGTGGACCTTGGCCTCCTGCAGGACATCAGCTGATCTTCCAGCTGTGGGCGCAGAAGGGAATTAACACCCAGCAACTCGTCGCCAGTTCTGCTCCCCTGGCTGGGTGAACCCCTTCCCCAGGGCTTGGCTTTGCACCGGTGTTTCCCTTCGGTCGTGCTTTGGGTAACGGGTCAGGCCCATCTCTCTATAGACAGGCGTACGCCCCCGCAGCCTGGCTCTGGCTTTCGCCTCTGCCGTCAGGAAGCCCAAGCCCTCTCCCCAGCGTGCCGAGCTCACGCTCGGGACACGAGTACTTTTGGGGAACTCACATCTGGCGGTCGTGGAACCCCAGCCACTGATGTAGCAGGTGGTCAGCTGTGACACTCTCAGCGAGGCGTCGGGCACACAGGCAAGCTGTATGTAGTAGCTGCACTGGACAGGCTGGTCCAATTCCAGCAACGCAATGTCGTTCCTCTCCGAGACGTTACTATAGCGTTCGTGAACCAGCAGCCGCTTAATATTGCGCACTTGGGCCTCGGGGCCCAGCTGAGTCAGCTGGGTGGCTCCGATCACCACGCGCCACATCGTGACGTAGCTGGAAGGCAGACGGAGAGAGGGGTCAGAGGCAGCGGAGCCATGTGCTGCAGCAGCCCGGCAGTTCCCTGCCTTCTGCTTCACAAGGGAGAGAGGAAAGCAGCGCTGCAGAGGGTGCAACAGCCCTAGCATGCCTTAGGCACAAGGAATTTCGAGCTGGAGGCTGCTAGGAAGCAGCAGCACGAGCCCAGCCTTCTCCTGAGCAGTCTCTCAGCTGGGCTCTGCAGTGCCCAGGCAGTGGGCGTACTGCAGGGAAACGGGACGGGAGTAGCACGGGGTGCTGCGGACAGGGCACCTGCTGGTGCTGTGGGGATATCCCCGTCTCCTGGTCCTCCTTACCTGGCCTCAACGAAGCAGTGGGCTGCTGTGAGGACCCACTGCGGGCTGATGAGGGACCCTCCGCATATATGCCCCGTGCCTATTTTCCAGGGATCCTGGATGCTGACGATCCAGGGCCAGGCCCCCGGCTGGGCATCTGTGCCACCCACGACGCGCGACATGCCGTAGTGAGAAGCCATGGGCCGGAGCCCGCAGGTCCCGCTGTAACCAGAAACTCATTACTGTCCTGCTCGATGGCTTGCTGCTGTTCAGGCTGAAGGTCAGCCGTCTTCCCTCCCCACAAGGCGCTGCACGGGCAGCAGGGCCAGGGAACGCCGTGGGGCGTGCGTCCGCCCGCCCCCGTTTCTGCTGTAGCCGCAGAGACGAGTTGTGCCAGCAGCCTGGGTGCTGGCAAGGAACTGAGGCTCCCACGTGGGGTTCGGGAAGCTGTGGTGTGGCCACGGGGGACAAGCGGACACCCTCCAGCAAACCCCACAAGGGTTGCCCAAGCTCCGTCCCAGAGCCTCGGCCCACTTACCCACAGTTGTCCCACGTGCCGTGCACAGGCCAGCACGCGGCCAGCAGGACGAGGAGGGGGAACAAATTCATCGCTGCCAGCGGCACGTGGCAGCTGCGAGAACCGAGGGCTCGTCGCCACCGGTAGTGCCCGCAGTGCTCACGTTGCCCGCGGTACCCTTGGATGTCACAGAGCCGCTGGTTCCGAGTGCTGGGCACGGGCAGGGGGATGCAGCACGGGGGTTCCAAGCAGGAGGGGAGGCAGAAGCTGGGATCGCACACCCCCGAGGGACCCTCGCTGAATGCTCGGCTCGCGGGTTGAGGGGGCGCAGGCCCCGGGGCAGGCAGCAGCGCCTGACGCTGAGCACTGCCTGCTAACAGCTAGCAGGAAAAACACAAGTGTGGCATCTTAGCCTCTTTAAGAAGTTCACTGCCACCCTGCTCTCTGCAGCCGTTTGCCACCAGGTCCTTCCCCAAAAACGTACACCAGAGAACATAACTACACCAGGCAGTATGCACGTGTTTGGGTGTTGAAGGGCCAATCTGGTTACAGCCGCGGCAAGCAAGCAGTGATGTGCAAGTGGGAAGAGTCCATCATACCCACGTGGTGCACACTATGTATGCGCACTTCTGGGTGCACACATGCTGCCATGTCAATTGCATGGTGCACTCTGCATGTGCATTAGGTGTGGGTGCACACTACATCTATGTACACACACTGTGGATGCGCACAGTACACATGCAGTGTGATATAGGTGAGCTTGTGTGTGTGCACACTGCATGTACGTGTTCACAGGGTAGAGCGTGTGCAGTGTGTGGGGGCATTTTGTCTGTATGCAGGCAGGCTGTTTGTGCATGAGCGTTCCACTGTGCATGGCGTGCGTGTGCACTGTGTGCGCATTACTTGGTGTGTTCATGTGTAGTGTGTCTGCATGTGAGTGTGTGTTGGTATGCACTGTTTGTGTATAGCCTGTGTGTGTGCATGCACATGTGTTGGTGTGCAGTCAGTGTGTGTGTGGGGGGGGTCGGTGTGCAGTCTGTGGGGGTGTGTCTGTTGGTGTGCAGTTAGTGTGCGTGTGGGTGTGTCGGGGGTGTTGGTGTGTGTGTTTTGGTGTGCAGCTGGTGTGGGTGGGTGTGTTGGTGTGCAGTCAGTGGGGGGTGGGGGGGTGTTGGTGGTATGTGTGTGTTGGTGTGCAGTTGGGGTGGGGGGGTGTGTTGGGGGTGTGTGTTGGTGTGCAGCCGCTATGTGTGGGTGTTGGTGTGTTGTGGGTGTGCAGTTGGTGTGTGGGGGGGTGTCGGTGTGCAGTCGGGGGGGGTGTGGGGGGGTGTTGGTGTGTTGTGGGGGTGGGGGTGCAGTCGGGGTGGGTGGGTGTGGGCGTGTGTTGTGTGTCGGTGTCTCCGTGGTCCGCCCTCTCCGCCCCCCCCTCCCCGTGCCGTTCCCCGCCGCCGCCGCCAGGAGACGCCGCCGCCCGTTGCCAGGGGCCCGGGCCCGGCCCCCCGCAGGCTCCGGGCCCCGGCCGGGGCTCTGTCCTGCCGGGCTCCCCGTGGCCCCGCTGGGTCCCGGCCGGCCGCCGGGCTGGGACCGCCCCCGGCGGTCCGGGCGTGCGGAGCTCTGCGGGAGCCGTCCGACCGGGGCGGGTGGCGGCCAGCGCGGGTGGCGGTGGCTGGGCCGGCCGCTGGCCCGGGGCCCCGGGAGAGGCCGCGGCGCTGGCGGCGGTGGCGAGGTCCGAGCGGCGGTCCCGGGCCGCCGCTTCGCCGCTGGACCAGCCCCGCGCTCCGGGCCCGCGGACCCGCCGGCGGCTTCGTCGGGCCGGGCCGGAGGGGCTGAGGGCAGGGCGGAGGCAGGGGCTGCCTGCGGGAGCTGCCTGCCCGCTCCCCGAACACCCCTCCCCCGGCTCCAGGGCAGCGTGAGCACCGAAGGAGCTCTGGACACCCCGGTTCCAACAATCCTGCCTCCCAGGATCTGCGGCTGCTACGGAGAAGGCAGGGGAGGGCTGGCAGAGAAGGAAGGAGCTCGCAGTGGGAGGAGGTGGCGGGCATGGAAGAGCGGGGAGGTCGATGTGGGGTGAGGGCAGAGCACCCGTTCCACGCGTGCGGGGGAGCACCCCCGGAGCTGGGGTTGTCCCCCGGGGAGCAACGTCCTCGCATCTCCCTCGTCCTCCACCCACCCAGGCTGGGAGCTGGGCCCTGCAGCCAGAGCAGGGCTGTGCCGAGCCTGCCCAGGCTGTTTCACCCCCTGCCTGTGCCTCCCTCTGCACAAAACTGCCCCTGAGCCAGCTCTGCGCTCTCCCGTGGTAGCCGGGTCTTGCCCACGCTGCCCTGATGGCACAGGTGGCATTTCCAGGACGCCGCTGGGTGCCGAGGGGAGGGGAGCGTGCCCCTGAGGCTGTGAGGGCTGAGAAGGGCTGGGACTCCAGGGGAAGAGCTGACCCTGGAGTTGGAGGGCTGCAAACCACAAGGACAAGGGTCTGCAGGGCAGAGCTGCAGGGCACAGGGGGAGTGTGGGCATCCACAGGGTGGCTGCAGGGCAGCTGCTGCACCAAGGGCAGGCTCTGGACCCTTCTCCACCCCAAGCAGTGGCATCTGTGTGGCACCGTTGTGAAGTTGAGTGCGGCTCCATGGAGGGACACGCTCCTCAAGCAGGCACTACCAAATTTCTCGCATAGCAGCCTGGTCTCTGTTTGTGCTCACAACAGCCTGTCAGTGTGGGTCTAGGGGTCTTTTGCTGGTGGGGCAGAGCAGTAAGGAGAGGATGCTGTGGGGTGGTGGCTGGGATGCAGGGGTGTTTGTAGGCTGGGGTGGTGTTCACGGTGCTGCAACTAGCACAGGGGTCGGTGCTGTGAAATGGGGTCCCAGGGACATTGGCTAGCTCTGGGTGTTCGGAGAGCTCACATGTGTTGTCTTGGTGTGCTGGTTATACAGAGCGCTGCAACAGCCCAGTGATGATAGGCAGAGCTAGAAGCAAGCAAAGGTTTTTGTCCCCATGGGGCCAGGCCCTGGAGAGAAGTGTGAAGCTTAGGGTGTCCCCAGGAGAGGGACCAATGTGCCAGCAGCACATGCAGCCGTAGCCTGGTGTGCAGGACCAGGGCATGTGGACAATGGCTGCCTGAGCAGCAGGGATGCAGTGTCACAGCAGGGAGGTGCAGGCGTGGAGGGGCTATCGGCAGGGGGGCTGAAGTTGCAGGAGAGAGTCTGTCTCCCTTCCAGGAGAAGGGTCAGAGTCACTGATGCTTCCTGACGTGGGGAGACATGGTCCCAGACCAAGGCCCTGCCATCCCAGTGTGGAGGTGCCGCAGGGGATTGCCCCCAACAGAAGGCCTTGGTGTTCCTGTGCTGGGGGCGGTTCTGGGCAGACGTCCTGCAGCTTCCAGGTGGCAGATGGATCTGGGATGTCCCTCTGCAGCCCAGTACCACCCCTCACATGCCAGCTGGAGTCTCCTGACAGGCTCCCTCCAGTCCTGTTCCTCACATTATTTTCCATAGGCCATGTCTGCTGCTTTCCATCTGCATGCTTAGGCTGCAGGCTGGGTGCCAGGGGATGGCAGAGATGGTCTGTGTGGTGGAGGATGGGCATGTGAGACACCAGGAGTCATGGGGGTGGCTGGCTGAGCTTGTGCAGGAAGAAGTGCTGGCCAAGTGTGCTGTGAGGAACTGTCAGAGGATCACAAGGTGGTTGAGGTTGGAAGGGACCTCTGGAGGTCCAATCCCCTGCTCAAGCAGGGTCAGCTACAGCAGGTTGCCTGGGACCATGACCAGTCAGATTTCAAATATCTCCAAGGATGGAGACTCCACAACCTCTCTGTGCAACCTGTTCCAGTGCTCAGTCACCCTCACAGTAATAAAAGTGTTTTCTTGTGTTCAGGTGGCATTTCATGGTTTTTAATTTGTGCCCATTGCCTCTTGTCCTGTCACTGGACAGCACTGAGAAGAATCTGGCTCCCTCTTCATTCCTTCCCATCAGATACTGATACACGCTGATGACATCCCCCCCCCCGAGCCTTCCCTTCTGTGGGCTCAGCAGTCCCAACTCTCTCAGCCTCTGTTGGAGTGCATTTGGGGTGCTGAGGATTGTGCAGGGGGGCACTGGGAGTGGGAAGGGCAGGGTGCTCTTATGGGCAGAGCAAGGTGGGGTGGCGAGAGAGGAAAACTTGGAGGGTGCCCTGGAACGCAGAAGTCCACCTGCCCTGTGCCATGCTGTGCCCCCAGGACTGGTGCAAGGGGAAGGCTCTGGTCCTGCACAGTCCCACAGCTGCCTGCAGAGCTCTGGCACTGCCGCTGAGGCCACCACAGCTGGCTGCAGTGAGGCCAGCCATATGCCAGGAGATTGCTCTCTGCTTGTGTCCACCCTGTGCCAGAGCTACTCTTTTCTTCATTGTTCTGAGCTGCTCTTCCACACCCTGCTGCTTCCCAGAGCTTGTCTCTCCCCCACCTCTTGCAGCTGTGAGAGGCTGCTGTGAGATAACATTTCAGAAGATGGAGCAGACATGTCCATAGCAGAGAGACTTCAAACGGGCTGGGAAGCTTGTAGCAGCTCTGCGCAAAGGAGGTGGTGTGCAATCAATCTTCAGATCCCCCCACCCTGCACACTGCATATTTAATGGCTCTTTGGGTCTCAATGTTTAAATCTATCTAATGAGCATTTAACTGCTGCTCAATATTTAATGCCTCGGTGTTCAGTGTAATAATCCCATGTATCACAGTGAGTGCTGGTCCATCACCCGGGGCATGGGGAGAGGCATGCTGCGGGAGAGGATTTAGCAAAGGGCAAGGAATGCTGGGGGATCTGCTCCGTGAGACCTTTTGCGTGGATGGCAGGTTATCTCTGCACCATGAGCTCTTTCTGCCTCTCTGATGTCTGACTCTTCTCAGCGGTGCAGTAGACACTGGAGCTTGTCTGTGCTGGCTGGGAATGAGGGCCTGGCATTCTGCTGCTGGGCTTGCACTGGCAGGGTGGGGAGCTGTGGGCTGGGAGCAGCTCCAGGCAGCCTGTGACACTCGCTGCACAGTGACACCCTGTCCTCAGCCCACGGTGCCGTCCTGCACGGAGCACCTGCCCGCAGCTGCTGAGCTGGTTTGCAACCCATCAGTTGGCTTTCCTGACTAGGCAGGCCCACCGTGGCTGACACACCACAGAGGCTGCATCAAGACCTCTGGACTCTTGGACGTGACTGCAGGGCCTGCCTCTGTCCCTACTGTCGCTGCTGCTGCCTCCCCAAGGGCTGCAGCCAGCACAGACAGGAGCCAGGAGAGCAATGCCGGGAGCCATGTATCCCTGGGAGCACTGGGGGATGAACTGTGTGGCAGGGACAGGCCACAGGGAACTGGTGAAGAGCACAGACCCAGCAGGGGCAGGCAGAGCTGGACAGCCTTCGTCTGGCACCCCCTGCCCTCTCCCCCCCCCGAGCCATGTGGCTGTGCTGGCCTGTGTGCAGGTAGAATAGAATAGAATAGAATAGAATAGAATAGCATAGAATATTTTAGTTGAAAGGGACCTACAATGATCATCTAGTCCAACTGCCTGACCACTGCAGGGCTGACCAAAGGTCAAAGCATATTATTAAGGGCATTGTCCAAATGCCTCTTCAACACTGACAGGCTTGGGGCATTGACCACCTCTCAAGGAAGCCTGTTCCAGTGTGTGATCACCCTCTCGGTAAAGAAACGCTTCCCCATGTCCAGTCTGAACCTCCCCTGATGCAGCTTTGAACCATTCCCAGGCATCCTGTCCCTGGATCCCAGGGAGAAGAGCTCAGCACCTCCCTCTCCACGTCCCCTCCTCAGGAAGCTGTAGAAAGCAATGAGGTCACCCCTCAGCCTCCTTCTCTCCAAGCTAGACAAGCCCAAAGTCCTCAGCCGCTCCTCAGAGGACATGCCTTCCAGCCCTGTCGCCAGCTTGGTTGCCCTCCTCTGGATGCATCTGAGGTCCTTCACATCCTTCTCAAGTGGTGGGGCCCAGAACTGCTCACAGTATTTGAGGTGAGGCCACACCAACGCTGACTACAGCAGGACAATCCCTTCTCTTGACCGGCTGCTCACGCTGTGTTTGATGCCCCCAGGATGCGGTTTGCCCTCTTGGCTGCCGGGGCACGCTGCTGGCTCCTACTGAGCTGCTGCCAACCTGCACCGCCAGATCCCTTTCTGCAGGGCTGCTCTCCAGCTACTCCTCTTCCAGCTTAGGTCCATGTGTCTCCCCCTGCACTGTATTTGTGTGCGCACATCAGTGAGTTTGCACGTGCTAGCTAGTGGTGCTGCAGAGGCTTTCAGTCCCTGTGGGGCTTGTTCTGGTTCCTGGGGCCTCTGCCTCTTTTGCAGAAAAGCTGAACCCCAAGGCCTTTGTTTTGGAGCGGTTTCAGTAGTTCTGGCCAGATGATTCCGTTCCTGAGAACATGGCCCCATGCAAGAAGGGTCTGGGGTGTGAAAGACCCACATTTCTCATCTGTGCTCTGAACCGCAATGGGAACCAGCCCCGTGCATGCAAGTCTTTTCCTTCTGAGGTGCGAAGTCCCTCTTCCTCCATGGGCCTGAGCTGCAAGCATCTGCTGCTGCCAAGCCCTGAGATTCTCTTTGCTCCCCTGTTGTTTCCCAGACCTGCAGGAGTGGTCCAGCATACCCAATGCTGCAGTCTCGGAGCTCCCCAATGAGCAGAAGCAGAGGGCTGGGGATTTAATCTTGCCCAGCCATCCTGGATGGGTGAGGAATAGCTGCAACCACAGCAGAAGTCCTGCATCTCCCACGCTGGGCCATGCCTGCGACATGGGCATGGTGTGGGGTGAGGGTGGCTGTGGTGGGGTGGTCCGCCCCTGTGCTGGGACTGGCGTGTGCTGTGGCATGGGGTCTGTGGGGCTTCAGGGCTGCTTTGCTGTGCTCAGCACGTGGGTACTAGCTGCAACGCAGATCAGTGGCTGTGGGGCTTGCTGCATGTGCGCTGGCTGCTGTCCCGTGGTGGGCAGCACGTATCCCTTCACCCTGGTCAGTGTCCTGTGGAGGCAGATCTCTGCAGCCAGTGGCTGCAGCCTGATTTACCCGATCACCCAGTGAAAGACCAGGAGCCAGAAGAAGAAAGTGCCTGTTTATATATTGTTTGGGAACAAGCAGGTACGAAAATGGCAAGAGCAAGTATGCAGCTGGAATGTGCTTCAAAGCGCCATCCTGTGCAACTTGGTCCTGTGAGGCTCCCTGGGGCACAGTCCATGGAGTGCTCAACAGACCAGCTTCCATGTCCAAGCCACTCCCTTCACTCAGCACTGGACCCATGCCACCCTCTGTGGTGACTGAGACCCACTGGCCAGGAGCTGGGTGACAGGATCACTGCGTGTGGCTCGTGCCCTTATGCCTGCCGTGGGGGTGGTCCTCCGTGCAGTGCAGCAGTGTGTGACTTTTCCAGGGTCTGGTTTTCTCCTCATGTTCCTGCTCTTCCGTGGACATTACTGCAAAGGCAGTTTATAATGTGCCTGTACCTGGAGCAGGCAGTGATGCAGTGTGGAGTGACCTCAGCTCCCAGAGGAATGGGTACAACTGCCCTGGGGGAGCCTTGCCTATAAGCTTTACTGCTGAACAGATGCCCTTGGTGCCAAAGGTGAAGTATGTTGGCAAGAGTCATCACAAGCAGGCTTTTGGCCCATGTAACACATTGTATGTGAGACAAAGACGAGACCTTGAAGTTACCAGAGTAGTTCCTGAAGAACCAGTTCATGGGAATGGATGGGGACAAGGAAGCCTGGTGTGAGCTGCCTGTGGTAGTGCATGCTTTTTGGGTATCATAACATTGTCACTGTGTCATGATGCCAGGGTTGGGCTGGTGTGAGTGCACAGTGTGCAGTCATGGTGCCTTGGGCTCAGGGTCCTGCTCCGTCTATGAGTGCTGTGCATTAGGATTGTGTTCCCAATTGTTTTGTGGGTTTGTCCTGTGTGCAGGATGGTCCTGTGGCACAGGGTTGTCCTGACTGACTGCTCTGCCTGGTGGTGCCATGGGTCTGCCTATGTCTTACTGGAAGCAGGTGCCACGTAGAGCTTTAGTTGTGGCAGAGACTGGGGGAGGCGTGATTGCCCAGCACTGCTGGATTAGGAAGCTGGGCAGGCAGGCTTGGCAGCGTGCCCCATTTCCGTCTCCTTTGTACTCAGTATCCATGTGAGCATGCCAGGATGTGCCTACACCAGAGATGGTGAGGAGGGGAACACTGTGCCCAGATGCAATCTGATGTATGTACAGGAGATGCTGGTGTGCACTCTGTCCCTGGAGCTCAGTCCAAGCAGATCTTGGGCAGTTACACCATGTTCAGCAATGCTGTGGCACGTTGCCCCTTTTCTGCAGTCTCTGTTTCTTGGGGAAACTGAGCACCTCCCTTGCACACATTCTCTCCATGGCTGTTACCCTGAGGTAGACAGCTGTGGCCCCTGTCCCGCAGCCCAGAAGAGCTTTGGTTCCTGGGGCACTTCATGCCCTGCACTTATGACTGCAGCAGCTGCATCCTCCCTGCACAGGCCTACAGAGGTAAGGCAGTGCCTTTGCGCCAGCAGGGTCTGGGGCAACTGCTCATCTTCTGGCATGAGCCATGCCTGCTCCCCAGCTGCCTGCCTTGTGCCCTGCTGCCCCGTGGCAGTGCACCCCAGCAGGCAGGGTCCTCTGGCCCCCAGGGAGGGATGCTGAGGATCCTGCCTCTCACGTCCACAGCACTGGTGTGCCCAGGTATGCCACTTCCCAAGTGCTCCCATGGGTGAGATGCAGCCCTTGCCCCGCTCCAGGCAGCTGCCTCCAAGCATGTCCCGAGCACCCACCACGTGCTCCTCCCTTGACTGTAGGAAAACTGCTGTCTCTGGTGTGGTCTGCAGAGGGTCACTCTCTGCTGACTCGGAAGGGCTCCTCTGTGTCCGGGAAAGGTGCCTGCCCTGCTCTGGGGGCCACAGAGCTGCAGAGCCATGCCCTGAACTGAGCACTAGCATGCTGAGCAAACCCTGCTGTGGTCTCATAGCAGCCTGCTGTGTTAATATGTCCCTGTGAAATCACCTGCTGCAGCCAAACTGTGCTTGGCCTCCCCTGATTTATCTCCCTGCCTGCCCCACTCACCTACCCTTTCCAAAATTACCATCTCTATCCCTGTCCCCAGCCCAAGAGCCATTCCCAGTCCCGTCACCATCCCCACCTCAGCACCATCCCTGTCCCCATCTTGATCATGGTTCCCATCTCTGTCACCAGCACGGTCCCGCACCTATCCCCACCCCTGTCCCACTCTGTCTCCATCCCAGCAGCTCCCTTCCCACCTGCTGGCTACTCCTGCAGATTGCTGCAACTGACTTCCAGGGTTTTTGAGGGAGAGAGATACCTGATTAATCCCAGAGTGAGCTGTAATCACATGGCAATAACTGCACGACTCGTGCTTATCTGAATGTGTAATCACAGCAATGAATAATATTCAGGGCTTAGCACCTCACTAATTAGCACGCTGCTGGGAGGGGAGAGGCTGCTGTCAGCTTTATGCAGCAGGTCCCATCCCTCTCCCAGGCCATGCTCTGCGTTGAGGAGAGGCAACGACCCTCGTCCTGTCAGGACACGAGTGGAGTTACCAACTGCCCCTGCTCCACGGGCCCCACACATGCTGCCAGACAGCACGTGTGTAGTCCCCGACCTGCCACCCCAGCAGGGACCCTCCTACCCCACAGCCCAGCTGCAGCTGGGAAATTGTCCCTGCATCATGCAGTGACTCCTGTTCCGCTGTGAGGTCCCCAGCTGTCTGTGCTTCGGGCAGCAGCCATGCCCTGCTTGGCCCTGTGTGATGCAGGTGGACACCCGAAGGCGATGGTCCTGGTCCCTTTGTTGTCAAAGCTGCTGGCTCACATGCAGCCCCTTGTCTACCTGCTGGTCTCTTCCAGCCTGCACCAGCGAGGCAGAGTGCTTTGGTGCAGCACAGAAGTGACGAACTACGGTTATCCTGGCCAAAGCCAGTCCCTGCAGAAATATCCTCCAGTACCGTCAGTGCCAGGTGGCAGAGATGGTGCCTGCCCAGCCTCACTGCATTCAGTTTCATGGACCCAAAGGGAGCAGGAGGCCCTTCTGCCATGGCCAAGTGTGACAGAGCAAGGACCTGGGAGTGGAAATCTCTGCCACGACCTGTGCCTGTGCCATCCTATGTACTCCCTCCTGAGCGCCAAGAGGGACAGGCTGAGTGCTGCCTGTCCAAAGCCCTCGTGGGGTGCAGTGAACCACCATTGCCTGCATCTGTTAACCCCGCCATCTGAGGGGGCAGGGACCCCCACCACCTCAGCCTGTAGACCTCAGCACTCCCATCGTTCCCACAGACCTGCCATAAAGTGATGGCCTAGCTGCAGCCGGTCCGAAGCTGCTGCCTCTTCTCACCGCTGGCAGGCAGCCCCCATGGTACGTCGTGGCACTGATGCACTCTCTGCTGGCCAGCCAGCTCTTCCCTTAGCTGGCCCCAGCCACCACAGCCCTGAGGCTAATGAAACACACACCAGAGACATCAGCCAGTCCTTGCCAAGCAGACGAAGACTTAACATGAACCAGTGACACACATACCAGAGTGAACAGTGAAAAGACACACTGTCCAAACAAGCAGTGTCCACAACTGCATGTAGCATGTGGTTAGCACTGCCTGTGTGTGTGCGTGGCCCATGGTGAGTGCTGCCCACGGTGAATGCTGCCTGCAGTGCGCGCTGCCGGCACGTGTGCATGGCCCGGATGAGCCCTCCCTGTGCTTGCGTGCATATGGCCCTGCATGTCCTTGCTCTGCAGACAGCGCATCCCGCTCTCCAGCATCATGATGGCTGAGGTGTGGGTGTGTGGAAGTGGCTGCTTTTCGTCACCCTCTGTGGTGAGAGCCTGCAGCAGTGGGGGCCCGTGGCTCTAGCAGTGCCAGGGCATGAGGGCAGAGGGCTGTGCCATGACCAGGCTGGGGCAGGATGTCCTTGCAGGCAGGCAGGCAGAGAGGCAGCCTCTGGAAATGTGCAGTGTCACCAAATTAAGGGCTTAATTAGCAGGCGTGTTTCCCTCAAGGAGCTGTCGCCTCATTATCATAGAGAATGGTGATTAAGCAGCGGGAAGGGGCAGGTGCTGCCAGCAGAACCCCAGGGAGGAAGGCAGCAAGCGCTCATTCCTGTCGCAGGGCAGGGAGTGTGTCTGACACATCCAGGTCTGACACCGACCTCCTCTGCCAGCCTCCTTGTCTCCCCACTCCACCCTGAGCCAGTCCTGCCCTGAACATCTTGCTTAACCCAGCTCCCTACAAGCTCCCCCTTCCAAGGGCAGATGGCTTCCATTTGCAAGCCTGTCCTCAGGAGGGTTTGCTGGCTCGGTGATGTTGGGTTGGAGGAGGCCCATGGCACGGCACGTGGGGGACAGGGTAGCTCCCCACAGGGACTATGGCATGGCATGTGGAGGATGGCTCACCCACCCTGCCGTGCTGCCAGGAGATGCTGCTGTGAGAAGAGCCCAGGGAATTCGTGGTGCTGAAACAGGGCCAAGCACACACAATTGCATCTCAGACAATATCCAGGATAGATGCTGGTTGCTGTGAGACTTGGTTAACTAAACGTCCAGAAGGGCCCGTGTCACATGCTCCCTGCAGAAGTTAATTCTCTGAGGAGGCCAGACTACAGCAGCATGTGTGGCCAGGTGCTGTGAGGCTCCCTTCCCCTTCCCCTTCCCCTTCCCCTTCCCCTTCCGCAAGGCTGGCATAAGCTCTTCTGGGGATTTGGCAGGACACAGCGGCCTCCAGCCCAGAGCTGCCAGGATGACCGCCTCCAGCGAGGCTCTGCCCAGGACCTGCCTGCGGACACAAGTGGGGATGCAATCAAATGCCGGCCCCTGAGCAACACCCTTCAGCACAGGGTGGCCTGGTCGGGTGCAGGAATGGGTACCCCCCACAGGGACTGTGGCCACTCCAGCCTGTGCAGTGGGACCTGTAGGGAGGGGATGAAGGTCAAAGTGCCTGCGCCATGCTGGCCTGGTGCTGCTGCACTCCTCAGCAAGAGAAGAGGGCTTACAGGAGGCAGCAGCACTCCTAGGGTGACCGTGACAGAGGGCAAGGCCTTGGGACAAGGCTGCAACAAGGTGTCCCCAGAGCCTTCTTTTCTCCAAGTGGAACAACCCCAACTCTCTCAGCCTTTCTTCATAGGAGAGGTGTTCCAGCCACATGGTCATTTCTGTGGCCCCCTCTGGACCTGCTCCAACAGGTCCGTGTCTTTCTTGTACTGGGGACGCCAGAGCTGGATGCAGTGCTCCAGGTGGGGTCTCACCAGAGCGGAGCAGAGGGGCAGAATTACCGCCCTCGACCTGCTGGCCGTTGACTGTAACTCTCTGGACGCAGCCATCTGGACAATTCCTGATCCATCTAACAGTCCATCCATCAAACCCATATCTCCAATTTAGTGGCAAAAATGTTGTGAGGGACCGTATTAAAGGCCTTACAGAAGTCTAGGTAGATGACACACGTAGCTCTTCCCTTGTCCACTGATGCAGTCACTCCATTGTAGAAGGCCACTAGATTAGTTAGGCATGATTTGCCCTTGGTGAAGCCGTGTTGTCTGTCTCTAATCACCTCCCTGTCTTCCAGGAGGATCTGCTCCATGATTTTACCAGGCACAGAGGTGAGGCTGACTGGTCGGTAGTTCCTGGGGTCCTCCTTCTTACCCTTTTTAAAAATGAGCATGATGTTTCCTTTTTTCCCAGTCACTGAGGACTTTGCCTGACCGCCATGACTTTTCGAATATGATGCAGAGGAGTCAAGCACAGATGGTCCTTAGGCTGGCTGGTGGCCTGGCTGCCCATACAGGGCACAGTGGCACACCAAGCCTCGGGATCAGGAGCAACCAAAACAGTTCGGAGCCACCCGCAGAAGGACCATGGTCAGGTACCAGGTGTCTGTACTTTGTTCAGGCTGAGCCCTGCCTCAGCCTAGCCTCGCTGGCCTGCACCAGATGGGGTGGGTACTGCCGACTGTGGGCAGTGCGTAGACAGGGCTCAGTTTCACGTGGCCCCAGTGCGTAGGCAGAGAAGCTGGCTGGTATGATCTAGGAGACCAGCATCTGTTTTCTCAATGGGGACTGCAAAAGTTTGGCTTGTTTGTGAATCCTGAGAGTACACAAATTGTACTCCTTGGGGCTGGCGATGCCACCCCAGAGGAGATGCGGTTGTTTCTTGGTGTAAGGCTGGTCAGGACTTGCATTTGGGGTTCTTTGCAAGCTGGTAGAGAGAATACTTTGAAAATATGTTTATATGAAAAATAGGCTCAGAAGGCTGAGCACGGAAAGGGCTGGGCCGTGCTCAGTGGGGTGGAATAAAGTCTTCTACCACGTGAGGTTAACTGTACTTTGTGAAGCACCAGGGAAGCCGAGAGGCTCCGCATAAACTCTGGGCACAAGACAGCTGCATGTTGCCGTGCTCAGGGACCTGCAGCATTTCTGCACACTAGGTAAGGTGGTCTGCAATTCTTGGGAGAAGCACAAAGATTGGCATTCAGAGAAAGAGTCAAAGTGTGAACCTGAAAAGAGACCAAGGGAGAGTTCAGTACGTGGAGTCTGTAGCACCAAAGCGAATTCTGCTACAGGAAAACAAAAGCTAGGGTGGAGGTTTGCAGTAAGGACTGTGGCCAAAGGCTGTATCAGCATCCTGATGGGTGTGATCTGGTTAGAGGGAGAAAGATGATTGCCTTACAGCACAGGGAGCTGTAAGTAAAGCTTTTTATGTCACTTACCTGCCTGATCCTAGGCACAGCATTGTTGATGGTTGCATCCTAGTAAAAGCATTCTTGCAATAATGTTTATCCTGTGTTGAGGGTTATCTGAGGCACATGCCAAGACTTCACATTCAACAGGTGAGTGCTGAGAGCAGCACACTGCAACACAGTCAGGTGTCCAAGAGACAAGGTGTTTGTCATGCAGCAGGATGGGCTAGAGAAGGAGCTGGTAACACAGGACATTGGTACAGAAGAGGCATTTTCACTAACAAGTGTTAGCCAGAGACTCTTTAGCAGCAGGACTACAGGGACTGTGTCCAAACCTCAGCACAGGAGGTTTCCAGAGCAGAATAATGCTCTGGAAATCCAGAGCCGCCTCCCAGCACAGTACAAGCGGCGAGGGCAGGAAGTGTGGTAAGATATGAGTTGCCTTATATGCAACTACGACGCAGTAGTGCTGCATGACATAGTTTTTGAGAAAGCATGGGCTGCAGCCAGTGGCCTAGGACTGCCACCTCACTCCCCCTCACCATATGCCTGTGCTGTCTGCCCAGGTAGATTACAGCCTGAATCAGGGAGATGCACAGTGGGATACATGCACTCATCAAAGCCTCTGCTGCAGGAAGCAGAGGGCTGAGCATGGGGTGCCCTTAGCGGCACGCTCAGAGGCTGCTGCTGGCAGAGCCCAAGGCTTATCCGTGTCAGCTAGGAAGATCTGACATTTCAGAGTCCCACAGCAGCTGCTCCTACACCATGAGCTCAGGGAAAAGAGACAGCTGCACCTTCTGCTATCATCAAGAGTTGGAAACCACAAGAGCTCGTCCTGCATTTGTCCACCTTTTAGAGCTGTTCTTGGACCACCAGCTTTGTACCAAACATCCAGGAATGGCCGTGAAGGGGACAGGATGGGATCCAGAATATGGGACATGGCACAGAGAAGGAGTCCTGGAAAATATCTAGTTTATTCTGTGAGCAGCCAGGTAGGACTCAGTGCAGAGGCAGAAGGCAGCCCAGAGATTCTGGGTCCAAGTAGAGCCCCAAATGCAACTATTGTACATGCACCAGCAGTACTGGTGGGCGAGCGCAGGCGCTGGGCACTCGCCTTGGGAAGGGCAGTGTGGGGGGTAGATGCTGTATGCCTTCTGTCGGTGTCTGGGCTGCTCTGCACCCATGGTCACAGAGGTGGCCCAGTGAGGAGCGGTGGTGCTCGGAGGAGGAGGCAGTGAGGCTAGGAGGGGAGCCTGGAGAGTTCTCAGCAAGCTGGCCCTAAACTGACATGGCTCACCCTGGCTGGGGACAGTGTCGCTGTGCCCGAGGAGCAATGTGGTCAGTCATGGCCTAAGCCCAGAGCTTCAGGCTCCTTGTGCTGGATGGGGCCATGGTGCACCCTGCAGATAAGGACCCAGGCCTTGAATTTGGCTCGCCAGTTTGTTGGACTTGGAGCCCAGCAGAGACCTGAGACTTTGCTTGAGGTAGCCAGTGCTGCTGAGGAGCCACACGGCGATGTTTTTGTATCATCACAGGTGGTGGGTGATGCATCATCTCCAGCCAGAGCTTTCAGCAGCATGACTCTAACGAAGCTCTGAGCATTGAGTTCAGCAGGAATCACCCTCACCAAGGGCTGCAGAGAGCAGTGGTGAGCCCACGGCTGGAGTGCTGTCCAGTGCACAGGCTTGTTGGCACACCCTGCCCAAGGCATTAGCCCTGTCCTTGCCTGTGGTCAGCTGGAGCAGGTTGCTCCTCTCCTTGGAGCCAGTTCCTAAGCACTGAGAGTGCCTTGGGAGAAGCGGTGTCACTATATGGTGAGAGGCGTTTTGCTGGCACACAGAATCACAGAATGGTTTGGGTTGGAAGGGACCTTTAAAGATCATCCAGTCCAACCCCCCTGCCATGGCCAGGGACATCTTTTACTAGACCAGGTTGCTCAGAGCCCCATCCAACCTGACCTTGAACACTTCCAGGGATGGGGCATCCACAGCTGCGTTTTCACTCTAACCAATGCCAGAGCAAAAGCCTCTTCCAGAGTTGCCCAAGAAGTTCCCTGCCCATGTCCTGGCCTTGCTGGAGACTGGACTTGGATGGAGGCTGAAGGAGCTGGCATGGCCAGGCACGATGCCCTCTGTGCCTCCAGAAGTGCTGGGCACGCTGCCAGCCCAATGGCAACCGCCAGCCCAGCTCTGACCCCAGCTGGCTCCAGCCTGGCCCCTCTGCTTTCGTGTGCAGATCTCCTTCACTGCGCAGCGCACCGGAGCGTGGGAGCAGCCTCTGCTGCCATGTCCTTCCGTCCAAAGGGCAGCAACAGAGGGGGCTTCAGCCAGCCCCCCACCTCCCTGCCATCCCATGCTGTGCCTTGGGCCAATTAGTGATGGGAAGAGCAAGTGTGAAGTAGGGAAGCTCAAAGGAGGAAGGGGAGCTGAGCTGACCCTCTGATGCTGGGCCCTGCTGCCCCATTACTTGCCTGTCAGGGCCTGCAGGATCTCAGCAAAGTGCACTTACAGAAGTCTGAACGTGGGGAAGGTAGTTCCCTGCTCTAGCACAGCTTATGCACCGAGTGAGAGATTCAGAGATAACACCTGCCTCTGCTTCCCTGCAGTGAGACCTGTACCTTGGGCATTGCGTAGCATCCCCACGTGGAGCCACAGCAGCCAAGTCCGCTCGACGGTGGGTGGGAAGCTGAGCCACCTGGATCCCCGCCACAGCCCCTGAGGTCTGCCTGGCTCTCTGGTCCTCTGGCCTTTCCATGGTCATCATCCAAGCTACTCCCTCGTGGGGTGTACGTCACCACCCAGAGGACAAGTCCCTGCGGAGTCTCCTTGGCTCCTTTGCTGGACTTGGCTTCCCAGCCCTGCACTGTGGGGTGCCCTGGCAACCCTGGGAGCAAACTCTGCCAGAGCTGGGCAGCTCCGGCTGTCCTCTGCAGCTGCCCCCTTCCCCTGCCTCCCCTGGGTCCCCAGCATGGTGTCTGCTATCCTCCCGGCTGCCAGACTGGAGGGACCAGATGGGCCCTGCCTCCGCCTGGCTCTGCACTCCTGTCTGGGAGACACGGCTTCCTGCTGCTTCCCACTCGCCAGCATTTGCATTGCACTTGTTCTCTGACCTTTGGAGAAAGCAACGCAGGCAGCGAGCTCCGTTCTGCACGCTGAGGCCCCGTGCTCCAAGGCACAGCACTTGTCTGCAGTCCCTGCCCTGTGCCGGTCCCAGATGGCCCCCTCCCAAGCCCTGTTGAGCCCGCTGCTTGCTCCCTGGGGCTGATGTGCCCATATCCCCCAGGAGTGTGTGCACCACCATTGACCTGCCCCATTGCAGAGTCCCCCATTTGGGACTCCCACTTCACCGAGCTAGAGCCTGTCTGTTTGTGTGCCGGTTCAACCTCCTGGACTGCACGCCAACAGACTGACCTGCCTTATGTGCTGGCACGTGTGGTGTCATACCTATATATCTCTTTGGAGGCTGAGGCTCAGCCAGGAGTGGCACGGCCTGTGGTCTTTCAGGGTTCTGTTCATAAGCTTCTCATCTCTGCATGGACACAAACATGGGTCCACTACACAGGACTGCGCTGGGACTTCCCTAAGGGGCAGAAGGAGGGATGGCTTCCCATTCCTTGGGCTTGCCCTGGCTCAGAGGTGCTCACCTCCTTCGGCTGTGTGCATGTTGTGGATCAGTTGCTCGTACAGACATTGGCATGGGGTTCCTCATTGTCCTCACTACATGTGCTGACTGCTGCAGAGATCCCCTGAGCTGAGCATACCTTTGCCTGTCTTCCCTGAGCGATGTCTCTTCTCCCAGCTCATACCGGCTCTATTTCACACTTGGTTGGTCTCAGGGGGAGCTGTCACATTCAATATCTCAGATGCTGCTCGTATCGAGCTGCCCTGTGCCTGGGCTGTGATGCAAAGGAGCTCAGGAGCGGGCTGCCCCACCACAGCTCAAGGAGACCTGGGAAAGGGTCTCCCACTCTGCCTTCCGTGGGGGCTGCTGGCCAAAAGGAAGAGGTTCTGCCCCACACCAGCCCACTGAGACCTGTCCCTCACAGTTTAATTGCTCCCTGTGCTGTGCAGCCAGGATCTGCTTGCTTGGCCTCCGCCAGGACCTGTTCATGTGTCATTTTGCCTAGGAGGGGTTCTTAGGTCTGTGAGTCCAGTACCCATCCCACTCCCCTGTGTCTAGGTTCTGGTCCCATTCCTATGACCCTGGGACCTGTTTCCCTCCTGTGCAGCTGGGGCTTGTTCCTAACACCGTGGGGCTGCAGACATTGTCGCAGCACCAGCTCTGCACTGCTGGTGTGAGCACTGCAGTACTCGAAAACGCTTGGAGTCATGGAACTGGGGGAATGTGTCAGCTTTATGGCAACAGCGCATTCTCGGCTCTCCAGGCTCGTGAAGGAAATCCGGGAAGTTTCCCTCCATGAGCTAAAAAATACCCAAAGAATCGCAATTAAACATCTCATGATCAAAACCAGGCCAAAGGCACCGACAGAGCCTGGACGCTATTGCCGAGCCTCTGAGGTGGCAACGCTGACCTGGAAAGTAGCAGGAAGACATCTCTTGGTGGCTGCAGCTCGCCTCGGAGAGCAGAGCAGGGATGCGTAGGAGCTATGGCCAGCGCAGGTCCCAGGGGATGCTGGAAAGCTGTCCCATGGATGGGAAGAAGAGCCTCGCGAGGTCCGGCAGCCGGCTGGACAGGTTCATCCTTCCTGCGGCTCCCCCAAGCCAGGTGTGACTGCTGCAGGGTGACTGCCACTGCCCAAAGGTGGGACGATTGTCAGACAGGGACAGAGCTGCCGCCTGGGATGAGGCAGCAGCCTGTTCCTGGAGGGAGATGTGGCATTCAGGACAGCTGGCACGTGGAGCCCTGCAGCTACCAGGCGTGAGTCCCCCTGCGGCTGTCAGGCCGCTGAAGGCATGCCTGACCTCCTTCCAGCCGAGCCCACTCAGACACGCGTCCCTGCTCTGCACCACGGATGCAATGCTGCTGCTGCACGCATGGAGACAGCGGAGCAGAGCGGGGACGAAGGGCACGCCAGGCTGGGCAGCCAGAGGGAGTACGGGGGCACGCCGGGGAGAGCAGTGGGGTGGGAGGGAGTGTCCCCACTGGGTGCGCAGATGCAGCTGGGCAGGGCAGGGTCCCTCCTTTCCGCCACAGCCATGCCAAGGGTGCTGCCGTGGAGCAATGAGCCACCGTGACCTGGGCCCGTGCTCACTGGCTCGGCCCTGCACCCTGCCTCGGCTGCTCTGGCCCTGCCTGAGCTCGTCCCACCCACGGCTGGCCAGGGCGGACTGTGCGCCCCAGCCGGCGCCCCAGGCCAGGGCGCCGTCTGTCCGTCCGTCTGTCCATCCGGCATTGCTGCGGCCAGTGCTGCCGGTGCTCCGCGCTCAGCCTCGCGGCGGGGTTTCCTCCCGGCCTCGCGGTGCTCCCACAGGAAGGGAGAATCTCTGCTCTGGCAAGGTGTTTCCTGGCTCCCCAGATAGGATGCGGAGGCACATCCTGACCCCCGCGGATGCGCGCGGACCCCAGGGCCGTGCGTGCCGCAGCCCCCCTGCGATGCGCAGCACCCCGCAGCACCCCAAATACGTGCACACGCAGCCACGTGTGTGCATGCAGGACCCCGCGGCCAGGCCCTGACCCACGACATCCGCGTGTCCCGGGCTGCGGCAGGACGCAGGGCGCGGAGCGGGGCGGTAGCCTGGCGGGGGCCGGGGGTGTCCCCTTCCTGGCAGGAAAGGGGCTGAGCTGGCGGCCGCAGGTTTTCCTGTAGGCTCCGGCTCCGCGGGCGCCAGCAGCCAGAGCGGCCTGGGCAGGAGCACGCCGGCCCGCGGGCAGGTAACGGCAGCCGGGCTGGGCTGCGGGAGCCCGGCCGCCCCCGAGCAGCGCGGCGCAGGGGCTCGTCTGCTCGCTGCCGGGGCCGTGCAGCCGGGACACCCCGGGGAAGGGCAGCCCGGTACCGCCGGCGGGGCCAGCAGGGCTGGGGCAGCTCGGGCAACCTTGGCCTGGGGTCAGCGGGGTGGGCTGCCGCCGGTGCTCGGCTGCGGGCTCGGTGGGGCTGGATCGGCAGCACAGGGCTGGGCCGCGGGTCTCGGCTGAGGCTACGCCGTGGGGGAGGTCTGTGGGCGGTGGGGCTGGGCCGGGACCCTAGGGTGAGGAGCCCTGCCCTGCTCTGACGCGGCCTCGTCCTGGGAGCGCGGGGCCCGCCCGCGCGGCCGTGGGGTGCCCCACGCGGGGGGGGGGGGCGGCACTGTCCCCGGCGCCCCGGCTCTTGCCCGCGGCTGCCGCCGCCGGCGGGGGAATGCCGAGCGCGTCCCCGCGGGCCGGGGCGGGCGGAAGGTGCCGGAGGGCACCGGGGAGCGGGGGAAGCCCGGGGGGTGGGGGGTGGGCCGGAGCGCCGGGGACTCGGGGAGCAGCGGGGGCGCTCCGGGGCGCCGGGCAGCGGAGAGCCCCGGGGGTGCCGGTGGCGGCTGCGGGGCGGAGACCCCCGGGGCGGGGGGGGGGGGGGCGGCGGCCGGTGCGGGTGTCGGGGCCGGGTCCGGAGCAGCCGCCTCTGAAGTTTCCCTCCGCCCGCCCCTTCCCGCGCGCAGCGGCTCCCCGTTGCCATGACAACTCCTTAAACTAACACCCGCTGCCGGCAGCGGGGGCCGAGTTCGCGGAGGATCCGCCGCGCACGCCGCTCCCCGCCCCGGCCCCGCCGCCCCCGCCCGCCGCGCCTCTCCCCTTCCCTCCCGCTGCCGGCGGCCGCCGCTGCCCCCGGCCGCGCCGCGGCTATGGTGGCTCGGGCCCCGCCGCCCCGCAGGTAACGAGCGGCCCCCGGGGCAGGGCCGGCGGCGGGGGTGGCGGGGGAGCGCGGAGCGGAGCCGGACGCCCGCCCGCGGCGGCGGGGTCAGCCCCGCGCGGGGGAGCGGGCGGCGGGCGCTGCCGCCGGGGCTCGCCCCCGGGCTCCCGCGGAGGGTCCGGCTCCGGCTGCGGGTCCGGCTGCGGGCGCGCAGGTGCGCCTTCGGGCGGAGGGACGGCGGCTCGCTGGGGCACGGGCGGGAGGGCTCTGCCCGCCGGCGGGCTGGACCAGGGGCTGCCGGGGGCTGGTGCCGGGGCGGGGGTGGGGGGAAGAGGCGGCTGCAGCA